>NW_020949267.1:0-23048 GCF_900497805.2 Vombatus ursinus | reverse complement strand
TGTGTGTGTGTGTGTGTGTGTGTGTGTGTGTGTGTGTGTGTGTGTGTCCAATGGTCAGACCTGCATTTTAGAAAAATTACTTTGCCCGCTGAATGGAGAAAGTAATGCAGTAGGGAGAGTCTTTAGGCAGGAAGGTTAATCAGAAAGCTATTTCAATAATCTAGGCATGAGGTGATGAGTGTCCACACCACAGTGGTGGCTATGTGATTGAAGAGAAAGAAATTTATGAAAAGTCTTGTGAAAGCAAAAATGAAAACCCTTTTGAAGAAAGGTATTTGACATTATATTTAACATTGATATTTTATTTATATGTATTTATATATTTATGTATATATTTTATTTATATGTATTTATACTTAATATTTTATTTATTAACATTTTATTAGTATTTAACAATATGGTATCATAAACCTAGGCATTATAAAACAATCCCCCTCACCAAATGCTTGGGATACAATCTCTCACAATTACCCATAGATCCATGGGATGATTGGGCTCAGCTATAATGAGGCACAGATGTAGAAAACATGTGGTGGTCGTGAGGGACCTTCATAGCTCCTGGTTACTAGAAGTTCTTTTCTTCCTTCATGAAGTCCTCTGGAAGTCCCCCTTAGGTGCAGCTTTGGAGAGGGGAGATAAAAGGGTCTGTGGGTTTATAGGATTCTGAGGCCACCTGTCTTTATTGTATGTTCTCAAGGTAGTTCTTAGCCACTCTAGTTCCAAAGGCAGTGCTATTAATACCAATAGGAAATACAGTTCAAAATTCACAAGTTCATTCTCTGGTCAATGGGGAAAGCAAAGAGGAAAGAACTCAACTTTCCTTCTCCCCCTCATCCCCACCCACTCAATCCTCCATGCTTCCAAGGGCAGTTCTCTCAACCATCACTCTCCTCATTGCTGTTACAATGGAGAAACATTCAAACTGGCTTTCTGTTTTATCCATAGTCCCACAGGGCATGGCTAATTCTCATCAACCAATCACAAAATGTTTCCTGTGGGATGTCATCTGCTTTCATCCAATTATTAAAGCACTTCCCAATTAGATCAAGGATTTATTTGCACCTAGTTTGTGCTTTTGATCAATAGTTTCAATCCAAGTGTCTAGACCTTCTACATTTAATTTGAGATGAGATGTCCACACACACATTTAGACTCTCCCCTCCTTAAACATTTGCTGATCTTTTAGCAAAGTTCATTCCCAAATGCTGCATAGGTTTCAAGAATCCTCAATTTCCTCCCTTAACTGTCTTGACTCAGTAGTTAACCAATCAGCTACACATTGCCCTTCACCCTTAACCCTCTTGTCCTATCACAATTTACATGTTACCAGTCTTTAGCCCTGGACCACCCTACCATCCATCTCAGTCACTGTCACTTCTGAGTTTCTGAGCTGAACATCACAAGAGGAAGTGCCCTCAAGCTATCATCCTGTCTCTCTCCTCTCTTTCACTACTGTACTCCTTCAAATCATCTCTATTTGTTTCCTCCACTTTCTTACCACCTACTCAATTCTCAAACCCTTGTAATCCAACTTAAAAACCTCATTACTCAACTGAAAGTGTTCTCTGCAAGGTTAGCAACAGTCTCTCAGCGGTTAATTCTAATGACCTTTTCTCAGTCCTAACCCTCTGTTTCTTCTTTTTTTGTTGTGAATTCCTCCTTTCAATGTTATTAATTTGTTTTTCTTTCTGAGGGTTTTTTGTAATCAAATTCTCTATGTATTTGTCTATTTTACTAATTTTTTTTAAATCAACCTTACTTGTCATCTCAATAGGTTGCTTGCTTTTTTGCTCAATAGGTTTTTTGTTTCCAATGGTATCTCTGATTTTTCAGAATTTCTATTTTTGTGGTTTTGGGAGGCATTATTAATTTGTTGATTTTTGAGGGTTTTTCTGATTATATGCTCAATTCATTGATCTCTTCTTTCTCTATTTGTTGATTTAACTGTTCAGAGATAGACATTTTCCCTGTGGAAGACTTTGGCTACAATACCTAAGTGTGGGTGTGTTGCCTCATTGTTTTCACAACTTTAATTTCACAGGATCCCCATGGGATAGCACTGTTATGGAAATAAGAACAACAAATACTATCCCCAAATCCATCAACTGGTGACATGACATCTTTCTGGAACTGTTCATTTGGAAGCTTCTGGGAAAGAGAAGCCAGAAGCCAGAATGAGCAGTTATATTACATCAGAAGCATTGCAGGATGATAGAGCAAAGCGCATCATCTCTGGGTGCCAGTTCCCTTGTCGCATCCTTGGTGACCGTCTGGAAACTTAGCACTTAGAAGCAGCCTCTTGATTACTGCTGTCCCTCTACCACATCCTGCCTATGGCCAAGAGCTGATTCTTGTCTGCCAAACACCCAGAATACATCGGTGCAGTTATAGGCAGTAGATCAGAAACTATTCACACTCCCTAGGCACCAGACATAGAATGGTACTATCTTGTTGAAAGTGATGGTTTGAAATGATGCTATAAACAAAGGCAAATATGACTTACAGTCCAAGGCTCAATGTGTAGGGGGCAGGTTCCCTGCTGTGTTCAAACATGTACCCAGAGGTTGGGGAGTAGAATGGTTGGGCATGGCCAGGGCAGGGCAGTTTCAGAAAGTGTCATGAGGTATCACAGACCAGGACTTAAACTGAGGAAGAAAGATTGCCCTGGGGCCAGCCCAGACGTGTATGAGCCTCAGCCTTACCTCTAGGGGAAAACCCAGAGAACACCCAGAGCAACAGAGTATCATTCTTGTTCCCTCCAAGGCAGAGGTTCTTAATCTGGGGTCTGTGGATAGACTTCAAGGAGTTAGAGAATTTAGATGGGAAAAAAAGTCCGCATCTTTATTTTCACAAACCTTCAGATTCCTTTGTACTCTTATGTATTTAATTGTATACCTTGAAAAATATCATTCTGAGGAGGGGTCTCTAATCTTTACTAGACTGCCAAATGGGTCCATAACACTAAAAAATGTTAAGAATCCCTGCTGTATGATTTGGAACTATGTCTGTAGGGCTAAAACCATGCATACCCTTTGACCTAGCAATACCACTACTTCCCAAGAGAGATTAAAAAAAAAAGGAAAAGGACCTATATGTACAAAAATATTTATAGCAGCTCTTTTCTAGTGGCAAAGAATTGGAAATTGAGGGGATGCCCATCAACTGAGGAAATGGATGAATTAGTTGTGTTAGATGATTGTGATGGAATACTACCGTGCTGTAAGAAATGATGATCAGGATGCTCTCAGAAAAACCTAGAAAGACTTATATCAATTAATGCAAAGTGAAATGAGTAGAACCAAGAGAACATTGTACACAGTAATAGCAATATGGTAAGATGATACACCTATCAGATTGGATAACATGACAGAACAGGAAAATGATAAATGTTGGAGAAGATGTGGGAAAATTGGAACATTAATGCATTGTTGGTGGAGTTGTGAACTGCTCCAACCATTTTGGAAAGCAATTTGAACTATGCCTAAAGGGCTATAAAAAATTTATGTGGCCTTTGACCCAGCAATAGCACTTCTAGGGCTGTATCCCAAAGAGATCATAAAAATGGGAAAGAGACCCACATGTACAAAAATATTTATAGCAGCTCTTTCTATGGTGGCAAAGAATTGTAAATTGAGAGGATGCCCATCAATTGGGGAATGGCTGAACAAGTTGTGGTATATGAATGTAATGGGATACTATTGTGCTATAAGAAATGATGAGCAAGTGGACTTCAGAAAAACCTGGAAAGACTTGTATGGTCTGATGCTGAGTGAAATGAGCAGAACCAGAAGGACATTGTACACGGTAATAGCAACATTGTGCAACAACTAACTTGGATAGATTTATCTCATCTCAGCAATTCAAGGATCTAAGACATCTCCAAAGGTCTCACGATGGAAAATGCTATCCACATCCAGAGAAAGAACTATGGAGTTTGAATGCAGATCAAAGCAGACTATTTGCTCTTTTTTTCTGTTTTGTTTTGTTTCTTCTTTCTTGTGGTTCCTCCTATTGGTTCTAATTCTTCTTTACAGTATGACTAATGTGAAAATATAGGAATGTATATGTAGAGCCTATATCAGATTGCATGCCATCAGGGGAAGGGGGAGGGGAGAGATGGAGAGAAAATTTGGAACTCAAAATCTTAGGGAAGTGAATGTTGAAAACTAAGAATTAATTAATTAATTAAAAAATATATTGTAAGATAATCAGCTGTGAATGACTTAACTATTCTCAGCAATACAATGGTCCAAGACAACTCTGAAGGATTTATGATGAAAAATGCTATCAGTTCCCAGAGAAAGAATTGATGGTGTCTGAATACAGACGGAGGCATACTTTTTTTTTTTACTTCATTTTTCTTGAGGGTTTTTTTGGTCTATGTTTTCTTTTACAATACGACTAATATGGAACTATGTTTTCATGTCTACACATACATAGCTTACATAAAATTGCTTGCCTTTTCAATGAAGGGGGTGGGGAGGGAAGAATTTGAAACTCAAGATTTTAAAAATGAATGTTAAAAATTGTATTTACATGTAATTGGAGAAAAATAAAAGACCAAATAAATATATTTTTAAAAAGAACCCTTGCTCTAGGGGCAGGAGACAAGATGTTTGAGAGGACTAATTCTTTAGCCCTGAGATTGCCAGCTTTGCTCCGTACTCCTACCCCTACATCCACTACCTAGCCAAATCCTCCATCCTCCCATTCCCACACTCCCCAATCCCCCTGACTCCATTTCTTCTGTCCCAGCCCTCCCCAGGCTAAAAGCCAGGAGGCTTGCATTCTAGGACTTCAGGCAAATCACTCCTCCCTAGAATTCAATATCTTTACCAATTATAGGGATGCAAAGTGAATCCACAGCCACAAAAACTAAACAGTTGTGGCTAAACCTCTATAGGAGATGCCTTATCCCAATCTGTCTATTCATTTCAATATTTATTAAATTCCTACTATGCACAAAATGCAAATACTAGAGATGTAAAGATTCAAGGATTGACACTACTTCCTAAGAAAATCATGGAAGGCTTTGCAAAGGAGATGGTACTTTTGATGGGGTAACATTCAGTTTCAGAAGCCAAGACCTTTGCCCCTTTTTGCCAAAAGGAATTTGGCTCCCATTTGTTTACAGACCCCAGAAAACCCTTAAACTTTTAGATTCCTTATAGACTCCCTTTATTTCCCTTTGAAAGCCTTAGCATTACCTTTTGATCTTATTCAGATGTACCTTTGCCCCTAGCCCTAAAAAGAATCTGGCTCCTGTTTGTCTATGGGTCCCAGAGAACCCTTAAACTTTTAGGTTCCTTATCTACTCTTTTTATCTCCCTTTGAAAGCCCTAACCCCACTTTCTGATCCTTTCAAACTTCCTCCTTCCAGTTCCCTTCATTATCTATTCCCATTGTTTATTCAATCTCTCAGACCTTCCAAACAGAATTCTCACCTAGACCCTTTTCCCAACCACGCCCCCCCTTCCTCTGGCCACCCAAAGTTACTTTAGTGTACATAAGATCCACCCTGGCCCCCATTCAAACGCTGAGACTTTCTCATGCCCAAAAGGCTGAGACTCTCGTGCTCGCTTGTCACCATGGGAGTTACTAATGTTCAGATTCCTTAAGAGTCTGGCCTATATGTTTTATCTCTAATAAACTTTTTCTCTGGCTGGAAGAAGATTTGAGTTGAATTCTTTCAGGCAAGGCCCAGTGTCACAATCTTGGGGTCCGTTCGAGCACTCCAAAACCTCTAGACCTCTTCATATGGTTCCCTGCACTGGGAAATAACTGCCCAATTTCAAACTCTTCTCCAGCCACAACTGGAAGGTATGTAAGCCTCCCCCTCCCCAATTCCTTTGTTGTCTTGTGACTGGGAGGGGGATTTCCAAGCACCTAGCCAGGCTAGGCTTGGAAGTGTTTTCAGGCCTGACCTCTCAGGTCCTGCTAGGTCAGACAGCTACAAGACTGTCTCGAACTCCGCCTGAACAGTCTCAGGCTTTCGGTCCAGTGGTTCTGTTTGAACACTTGGACCTGGGTACACCTTCCTTAACATAGAGGATGGACTCCCTATCAGGAAGTGTAGGTCCAATCCTCAGTTCTCTAGGCACTAGGGAATTGGGAAACTGTTGGATATCTGTTTTCTTTTTTTCTCTTTTTCTTTTTCCATAAGCCCACCATGGGTCAATCCTCTTCAATTCCCAAGAATTCACCTTTGGGCTGTCTTTTACAAAATTGGAAAAATTTTAGCTTCTCTAAAGGACTTAAAAAGAAAAAGCTGGTATATTTTTGCAACACCGTTTGGCCTCAGTATCACCTGGAAAATTATGAGGCATGGCCCCTTATTAGGACATTAAGGCTAAAGACCTCTCAGAGTTAGAAAAATATTGTTGCAGAGAAAGAAAATGGGTGGAGATTTCTTACTTAATGGCTTTTGTTGTGCTTTCTAGAGACCCCATTCTCAGAAAGGATTGTAAGATGCTTGTAGTTAGAGCCACCCCACTAATGGGGAGTGGGGATCAAATGGACTTTTTGGATGATCCTCTCCTTATGGCTCCTAGGGTTATGGCACCCCCCTGTTCTCAGCCTCTGTCAGCATCACCTCCCCAGTACCTACCTCCACCCCATTCTCCTCTGTCCTCTCCAGCTGTTCCCCATTTTCCCCACGCCTTTCCTTCTGCTCTCCCTTGACCCCTTCTACATTTCCCTATTCTCCCCTGGCCCCCCTTGTTTCCCATGCCCCCTCCTCCTCACCCAACTCCTCTTTCCCTTGGTTTCCCTTCCCTTTTCCTCTGGCTCCTCCATTTCCTCCCCAGACCCTTGCTCTAGAGGCTACTTCTACTCAGGCCTTGAGCAAGGACCTCACTCCAGCCTCTACTTCCGAAGAGACCCCTGCTCAATTCCGGACAAGGTTCTCAACTCTGAGTCTCCTCCCCAGAAGACCTCTACTTCAGATGGGACCTCTACTCAGGCTCCAGACAAGGGTCTTACCTTGAGGTCTCCTCCCCTGACCCCTCCCCCTCCTCCAGCATCAGGTAATCTTTCCCCTTGCCAGCCGAACTCCTCAGCCTTGGCAGTTCAGCCGGCACTCCCCAGTCCCTCGCTCACAAGAAGTGGGACTTCCTATCTTCTTCCCCCGCGAGCCCCTGTTCCTGCAGGTCCTTCAGGGCTTTTTCCTTTAAGGGAAGTACCTGTCTCTCCTAATGGGACACTTAGGGGGCACGTTCCATTCTCCATTTAAGACCTCAACCAGATTAAGGACAGACTAGGTCGATACTCTGAGGATCCCACTAAATTTACTGAGGGCTTCAGGGATGTGTCCCTACAATTCAAACTTTCTTGGGGTGATTTGCATGTCCTCTTCTCTACCTGTTGTACCATTGAGGAGAGGTAGAGAATCTGGGAACATGCCCAAAACTTTGGGGATCATTTTGCTAGCAATGACCCCACAAAATACCCCCCAGGAATAGCTGCTGTTCGTGCTAGTGATCCAGGGTGGGATTATCAGAAGAGTGAGGATGGGGGAAAGAGGGACTGCATGATAATTTGCCTGTTAGAAGGGCTGAAAACAGCATTTTGAAAGCAAGTAAACTTTCAGAAGATTAAGGGAATTACTCAGGAAGAAAAGGAAAACCCTGCCCTTTTCCAAGATAGGCTAGTAGAAGCCATTAAAAAGTATACGAATTTAGATCCTGACTCTACAGAAGGGGAAGTAATCCTTAACATATATTTCGTTAACCAATCTGCCCCAGATATTAGGAGAAAATTACTGAAATTGGCAATGGGACCCCAAACACCTCAGGCCCAGTTATTGGAGATTGCCTTTGGAGTCTTTAACGACAGAGACCTAGTTGCAGCAGAGGAGAAGGAACGCAGGCAGAGGGCTAGAGACAAAGAACATGCTTGATTCCTGGCTGCTGCCATGGTCAGGAAAAGACCCAAGGGTGTTCCCGGCAACTTGGGCAGTGGAAAGACCTGCTTTGGATGCCACCAGGAGGGTCACTGGCCCAAGTAGTGCCCCGCCAGGGCGCCCCTTTGGAGGAAGCCCCCAAAACAGACACCTCCAGGACCTTGCCCAAGATGTGACCAGGAGGGACATTGGAAGAAGGATTGTCCCCAAAGTAGGAGAAGTGGTAGAGCAGCCCCCCAGTACCCTGTCCTCCAGTCTTCTCAAGACTGGGGAGGACAAGAGAGCCTGGGTCTGGACAACACTCCCACTTTCTCCATCTCTCTCACCAAGCCCTGGGCAGAAATCAAGGCTGAAGGTAAGGTTACCCACTTTATCATGGCTATGTTCTTTGCTTTAACCAATTAGTCTGGTGCTATTCGCCCCTTGACCCATTCAGTCATGGGCATTCAAGGGATAACTAAGGGATGTCTCCAGACATACCCCCCCTTCCCCTGCCTATTCGACAATCTGTTGTTTAAACACTCCTCTCTTATGCTCTCATCTTGCCCTGTTCACTTGTTGGGAGGGAACCTGATGGTGAAGTTGGGGAACCACTTTTCTCTAGTTAAGCCTCCCCTCTCCCTTTTCCCTCTGTGTGCCAGAACTCCCCATGTTCCCCTGGAAGTGTGGGAGACAATTTGGGATTAGGGAACTCCTGGGCTAGCTACTCTTGCCACCTCAGCCATTGTTTGCCTCCGAGACCTTAAAGTATTTTCCCATCGCCATATTTGTAGCCCCACCCAGGAGGCTTCTTTGTCCACTGCCTCAGGAGTGCTTAATTTCTTGGGAACTCAAGGCTATAGAGTCTCTTTGAACAAAGTCCAGATAGCATGTCAGTCTGTAAAGTTTCTGGGCCACGAACTCCCTGTCCCAGACACTAAAAAACAATTTCAAACTTTTCGAGGCATGACTAGGTTTTCCTTTTCTTCCTGAGTAATTCCCTTAATCTTCTGAAAGTTTACTTGCTTTCAAAATGCTGTTTTCAGCCCTTCTAACAGGCAAATTATCATGTAGTCCCTCTTTCCCCCCGGAAACCTTATAAGAGTTTTATTGTTAAGCCCTTTTATTGTTGCTCCTCTGGGCCCAGACTCACTCCCCCTAGAATGGGGCCCTGACCAGGCTAAAGCCTTTGTGATTTTAAAATCTAAATTGATCCCCATACCCCAAACTCAGTCCTTGGGACCTGACCCTAGCCAGGTAGCTTGTTTTTCAAAACAATACTCTGTAGCTACTGGATGGCCTACAAGCCTCCTGGTTGTGGCTGCTACAGTCATTCTAATTGAGGAAGCCTCTAAATTTACATTTGGCCTCCTAAAGTGGGAAAATAACTCCCCAGTTAAACTGGGAAACCAGTTAGACCACTCACACCCACACGGCAACTCTCATCTCTACAAAGCCCTCCTCCCCAGTACGACTTTCTCAGAAGTTTATGCCACCCCATTTATGCTTGCCACTTCTCTATGGGCCACTCTCCATATCAACACTTTCCTTCTCCACAGGGGAATATTACCTTACTTGGGAGACAAGCTCTAAGGCCACTAGACAAGTTAACACCCCTGTGGAG
Source organism: Vombatus ursinus (assembly GCF_900497805.2). Lineage (NCBI taxonomy): Eukaryota > Metazoa > Chordata > Mammalia > Diprotodontia > Vombatidae > Vombatus > Vombatus ursinus. Next base: position 13,545 of record NW_020949267.1, on the reverse strand, counting down.
GGAGGGCTTGTAAGAGTTTCTGTTGATCTTTCAACCTGTACTCCCTGTGCAGATAGCACTAGTGATAAGAATTTTGGGGAAGAGGTGAAACAAAGTGCCAACATATGGCAAGACCCCAGAACTACTGTCTTGGTCACCCAATGTTTGACACCCTACAAAGACTTTGGGGTGTGCACCCTTGGATTTTTAGCACCCCCCTTCTCCATTTTCAATGCCACACCGCCCACAGTCTCTAACTTAAGGGCAAAGTGTGGATTTTGGGGAAATGTCCTCTGGTCTCTTAAAAGGGGAGCAGAATATCTCATGCCTTGGTATGGTCATCTACAACATGAACATATTCTCTCTAACCTTACAGAGACTATTCACCAGTTGGCAAATGAGACAGCCTATGGTCTTTGGGAACTCCAGCAATCTCTGGATTCCTTAGCAAAAGTAGTTCTAGATAATAGAATAGCCCTAGACTACTTGCTGGCCTCCAGTGGGGGTGTATGTGCTTTAGCAAACACATCTTGTTGCATGTACATCAACAACTCTGGGAGGGTAGAACTCTGCACTGAACGTATTTTGGAAAAGGCTAGTTGGATGCAAGAAATTCATAATAATTTTAGTGCTCCAAAATCATCTTCTTCATGGGAGTCCTGGCTTCTTTCTATACTAGTCCCTATTCTATATTATATACTATTATATACTAGCCCCTGATTATACTTCTCTTGTGTTTGTTTGGTCCATGTTTACTAAATATTCTTGCCAGGTTCCTTTCCTTTAGGGTCACAGCCATCAACTTCCAGATGACTGCTCAGTCTGTATACCAGCCTGAGGACTCTAGCCCTCTGAACCTGGCATCAGCCGGGTTTTGAAGTTTCACCCCTCGAACAGGATCCAGAGAGGCAGGGACAGCTCTACGCCCCTTGCCAGCAGGAAGCAGTTTCAGAAGCCGAGACCTTCGCCCCTTACACCAAAAGAATTTGGTCCCATTTATTTGAGGGGAAAATGATGGGGTATCATTCAGTTTCAGAAGCCAAGACCTTTGCCCCTTTTTGCCAAAAGGAATTTGGCTCCCATTTGTTTACAGACCCCAGAAAACCTTGAACTTTTAGATTCCTTATAGACTCCCTTTATTTCCCTTTGAAAGCCTTAGCCTTACCTTTTGATCTTATTCAGATGCACGTTTGCCCCTAGCCCTAAAAAGAATCTGGCTCCCGTTTGTCTATGGGTCCCAGAGAACCCTTAAACTTTTAGGTTCCTTATCTACTCTTTTTATCTCCCTTTGAAAGCCCTAACCCCACTTTCTGATCCTTTCAAACTTCCTCCTTCCAGTTCCCTTCATTATCTATTCCCATTGTTTATTCAATCTCTCAGACCTTCCAAACAGAATTCTCACCTAGACCCTTTTCCCAACCACGCCCCCCCTTCCTCTGGCCACCCAAAGTTACTTTAGTGTATATAAGATCCACCCTGGCCCCCATTCAAACGCTGAGACTTTCTCATGCCCAAAAGGCTGAGACTCTCGTGCTCGCTTGTCACCACGGGAGTTACTAATGTTCAGATTCCTTAAGAGTCTGGCCTATATGTTTTATCTCTAATAAACTTTTTCTCTGGCTGGAAGAAGATTTGAGTTGAATTCTTTCAGGCAAGGCCCAGTGTCACAATCTTGGGGTCCATTGAAGCACCCCAAAACCTCTAGACCTCTTCACTTTGAGCTGAACCTTGAAGAAAAAGAAGAATTCTGAAAGTTGGAGCTAAGAAGAAAGTGTATTCCAGGCAGGGGGAAGAGCTTGCATAAATACATAGAGGCTGGTGATCTATTACCAAGTTTGGGAAAGAGCATAAAGCTCAAGTTGGCTCGGGCTTAGTATGCACTCGGGGAATAAGGGGAAGAAAGGCTAGGAATTTAGACTGGAACCACTGTTAACAGACTCTTGCCCAGCATCAGTTGTTAGGGAATTCACCTAGCCTAGGTTATAGTGCCCCAAAAGTCCAGGACCATCAGTATTCTATAAGAGGAGGTGGACATAACCAAGAGGCTCCAAAGAAAGTCTCATCACCATTGGGTGAAGGTATTAAGGGATATGTGAGGTTGACATAGACGGTGTCCTTGTAGCTAAGGTTCATCTGGAGGCTGGCACTCAGTGAGCATCTGCCCTGGAAGTGTCTTCGGAGGAGGCTGGAATGGCGGCCCTGGGCAGAAAGGATGCCAATGGTCAAGGTCTTGACCACTTTGAGCTCAGTGCCCTGGCCTGTGGCCTGGACGCATTGGGCCAGAGTCACCTGGACATAGACACCATAAATGCCACTGCGCTGGGTCTGCAAGGAACCCTGGACCAAAGTGAAGCCATAGATGAAGGAGCGGCCCAGGGATGGACCCCCTTGCCACTGCAGGGTGTTGTCCTGACGGGAACCTAGGAGAGAAAAGGAAGAATAGGGGCTCAGACCCATAGGGGGCCCCATTCACCCATTTACCACAGCTCCCTGGCCCCTCCTTATGCAGAGACATTATGCTAATAACCTATTATTAAATTGGGATCCAGGCTTTTCTCTTTACTATTTCCTCACTAAAGCCCAACCCTTTTTAAAGTCAGTCTCTAAAGACATGACTAATTGAGGAAATTACTTTTAACCCTCAAAGCACAAGCTCCTTAATCTTGGGTGGGATCCCACCCAACTAGGACACCTAAATTCTATTCAGAGTATAAACAGATTCCAATCTTGGCAAGTCCTCTGGAGAAAGGAGCTGCTATCCTTGTACCCCTCTGTTGGATAGGGTGACCCAGCTCATGAAGGAAAAAACCAACCAGATGGTTTGGATGGAGATGGAGTCCCCTGTCCAGATTGCTAGAGGTGGCTGAGTCTCATGATCAAGTCACATTTTCAGCGGAGGAGCTGAAGACTTTTGAACAACCTCATTAAAGTTCCACCAGTCAGGGTTGATTTTCACTTGTCAAGGAAATCCCCTTTCAGAAAGGTTATTTAAAGTTTTCTGGATTTCCATTGTGCATCTTTGGTTACTGAGAGAAACCACTGATCATCAATTTATTGATTGCTAGCTAGCCTAATTAATAAATTGATCATTAATTACCCAGAAAGTCTGCCTCTTGGGGGTTTTTATTCATCACAATACCAAAGGGGGGAGAAAACAAAGACAGACAGAAGCACACACACAAACACACACACACACACACACACATACATGTCTACACACAGACAAACATATAGATGTACACAAAAAGACAAATACTCAGAGAGGACAGAAAGACACATATAGACAGGAAGACTCACAACTCATTGTTACCTGTGTGATTGAGCAGGAGATGGGCTGTGTGAATTGTTTCCTTACTTCCTCCCTGTTTTTCCCTGAATGTATTGTTCTCTGGCTGAGGGAGGAGGACAGCACAGAATGGGATGGAGCCAATTCTGATGTTCTTCAGGCACTTCACAGTCAAAGAAGCCCAGAAAACAATTTCCCTGAAGCCCCCAGTCTCAACCTAAGTTTTGCTATACCCATTTCTCTCTCTCTCTCTCTCTCTCTCTCTCTCTCTCTCTCTCTCCCCCTTCTCCCTCTCTCATTCTCTTTTTCACACACACACACTGTCCCTACTGTCCCTATTCTCCCCTGACTCCAGCCCCTGCTTGACATTTCCTCTTTCCCTTGAGATCTGAATTTTTTAAAATGTTCTTTCATTGCAGTAAGGATTCATGAAAGGCTTTTGGAAGAACTTCTTAGCTTCCTGAAATGGGAAGAGGATAGACCATGAAGGGAGATCTGGGAACAAAATAGGAGGCCTTGGACCAGATACAAGGGGTCTGATGAGCTTACTGTCCCAAAGTTCCTTCCAGATCAAAGAATTTCTGGTAACCCCCTCCACTTATGCTGTGAAGCTCCCCTGCTGTCATCTGAGTCATTGCCTGGGGAAGACCCACTGAAATCATTCTCACTCTTGAGCCCTTGCCTGCCTACCTCCAACCACTCTACCTTGGGATCCACCTCACTGACTTTGGAGTCAAATGGGCTAGGGCACACAGCCTGAGTGGCCCCACAAATAATCCTCTCTTCCCATCATACACGTGCGCTCACATGCGTATACACACATACACATACACACACCAGATCCTAAATCCAGACTGCTTCTCACCTCCTCTCTGTCATTCTCTCCCTGTCTCCCCATCTCTCTCCTTGTCCCCTTATATCCCATGCCTCTGTCTCTCACTTTCCCTGTCTCCCCATATCTCTCCTCCATCTCCATCATCTCTCATATCTCCCTTTCTCTCTCTAGCTCTCCCTGTATCTTCTCTATGTCTCCCCAGGGTCTCCCCTCCTTCTTGTCTGTACCTTTACCTTGATCCTTTCCTGTATCTCTTCCCTAGGGGGTCTCTTCCTCTCCTATACTCTATACCCCGACCCTACCTAAGATCAGGAAATCAGGAAGGTTTACGTGGCACTCACTTACCTCATGGTGGACCTTGCTGAGGGGTCGGGAGAGAAAGTAGCAAACCAGAGAGGACACCAGGAAACCAGCAAACAACCCAGTGACAAAGCCAACCAGGGAACAGCGAAAGTAGATCCTTAGCTTCTTCCTGCCATCCCCAGAGGCCATGGTTCTGCTCTCCTTATGGGGACAGGGGGGGCAGGGGGATAAATGGATTGAAGGGAAATATGAGCCTTGTAGGCAGATGGAGAGGGAGTCACACACACACACACACACACACACAGAACAGAAAAGGGAGAGAAGGAGGGAGAGAGAATGCAGAGAGAAAGAAAACAGAGAACAAAGGGAGGGAGGGAGGGAGGGAGGAGGAGGAGGAGGGAGAGCCAAGAGTGTGTGGGTGACTCTCTAGATAGGCTGAAGACAGCAGGAGGAAATCCAGAGGTCAAAGCCTCCAAAACCTTTCCCCTCCCCTTTCTCCTCCTTCTGTGCTCCCTTTTCACATGTGAATTGGCCTGGGACTTTTTGTAAGGGGGAGGGAAATAAAATTTTCCAGGGCTCAAACCAGGAACCCTTGTACATGTGGCAATGTCTCTCCCTAACTCAGGAGTCACCGCCTACTCTTGACTAAGGTCTTCTCCACCCAGGTACTCTTCCCCAATCACCCGTGCCCCTTCCCCAGCACTGGATATCACAACTAAGGAACCTGTTCTCCCAAAAGGACTCTCACCCTCCAGAGGCAAAAACATGGGTGGAGTACCTAAAAAGAGCCTAGGCCCCTGATTAGGATTTTTTATTGGTGCAAAACAAATCCTAGTTCCTCTTCTTAAACACTGAGGGCCATATGGCTTAGTGACATGCCCATGAGAGGCTGAAGTGCTCAGTGATCAACAACCACAAAGGTACCCATCATAATGGACAGGAAGACATCCAGGTCCAGTTCAAGCTCTTGGTTCTCTATTGTATTCCAACTATCCCTCTGAGATCCCAGAATAGAAAAGAAAGGACCCAGTAACCCTGGATATATCTTCTTCATCTTCCCCTCCCCATGCCCTCTTCCCCGACCAAACCTCCACATCTCATTCCTTAAATGGGATCAAAACACAGCCCATATCAGAAAATCATCTTTCCTTGAACTTCAGAATTGTAAAACAGAATGTCAGAGCTGGAAGGGATCTCTTTCTACCCTTGTCTCTCTGCATCCCTCCTGCCTCTTTCTCTTTCTCTTTGTCTCTTCCTCTGTCTCTCTCTCTCCATCCTTGTCTCTATCTTCCATCTAGAATCAAAGACCCATAGAATGTCAGTGACTGAAAATGACCTTAGAGATTATCTTATTTTAGATGAAGAATAGGGAAACTGAAGCACAGGGAGATGTCTATCCAGTTTTCCCTTGAGTAGGGTTTCAGTCCAGGTTTTAGTGTGTTCCAGGATCAAAAGGTCATTTTCACCCTGTTTCCAAAGTCATCTCACAGCCTACCTGACCATCCTAAAGACTCTCATTACCCCACAATCTCCTTGACTATCTCAGACCCTCCTTTTCTAATCAATAATTTTACTGAATCATTCCACAGTGTCCCACAATCCATCTCACATCCTTCTGAGTCATCTCAGTCACCATTTCACAATTCATATTCATATCTACATCATATCCATATCCACAATTCATTCTAGAAATCTCCCATGTTCATTCCCCCATGCTTTTTTCCCTCCTTACCTGTATCTCATAGAAATTCTATCTCCCTTTCAAGGCTCAGTTAAAGTGTTAGCTAAAAATAAGAAATACAGGAAATGGGGCACAGAAATCTATCCTGCCCAACAGGAAAATAGAAGGGGAAGGTGATAAGAGAAGAGGGGGAGAGATAGAAGGGAAGGCAGACTAGGGGAAGGGGTATTCAGAATGCATGCCATCTTGGGGTGGGGGGAAGGGCAAGATGGGGTAAAAATTTGGAACTCAAAATCTTGTGGAAGTAAATGTTGAAAACTAAAAATAAATAAATTTATTTTTTAAAAAAAGAGATTAAAAAAAGTATTAGCTAAAACAAGAGGTCTTTCCTAATTCTCCCAATCACATTAATGCTCCTTCTTTAACCTCCACCACAATTGTTTTATATTTGCTTTGTTGATATTTTGCATTTACTTTTCAGAGTACATGCTTGTTTTCCTCCATTAGAGTGTAAGATCCTTGAAGGAAATAACAGTTTGGCATCCTCAACACCTCTACAGTGTCTGGCACATAATAGGCACTTACTAATGCTTGTTGAATCGAATAGACCATTCCCTCTCTGTCCCTCCCATGCCATCCCTGATCCACTCCACATCTTCCTGAGCTATGGCATACTCTCCCAATGAAACCCAAAGCCTCCTAGAGACATTACTCAGCTTCCCTCAACTCTTCAGCTTTAAGCCATTCCATGATTCTAGCACCCCACAACCTGCATGTCTATTTGAGTTTCCCTGAGCTAATTCACAGCCTCCTTGAGAAATCCCACAGAAGTCTAATTATCCCAAAGCTGCTCTGTCCATCACAGAATATCTCTCAGTCATCCTCCAGCTTCTCAATCTATGTCATAGTTTCTCTGTTCTTTGTCCTCAGGGTGATCTCCAGTACCTTGTTGCCTCAGTTCTTTCCCAGGTCATCATCCCTGCCTTAGCTGAATTTTTCTCCCATCTTAATCACTTTGTGAACCAATTCCACTCCACACTGTCCTCTTCTTTTGAGTCCCTTGTCCCTTTATTCCTATTACCTTTACTCCTACTCAGATGCTGCTGGAGAAAAATCACAAAACCACCCACTACAAATTCACATTACATAATATCTGCTAGGCTACACTGTAGCAAGGCAATTCTTTCATACTCCTCCTTTAATTAACTCACTATCCCACTCACCATACACAATAGCTTTTCTAAAACTGTTCATCCTTCATTAAACTTCCCATAGTTCCTAATTATCCCACTCTCTTGGCTGAGAACCTTGCCTCATATTTCAATGAAAAAAATGGAAGCCATTCATCAAGAATGTCCTCTTCTCTTTTCCTCTTCATCTCATGTCATTCACATATCTTTTGCCATTATCTTCTCCTTTACCCCTGTCTCAAATGAAGAGATGATCCTTCTCCATGCCAAGGCAAACCTCTCAATATGCATAAGTGATCCTATTCTATCCCATCTTCTCCAGCACATTACCCCTCTATCATTCTCACTCTCTCTCATTTTCATCTTCAGTCTTTCTTTTTTGTTTGTTTATTTGTTTTTTTGCTAGGCAATGAGGTTAAGTCACTTGCCCAGGGTCACACAGCTAGTAAGTGTCAAGTGTCTGAGGCCAGATTTGAACTCAGGTCCTCCTGACTCCAGGGCTAGTGCTCTATCCACTGCACCACCTAGCTATCCCCAGTCTTTTTTTGTCTACTGGATTCTTCCCTATTACAAACAAATATACCCAACTCTTCCCTATCCTCAAAAATTGCATTTGATCCATCCATCCTTGATAGTTATAATTCCATATTTCTCCTCCCCTTAGTAGCTAAATTCCATGAGAAGGTCATCTTTAATCAATGCCTCTATTTCCTTTCCTATCACTCATTTCTTTACTCTCTATAGTCTGGCTTCAAACCTCATCATTCAACTGAAATTGCTCTCTACAAAGTTACCAAAGATCTCTTAACTTCTGAGTCTAATGGCCTTTTCCCAGTCTTCATCTTTCGTGACCTCTCTGCAGCCTGTAATACTGTTGACCACCATTTTCTCCTTGATACTCTCTTCTCTCTAAGTTGCTGTGAAACTTTTCTATCCTGGCTCTTCTCTTACCTGGCTGACCAATCCTTCTGAGTATCCTTTGCTATATCTTCATCCAGGTAACCCCTGTTAATGGTGGTGGTCCCCAGAACTCTGTCTTGGACCCTATTCTCTTCCCCTTCTATGCTATTTTCCTTGGTGATCTTTTCAGCTCTCATGTATTTAATTATCATCTCTATGCTAATGATTTCACATCTCTTTTCCATCCCTGATCTCACTCCTAACCTAATGTTAGGATGGACATCTTGACATCTTGAATTAGGTGTCCCATAGACATCTTAAACTCAACATGTACAAAATTAAAGTCACCATCTTTTCTCCTATTTGACATATAAATATCTTAAGTTCAGTATGTCCAAAACTAAAATCATCATCTTGAAGATGGCAGCATAAGGGCAGGGGTTCACCTGAACTCTCCCAAACCCCCATCCAAAAAACTTTAAAATAATACCTCAAAATGAATTCTGGAGCAGTAGAACCAACAAAAGGATGAGGTGAAACAATTTTCCAAGCCAAGATAACTTAGAAGGTCAACAGAAAAGGTCTGTCCCATTGGGGTGAGAGTGGAGTATGGTCCAGTATAGGCTGTGCCCTGGCAAGCCAGCAGCATGCCTTGGGGGCAACTGAATCAGCAGCAGCAATTTTGGAGCTCTCAGCCTACAGAAGGTAAAGGGATCAGACAACTGATCAGAAGGAAATTACAAGGGACCCTTTGCCATGATCAAAAAAAGAGCCTAGACATCATATTTCAAGAAATTATTAAGGAAAATTGCCCTATCCTAGAACCAGAGGGTAAAATAGAAATTTAAAGAATTTACTGATCATCTCCTGAAAGAGATTCAAAAATGAAAATTCCCAGGAGTATTATAGCCAAATTCCAGAGCTCCCAAGTCAAGGAGAAAATATTGCAAGCAACCAGAAAGAAACAGTTCAAATATCATGGAGACATAGTCAGGATACCACAAGATTTAGCAGCTTCTACATTAATGGATCAGAGGGTTTGGAATATGACATTCTGGAGGGCAAAGGAGCTAGGATTACAAGCAACAATCACCTACCCCAAAACAACTGAGTATAATTCTTCAGAGGAAAAAATGAATATTTAATGAAATAGAAGACTTCTAAGCATTCCTGATGAAAAGGCCAATGAGAAATTCCATTTAAAATAACTGTAGACAACATAAAATACTTGGGAGTCTACCTGCCAAGACAAACCCAGGAACTATATGAACACAATTACAAAACACTTCATACCATTACTGTCAGAACTAAAGAACTGGAAAAATGTTAATTGCTTATGGATAGGCTGAGCCAATATAATAAAAATGATAATTCTACCTAAATTAATTTACTTATTCAGTGTCATACCAATCAAACTACCAAAAATTATTTTATAGAGCTAGAAAAAATAATTAAATTCATCTAAAAGAATAAAAGGTCAAGAATAACAAGAGAATCAGTGAAAAAAAATGTGAAGGAAAGTGACTTAGCTGTACTAGATCTCAAACTGTATTACAAAGCAATAAATCCTCAAAACAATCTCGTACTGGCTAAGAAAGAGAGTGGTGGGTCAGTGGAATAGACTAGATACACAATACACAGTAGTAAATGACCATAGTAATCTAATGGTTGATAAAGCCAAAGATCCAAGATTTGGGGGAAAGAAATCACTATTTGACAAAAACTGCTGGGAAAACTGGATAGCAGTTGGGCAAAAACTAGGTATAGCTCAACCTCTCACACCATATACTAAGATAAGGTTAAAATGGGTACATGACTGAGACATAAATGATGATGGCATAAGCCAACTAAGAGAACATGGAATAGTTTACCTGTCAGATCTGTGGATAAGGGGAAAATTTATGACCAAACAAGAGACAGAAAGCATTACAGGATGTAAAATGGATCATTTTGATTATATTAAATTAAAAGGGTTTTGCACAAACAAAATAAATGCAGCCAAGATTAGAAGGAAAATTAGAGGAAATTTTCACAATAAGTTTCTGCCAATGAAGTCTTCATTTCTCAAATATGTAGAGAACTGAGTCAAATTTATATGAATATGAATTCTCCAGTTGATAAATGGTCAAAGGATATGAACAGACAATTTTCAGATGAAGAAATCAAATATAGTCATATGAAAAAATGCTCTAAATCACTATTGATTAGAGAAATGCAAATTAAAACAACTCTTAGGTGCCACCCTCTACCTATCAGATTGGCTAACATGACAGTAAATAAAAATTATAAAGATTGGAGGAGATAGAGGGAAATTGAGACATTAATGCACTTTTGGTGGAGTTGTGAACTAATTCAATCATTCTGGGGAGCAATTTGGAACTATGACCAAAGGGCTATAAAACTGTGCATACCCTTTGGTCCAGCAATACCACTACTAGTTGTGTATCCCCAAGAGATTTTTTTTTTATAAAGGACCTATATGTAGAAAAATATTTATAGCAGCTTCTTTTGTGGTGGCAAAGAACTGGACATTGAAGAGATACCCATCAATTGGAGAATGGCTGAACAAGTTGTGGTATATGATTGCGATGGAATACTATTGTGCTGTAAGAAATGATAAGCAGGATGCTTTCAGAAAAACCTGGAAAGACTTACATGAACTGATGCAAAGTAAAGTAAACAGAACCAGGAGAACATTGTACATAGTAACAACAATATTGTACCATGATCAACTGTGAATGACTAAGCTATTCTTATCAATACAATTATCCAAGACAATTTCAAAGGATTTATGATGAAAAATGTTAACCATCTCCAGAGAAAGAACTAATAGAGTCTGAATTCAGATCAAAGCATACTTTTTTAAACTTTATTTTTCTTGGGTTTTTTTTAGTTTGCGTCTTCTTTCACAACATGACAAATATGGAAATATGTTTTCATGATTGCACATGTATAGATTATATCAAATTGCTTGCCTTCTCAGGGAAGAGGGAAGGGACAGAAAGAAGGAGAGAAATTGGAACTCAACTTTTTTAAAAGAATGTTAAAAATTATTTTTACATATAATTGAAAAAATAAAATATTAAAATATAAAATCATCATCTTTTCCCTCCTCTTCCAAACTTTCCTATTACTCTTGAGGGTATCATCATCCTCCCAATCACCCAAGCTTTCATCCTTGACTCCCCCCCCTTACCCTCCCCCATATCCAATCTGTTGTCAAGTCCAGTCAATTTTGCTTTTGTAACATCTCTTGTGTACACCCCCTTGTTCTCCTCTGACAGTGTCACCACCCTGATGCAGGTCCTTATCCACTCATATCTAGGATATTGTGATAACCTGCTGGTTTATCTCCCTACCTTAAATCTCTTTCCACTCAAGTTCATCCACTATATTGATCTTCGTGAAGCCCAAATCAGATCATGTCACCTTCCTTCACACCATTCAATAAATTCCAGTGGTTCCCTGTCACCTCAAGGACAAATTATAAAATATTCCATTTGGCATTCAAAGTCCTTTATAACCTGGTACTGTCCTACCTTTTCAATTCCTTTCGCTTTATTTCCCTCCACGTCCTTTGCAATTCAGTATCTCTTATCTCCTTGCTATTCCTCACACAAGATAATCTCTAAACCTCATGCATTTTCACTGGCTATCCCCTATGCCTGGAATACTCTCCTTCTTCATCTCCACCTCTGGTTTCTTTCGATTCCTAGAAACTTTTCTCCACCTCCCCTTATGCTAATTTTATTCAGTGCCATACCAATAAAACTACCAAAAATTATTTTAGAGAGCTAGAAAAAATAATAAATTTCATCTAAAAGAACAAAAGGTCAAGAATAACAAGAGAATCAATGAAAAAAATGTGAAGGAAGGTGACTTAGCTATACTAGATCTCAAATTGTATTACAAAGCAATAATCATCAAAACAATCTGGTATTGGCTAAGAAATAGAGTGGTGGGTCCTCTGTTGATAATCTGCAATTTATCCTGCATCCGCATGTTGTCTCCCTTATTAGACTGTGAGCTCCTTAAGAGCAGGAACTGTCTTTTGGTTTTCTTTATATCCCCAGCATTTAGCACAGTGCTGGCACATAGTAGGCACTTAATCCATGCTTGCTGAATGACTGACTGACAATGAGCCATCCCTCAGCCTCATAACTGTCCCATAGCCTTCCTAAATCATCCCCTAATCTGTCTTGGGGAATACAGACATCAGTGAAACTCTTCTACCTCTCCAACCCCACCACAGGGATCCTGTACTCAAATTATACTAGGAAACTCACTGCTCAACAAAGTAGCACTGAGTCTCCCCGCCTCCGCACACAATTTCTGGGACTCTGTTTATTAAAACCCACTCCAGTCATCAAGATCCAATTCCATGGCTACTCCTACAGTAAGTTCTTATGAATCAATTCGCTCTGGACCTCATGAACACTGATTACTGCCATGACAGGCCTGAATCACAACCTCACACATACAATAGTTACTTAAATCAAAATTTCCATGGGGAAAGTTAGTGAGCCCGAAGAGTGGGGAACAGCTGGGGCCCAGAAAATCCTCAGCTCTGAGTTGGAAAATGAAGTAGGTCAAGGGTCAAGAAGAAAATGTGATTGATAGTGGAAAATAGTTGAAAATGACTCCCTGCCAACCCCACCTCCTCCTAGCCACATCTCTCTCTTGAGAAAATTGATGGAATTGAGGGGATTGCAGCAACAGGTGGTAGTGGAAATTAGGTGAACCACACTGACTCCCATCTTGTGACAATTCAGGAGCTAACTCAGTTCCATTTCTATTCAGTTATGGGTCAAGTCCAATTTCTATCCTGTGAGAAAACTTTATTCAATTGTGGGAATTGCAATAAACAATTATTACATTGTTTGAACCTAGCCCTGCGTGGCTGGGGAGCTAGATCACCTCTACCAGCTGTTTAGAGACCATTATGGGGTATAGAGTGTGATCAGGGAAGACTACTACCTCTGATGTGAGTGCTACCAAACTCTTTTCAGGGCTGTTTTCCATCTTTACTGTCCACCTGATTTATTCAGCTCTCATCTGCGACTCCAAGAAGCTATAGCATGAGCAGCAGCCATACCCCAGTAAACCATTTTGGCAGACAAACCAGGGTGAGGGTAACAGACAGGTCTCAAACCTGTCAGTGAGTTAGGGGGGGTGTCTATCCAAAACATGTGAAGACTTCTCCCAGTGGAATGGGCAGAAGAGAATAATTTGTTCCAAAGGCCATGAAGGCAACTGTGGCAAGTGTTGTGGAGCATTTAAAGCTTGATTAGACATCAAAAATACCAAGGTCATTCACTGTATCCTGAGTCATCACCAGTCATCGTGACTTTTGTCTTGCCACTGGACTTTG
>NW_020949266.1:0-2067 GCF_900497805.2 Vombatus ursinus | reverse complement strand
ACATAGGTAATAATTACATTAAATTGTGCTTGAGCAATCACTTGGTAAATTAGATCAGTATGGGCATCCCAAATGACACTTCAGATCATTTTTTGTTATTTTTTAAAGAAATTCTTTGGGAGTTGAATTATCTATTTTGGCAGTCTACACAGATACATTTCCCTAAAGGCGAAAGTTATCTTTTGCTTTGTGCCGTGGACAAATACCCTAAATCACACGTGAAGGACCCAAATAGAGAAGCCAGTTGCTCCTGTAAAAATGTTAGCAACGTCTTGAGAGGCTAGTGCCCACCTGGCTCGGCCAAGCGGGGAGGGGTCGTGAGGCCCCAGCCCTTCTTTGTCCGGATATGCAGCTCCAGCCTTCCGAATCTCACGGGAGGGAAGGAGGAACCCAACTTCCCTCCAACCACCTTCCGCGTTCCAGCGCCTCCCAGGGCAGGTAGAAGCCGCCTTTATCACCCCTGCCTGGCCTGCTACGGAGGCTGGCTGAGGTATGTGCGCACTGATGGCGAGGTGCCGGCTGAGGACATAGGGTACGAATTCAGCCTAAGACACCCCTTTTCTCAGCCTCCTTGGGGTCCGATACGCTGCCCTCGGATGCTCCTTCCCCTCGTGCACCGAGTTAGGATTCACTAGGAGAGGAAGCGGGGGTAGTAAAGCCGGCCCGGCGGCTGCGGAGCCTGCAAACCCCGTGAGAAGGCAAGAGGGGCGTCGGGGGTCGGGTTGGAAGCATGTACTCCACTCTCTGTCCAACCCGGCTCCCTTGGCCCGACGCGAGCAGAGGCAGCCGGGAGCGGGCTTGGGGCATGCACCCCATCCTGGCCAAGCCTGGCTTCCTTGGCACGGCGAAAGCTGGAGCAGCAGAGGCCGGAGCCTGGAGACAGCCCCCGCGCCCCGCGAGAGCTCTTAGAACAAAGTCTCTTTGCTCACTCCTAGCTACCCGAACAAAAACAAAACAAAACAAAATATCCCCCCACCCCATCTCTCAAGTCCCACAGGCGACCCTTTTCTTTTTTTTTGCCGAACAGGATCTGACCCCTAAAGTGCACTTTCCACCACCCTGGCCCACTCGCCAGACTGCTGGGGGGTGGGGTGGGGGGATATTTTGTTTTGTTTTGTTTTTGTTCGGGTAGCTAGGAGTGAGCAAAGAGACTTTGTTCTAAGAGCTCTCGCGGGGCGCGGGGGCTGTCTCCAGGCTCCGGCCTCTGCTGCTCCAGCTTTCGCCGTGCCAAGGAAGCCAGGCTTGGCCAGGATGGGGTGCATGCCCCAAGCCCGCTCCCGGCTGCCTCTGCTCGCGTCGGGCCAAGGGAGCCGGGTTGGACAGAGAGTGGAGTACATGCTTCCAACCCGACCCCCGACGCCCCTCTTGCCTTCTCACGGGGTTTGCAGGCTCCGCAGCCGCCGGGCCGGCTTTACTACCCCCGCTTCCTCTCCTAGTGAATCCTAACTCGGTGCACGAGGGGAAGGAGCATCCGAGGGCAGCGTATCGGACCCCAAGGAGGCTGAGAAAAGGGGTGTCTTAGGCTGAATTCGTACCCTATGTCCTCAGCCGGCACCTCGCCATCAGTGCGCACATACCTCAGCCAGCCTCCGTAGCAGGCCAGGCAGGGGTGATAAAGGCGGCTTCTACCTGCCCTGGGAGGCGCT
This sequence comes from Vombatus ursinus, assembly GCF_900497805.2. Classification (NCBI taxonomy): domain Eukaryota; kingdom Metazoa; phylum Chordata; class Mammalia; order Diprotodontia; family Vombatidae; genus Vombatus; species Vombatus ursinus. The sequence goes on along the minus strand of NW_020949266.1, from coordinate 421 downwards.
GGAACGCGGAAGGTGGTTGGAGGGAAGTTGGGTTCCTCCTTCCCTCCCGTGAGATTCGGAAGGCTGGAGCTGCATATCCGGACAAAGAAGGGCTGGGGCCTCACGACCCCTCCCCGCTTGGCCGAGCCAGGTGGGCACTAGCCTCTCAAGACGTTGCTAACATTTTTACAGGAGCAACTGGCTTCTCTATTTGGGTCCTTCACGTGTGATTTAGGGTATTTGTCCACGGCACAAAGCAAAAGATAACTTTCGCCTTTAGGGAAATGTATCTGTGTAGACTGCCAAAATAGATAATTCAACTCCCAAAGAATTTCTTTAAAAAATAACAAAAAATGATCTGAAGTGTCATTTGGGATGCCCATACTGATCTAATTTACCAAGTGATTGCTCAAGCACAATTTAATGTAATTATTACCTATGT
>NW_020949265.1:0-5397 GCF_900497805.2 Vombatus ursinus | reverse complement strand
AGGGAGGGAGGAAGGAAGGGAGGGAGGAAGGAAGGGAGGGAGGAAGGGAGAAAGGGAGAGAGGGAAGAGAGAAGGGAGAGAGGAAGATAGGAAGGAAGGAAGGAGGAGAGAGGGAGAGAGAAAAGGAGGGAGAGAGGGAGGAAGGAAGTAGAAATATTAATTAAGCACCTAGGATGTACTAGCCACTATGTTAGGTTCTGGAGATATACTCTGTCTTCAGGTATATTTCGTGATAATAGACCATATTTATGAAAGTCCTGTGCTAGGGGACAAAACAAGTCTGGTACAATGGAAAATGCTGAGAGTGGATTGGTAATAAGGCATCTGTTTCTCCTCATGAATAACAGTAATCCCAGATAAGCATGGCTTCAAGTTTTTAAAGTGCTTTCTTCACTTTGAGAGGCACAGTGGATCTGCTGGAATTGGCCCCCAGAAGACTTGGGTTCTAATTCTGCACCTGACACTCTTAGCTGTTTTACAATGGGCAAGTCACTCAATGTCTCTGGGCCTCAGACATTCTCTAGGACTCACCTACTAAGTCCAAGGTGGGTTTGATGGTGGGAGTTCGCACCATGCAGGTTCTTAATCTCTCTGATTTTTCAGTTTCTTTTTTTTATAGAGTCAAAAACTAAGGCTCAGAGAGAGAGAACTCATTTGCTCAGTTGTCATATAGTTCAGCAGCTGGTGGTGGGGCCTAGGGAAGGGAGCTGTGGGTACAAACATCTTCTTGCTAACTGATGCTTTCCAAAAGTGAAATGGGCTGCTTCAACAGGTAGTGAGCTCCCCATCAATAGAGATCTTCAAAGAGATCACTGACTGGGGATGTTGTATTGAGGGATTGGATCAAAGATTCTGTGATTCTGATTCAGCTTCTACTGAGATCCCACCTACCCACCCTAATTCAGGCACTTTCTCCTTCATGAAATTTTCCTTGATTAAAGGAGCATAATTTACAGAATCAGAATTAGAGCAGGAAAAGATATCAGAGGTTATCTAGACTGGCCCTCTCATTTTCTTAATGGGTCCCAAAGAAATCAGGTGAGCTATGAGGTGAAGCCAGATCCTCTGACCCCAAATCTATCACTATTTACTCCTACCTGGAATGAATTTTTCTCTTCTTAGCTCTCTGATAGTTCTCTATTTATCCCTTTTCTATGTTATTGTTGTTGTTTGGTCATGTCCAACTTTTAGTGACCCCATTTGGGATTTTCTTGGCAAAGATACTGAAGTGATTTGCCATTTCCTTCTCCAGCTCATTTTACAGATGAGGAAACTGAGATAAATAGGGTTAAGGGACTTGCCCAGGGTCATATAGCTAGTAAGTGTCTGAAGCCAGATTTGAGCTCAGGAAGATGAGTCTTCCTGACTCCAGGCCAGGCGCTCTATCCACTGTCAGGTCTCTCTATCCTCCATTAATTCCCCAAGACTGTCATGTTCATTGTTCCCTATCCATCTTATCTTCTGCTGTCCCCTTTTCCTTTTGCTGTCAATCATTCCCAACATCAGAGTCTTTTCCAATGAGTTCTGTCTTCACATTATGTGGCCAAAGTATTTAAGCCTGACCTTCCAATGAATAGTTTGAATTAATTTCTTTTCTGTGCAATTAGCCATATCCTATTTCTTCACCTGGCTATTTGTGGTATGGTTTCTCTCCCAGACCAGACAGCTCCCTGATGGCAAAGGTAATATCTTTTTCATCTTTGCATTCTCTAGCATCTCTAGACCTTTGGACTTGGTAGAACTTTTAATAAGTGAAAGTCTGTGAAATTTGGGTTGTCCAGTGTTCTTCTCCTCACACCACATTACCTCTCTTCCTCCCAATTTCCATATGGATTCCTGCTTCTCATAAAGATTCTGCTCACATATAAGATGTAGGTTGGTTTCCTTGAGGCTCAGAGGCTCCCATAGGATTTTCTCCTGTGCCCCCCACTCTTCCCCTCAGCTACCTTGTTGCTGCCATTTTGCTGATTGGAAGTGGGGGAGTGGGATCCCCTGGTCAGTCCCTTGGGCAGGGTTCCATCTGGCTCTGCTGAACAATTGGGACATTTACATCCTTTGGCTCTTTGGGCATCAAGTGGCATCCAAGACCTGAAGAAAGAACTGGCTATGAGCGAACCCCTTTCCAGAACAGCCTTGGGAGCAAGTCTAGCTGTGGGCGTTGGCTATGGCCTTGGGAGATGGGAGTGACACAAGCCTGCCTTCTGACAAGAGGAAAAGATGCTTAGCTGTTTAGTGACTCCTGTGTTGGAGAGGAGTGGAGGGGGGGGGTCAAAGTCTAAGGCCAAGGATGGGGGAAGAGGAGAATGCACCTGGTCCCAATTAAGAACAGGCTAACCAATGGTTGTAGTGTTGGCTTGGGGATAAGATGAGCCAACTCAGTATTCATTAACTAAAGGACCAGAGCCAGGTGATTGTTTAGGACACAGCCTGGCACAGGTGGGCAGCAGTATCCTTGCCAGGGGGCACACCCAGTATTTTGACTATTAAGTTATATCTCCTCCTCCCCTGGCATGACGCTGGGTGAGAGGATGCTGGGATGAGGGTTAGTTCCAACATTTCAGACAGACTCCATCTATCTTCCATATCAGTCTCTACTCCCCAATCATCTTCTCAACAGCCTCAACAGCATCCTTTTTCCCCTCAAGTTTTGAAACCATGATACAACCAACTCTGCCATTGTTCCTAGAAGGCAGTATGTCAATCTGTTACACTACCAAGTGAGATAATATTTGTGAAGTATGTGGCCTAGTACCTAACACATAGTAGGTGCTTAATAAATACTTATTCCCTTCCCTATGGTCCCACTCATTATCCCTAAGGACCCTCCCTGGCCCTACAGTGTCGTCCCCTTCATTAGAATGGGCAGGAACTTTCTTTACCTCTGCATTGGTATTGCCAGAGCTTAGTAAATGCTTTCTATTCATTGATTCAGAATGCCAGAGCTAGATTAATAAATATCAGCAATTACTTGGTATTTTAAAGTTTTCAGATTGTGTTACATGCATTATCTCAACACCTCTGTGAGGTAAGTAGTACAGGTCTTATCTCCATTTTACAGATAAAGAAATTGAGGCTCAGAGTGCATATGGCACTAAATCAGTAAATCCCAAAAGCAGTATTTAAACCCAATTCTTCCTGATTCCAGGATGAGCACTTTCTTCCTAAGCAGCTACACAGTTCAGGGTCACGCAGCTCAGAAGGCCCGAGTTCAAATCCAGCCTCAGACACTTACTAGCTGTGTGACATTGGGCAACATCTATTTGCCACAGTTTCCTCAGTTGTAAAATAAGGATAATAACAGCATCTACCTCACAGGTTTGTTGTGGGGATCAAAGGAGATAATATTTGTATAGCACAATGCCTGGCACATAGTAGGTGCTTTATATTCCCTTCTTTCTTCCTTCTTACACCACTGCCTTTTATGTGACTCTTTTATGTGAGTCTAGAGAATTTTGTTTTTATAACAGATGAAAAGGCTGAGGCCCATTGAAGTAACTTGAGTGAAGTCAGTCAGTGAGTTTATCACAGGATCAGAACTCAAACCCAGGTTCCTTTCGACCTTCCCCGATCACCTTTGCCTATTTCACAGTGCTGCCAGTTTATAGAAAATATAGTGGTAAAAAGTCCTTTGTAAATTGTAAAACCTTTGCATGCATTTGAGGTTATTATTATTGTCTTCTGGTGTTCATGTGTTCTATTTGGTCTTTGGTGCCTTTACCCCCAAATGAGTAATGGGGTAACTTTAGACTCTGTGTGTGTGTGTGTGTGTGTGTGTATGTGTGTGTGTGTGTGTGTGTGTGTGCGCAGAGTTCAGGGTTCTGCCACTTGGGGATCCTCTCAGATAGGATCATTTAAATGTAAGACAGAATAAAAGACTGTCCGGTGTTTGGGAGAGAGATGGCCTCTGTTAGGAAGACCTGGGTTCAGGTCCGACTCCTGGAACACATTAATCTATTACTCTATACAAATCAGTTGATCTCTTAGGGCCCTAGGCAACTGTCAATGACTCCAACGGGCAGAGCAAGTATGGACCTGCTTCAGTACAGGAAGTGTCCTCGTGGGTAATTCTCTACTAGGAGTTCTTAAACTGGGGGAGGTGGACTTTTTTATTAAAAAATATTTTTTGAAAACTATTTAAATATAATTGGTTTCCTTTGTAATCCTACGTACCTTATTTTCTGCAATTAAAAACATCCTGAGCAGGGGCCCGTAGGCTTCACCGGACTGCCAAAGGGGTTCATGGCAAACAAAACCTGACCCATACCAAAGAAATCATGGATCCCATCCAAAAATAAAGGTAAGACTACCCCAGTTGCCAAATGCACCACACCCCTCCAACTTCCCTCTGACCTCCCTTTCTTCCTCATCTTAGTTACTATTCCCTCCATCTCTACCCAAGTCCCAAATTGTCCAAAAATAGCAAGAAAGCCAGGGCTGTGTCTATACCCCAGAGCTCCCTGACTGGCTCTGCAGGAGCTGGCATTTGAGGCTTAGGAATGCAGTCCTCTACTCCCACACCCTTGCCCTCCCACGCCCACCCAGAACACAGGCAGGAAGTCACCTTGAACCCAGGCAGCAACCTTTAAAAAAAAGAAATCCCCCTCTTCTGGGAAAATTGGCCTTGAATTCTGGGCTTGGTTTTGAGAAAGCTGGGAATCGAGCTATTTTATTCCTGGCAAATCCAGGTATTGAGGTGAGAGACCCAGGAGCCTGGAACAAAGCCTTTCTTGGACTTGGGCTTGAGTCTCTATTCCCACATTCATTAGTAGGTAAGTTTGCAATATTTTTTCCCTTTTTCTTGCTCAGATATTTGTTTATCTGATGCCAGGAGCCCTCAGGCTGTGACTGCAAACACAGGTGCTCCCCATCCCAGGAAGTGATAGGAAGAGGCCTCTTCAAGGCCCCAGGTCCAAGGCATGGTGGGAGCCAGGAGCACCTACCGGAAGAGGGCCAATGGCCTGAGTGGGGTCCCCACAGCAGCAGAACACATGGGCACAGGCCCCTCCGAGCAAAGCTCATGCAGAGGTGGGAGGGGGCTCATAGCAATAGGCATCATCCCGCAAAGAAAGGGAATATCTCTGTCTCTCCTGTCTTTGTGTTTTGTTCCCATGACAACATCCTGGTCTTGGAATAAGAAACTGGTTGGCTTCAAGACAGTATCCCCCACCCCCACCTCCAGCCCCACCTTCTTTTTCTGTGAATGGAATGAAAAGGATGGGGGGATGGAACTTGTAAGGGAGGGAAAGAGAAGAAGAGAGCAGGAAATAGAAGTGTGTCTAATGCAAATTTCTAGAATTGGGCAATACCTCATAGCCTGAGGATACTAGAGCCTCTCTCTCTCTCCCTTTCTGTATATGTATGGGTATGTGTATATATGTTGGAAATATTAAATACTAG
>NW_020949264.1:0-30466 GCF_900497805.2 Vombatus ursinus | reverse complement strand
TTCACCTTTCTTTATATTTCTCCCTTAGCAAAGTATCTAGTATTTAACATTTCAAACTGGCTTGCTAAATTAACCCAGGCACAAACCTTTACACTAGTATGGGCATATACTATATACTATACTATACTATATCTATAGCATATGCAAAGTGAATATAAGTTAAGGGGGGGGGACTTTCAGCTGGAGGGAATCAGGAAAAGCTTCATGTAGAAGGTGAGTCTTGAGACGAGTCTTGCAGGAAATAGAAGGGAGGACTGAGGGAGAACATTCCAGACCTGGGGAACAAACTCTGCAAAAACAGAGATGGGAGAGGGACGGAACAGCAAGAGGGCCTGGACCCTGGTCTGAATCATGCCAGTGCGTGAAGTACAGGAACACTGGGGAGTTAGGAAGGGATTGGGTCGTGTAGAACTTTAAATGCCGAACAGAAGCGCTTACTTTAGAATCTTGAGTTCACGGGAAGCCAATGGAATTTATTGAGTAGAAGAGTTTATGACATTGGACGGTACCATCACCCTCCTGGTCACCCCGCTTCAATCTCTGGAGACATCTTGGATTCTTCTTTCTCCTTTTTCTACTCTCATCCAATTTCTTATCCCAAACTGCTGATTCTAAATCTCTACATGTCTTGAATTTGTATTCTCTCCACTTTCATGGGGCATCACCCAGGTTCAGGACCTCATTTCACACATAAAGAGCATATAATAGATACTCAGAGTTAGAAGGAAGCTTGGAGGTTGGATAGTCCAACCTCCTACCCCCTGTGTGAATCTCCCCTATGGTGCCCCTGACAGTCGGTCATTCATCCTCCTTTTGAACCCCTCTTGGGAGTTCACTGCCTCATAAGACAACCTGTTCCATTGTGGGATAACAATACTCATTACAAAGTTCTCAATTTTGAGCTGAAATCTGCTTCTTTGTAATTTCCTCTTTGGTGGCTAAGTGGTACAGTGGATAAAGTGCTGGGCCTGGAGTGAAAAAGACTCATCTTCCTGAGTTCAAAATTGGCCTCAGACACATACTAGCTGTGTGACCCTGGACAAGTCCCTTAACCACATTTGCCTCAGTTTCCTCATCCATAAAATGAGCTAGAGAAAGAAATGGCAAATCATTCCAGTATTTTTGCCAAGAAACCCCAAATGGGTTCACACAACTGAAAAATGACTAAACAACCACAAAATTGCCCCTCCCAGGGGTATTTGTATTTTGATTAAGGCCACCAGGAGATATAATGTCTTACCCTAGAGGAGAGATCCTTAAATGGTAGAATTGAAGGCACTGTGAGAATCCTGTGAGAAAGGGATTCACATTGGGGTTCTGATACTTCAGTATTTTTCATGATCCTTTTAAGTCAGCTTCCTGACGTCATGGTCCTCTTTGAGAATGAAGTGCAAACAACAATAACAACCACAAGAATAACAACAACAAATCATGCTGCTAAAGTTGTGCACAGATTCTACTTACCCTTGAGCCTAGTCCTGGGTAGGCCTCTGATTGGTGATTCCAGTTTGGAAGAATGTTAGGACTTTAGCACAATGGCTTCAGGCAGCTGCTTCTGGGAGCTCTTCACCCCAAGTTTTCTCTGATGACTTTGAACTCGGGGCCAGGTTCCTTTGAAGAGGAGGATGGGAATTGACTGCAGGGTCTCTGACAGAAGTCAACTTTCCAGGAGGGGAGAAAGGCCAGGATGTCTGGGGACATGGTGTGATATCCAGGGCCACTGAATTCAAGGGACAGAAGAGATGGTTAGACAAAGCTTTTGATGAAGCCCTGAGATGAGTTTTTGTTATTGGTTTTCCTGAACTTCAGAAATGGCCCCAGGCCAAGTTCAGTTTTCCACTTGGCCCAAGGCTGGGGACAGGTTTATTTCCTTGGAAACTTCCTGCCCCACTTGGACAGCCGCCCCTTCCTCTCTCCCCACCCAGCCCTTTACCCTATGCCCTACCTCCCAAGGAAGAAGTGCAAAGGAAAAGTCCTGGGGCCCCCTTAATAATCACAGGACAGGGTGATGCGCCCTGCACCCAAGGCTAGAGGCAGGCACTCCCCTCCAGAGGATGGAAGAAGCTGGCTTGTTTTGCAATAGCCTTGGCAGGAAGGATTGTCATATGTTAAATTATCTGAAAAGGCAATAATTTTCCAAAGGCTACCCAGTGAGCCAGCCCATAAATACCACTGTCCAGTTCCTGTCCCCACCCTTTCCTCCATTTTTCATGGGGGAGGAAGACTTCTGGTGACATTGGAGCCACAAACACATGAAGGCCCCCCCCCCCGCCAAACCCCAGGCCCCTATGAGTTTGGCTCCTCAGGCCTTATATATGGACAGAAGGCATAGGCATGGGGCCACAGGGATTATTTCCCAGGAGGGTAGTTTACAGAGTATTTCAAGTGTAGGGAGAATTGTGGAAACACTGAGGACATCCATGATGGGAAAATAGGAAACCCTTCTTCTCTCTGCTCCATTGTGTCTGCCTGACTCTTAGTCATGTCCTCTGTCTGTTCACAGAGGCCTGGTACAGCCACACTCACCTGAGCTGCCTTCTTCCCTTTCCCAGACTTCCTACTCCATAGTGTAGAAAGAACACTGGGCTTGGCACCAGAGAGACCTGAGTTTGAATCTGGACTCTGCTACTTACTACCTGTCTGACTTTAGATAAATCCCTTTATTTCCCCAGGCCTCAGTTTCCTCATCTGCAAAATGAGGGGGTTGGCTTGGATGACTTCTAAGGATTTTTCCAGCTCTAAATCTGTAATCAAGTTAACCAGTCGGGGGAAGAGACAGGGAAGTTGATAATCATTAAGGTTGCTTCTGGCTTTTCAGCCTGTGATCCTGTGGCCAGGAGTTCAAAGCCAAGACCTGGCTCAGCAGATGACTTGTGGTCTCCTAAGGGGGCATCAGAGATCTGACCCATTCACGGAGACACAATGAAAATCCTCCCTCCCACTGACAGTCCACCATCACCCCAGTTCCCAGAAGGTCAGAGGCTCTGGCTTTGAAACAAGCACAAAACTGGTTGCTTTTCTCTTCTGCATATCTTGTTTTCTTGTTTGACTCAGGTACAAATGACTTGACTCTGAACAGAACAATCATCTCCTTCCATTCCAATGTGGATGATTCTGGGCCTCAATTTCCTCGTCTGTAAAATAAGGGGGTTGAATTAAATTATCTCGGTGGCTCCTTCCACCTCCAAAATCTACGACCTGAACAAATTATGCTATGTGGATGTGATGGAATAAGAAATGTGTGGTAAGAAATGGGAAGACTCATTATAAACCGGCACAGATCAAAGTAAACAAAATCAGGAGAACAATATACACAAAGTAATGTAAATTAGAAGATTACTAGACGGAAACCTTTCAAGAACTCTGAGTGATTGTAATGAGCCATCTTGTCCTGGAGGATAGAATCCTGAAATGTGTCTCCTACCACTAGGAAAAGAGACGAAGTTCTCTGGGACGGAATGGGGCAGATACTGTTAGATGTCACTGTTTCAGTTTCTTTTATTTACAAGGGAGAGTTTGATGCTGGAAAATTGGCAGGGGTGGGAGGGGGAGATATCTGGAAATAAATGAATGAATGTCAGGCAACAGCAAAATTGATATTGAAACATAAATTGGAAGGTTTGGATAATTATACAGATAATGAACAGAACACTAGGAATTTAGCTTGAATTATTTGGAATGCTGCCTTAGCTTTCCATTTCATTTTGGCCAAGGAAGCGTAACAAAAACTAAATGATAACAGTACCAATCAATCAATGAATCAATTTTGGAAGACCCAGTGGAAACTTGCCCAGCTCCTATTGACTCAGATTAGAATAATCTTCTTTGATTCAAAACTGAGCAAACTTTGACAGATCTGAATGGCCCTGAAGTAAACCAAACAAGATCACTGTGTCAGTACACTGGGACAGAGGAAGGAGGAAAAGAGAGGCTGTTCTCCATTTCTTTTCTCCAGTGCAGGCTCCCCACCCCCCTCCTCCAGTGTCTGACCAGGAAGTATTCCTTCTTATCAAAGTCAGCTCTACTTGTATGAATCTTCTCTCATCTCCTCTTGGCATTTGCCCCTTGATCATTCTCTCTTCTTTCTAATCTTCAATCTGTCCCTGTGGATTCTTTCCTTCCCAGCTGTGTACTAACATGCCCACATTTCTCTCATCCTTCAAAAAAAATCACTTGACTCTTTTCAGGCAACTGTCCTATATTTTCCTTTCCTTTCAAAGTTAAACTCCTAGAAAAAGTTATATATTCCTTACTTCCATTCTTTTCCCTTTCATTTCTCAACCCCTTCTAATCTGACTTCCTACCTCAACACACAGTTAAAACTATTTCCACCAAGGTGACCTTAATTGTTAAATCTAATGGCCTTTTCTCAGTTCTAGTTCTTAACCTCTCTACAGCATTTGACAGTATTGACTCACCCCCATCTTCCCCCATGAGATTGTGAGCCCCTCAAGAAAAGTGACTGTTTTTGGCCTTTGTTTGTATCTCCAGAACTTAGTGTGTGCCTGGCACGTAATAGGTACTTAATAAATGCTTGTTGAAGGACTGTTTCTCCCATCTCTCTTCTAATTCTACTCTTGCCTACCTGACAAAGACAAAAATAAAACAGACCTTGCCCTCAAGGAATTTGTATTTACACATTTACCAAAAAGAGGAGAAAAAGCATGCAATCCAAATTGGCCAAACTAATAGCTGCATTGACTGATAACTGCTTTTGGTGCACTGTGTGCTCTATGGGATATTAGCAGTTAAGTCTGGGGTTCAGAATTCTTGGAGGGAGAAGAGTGTTAGTTTCTCCAGTGAGAGGATTAGTTAGAAAGTGTTCCTTAAAAAATGAACATGCAACTGGAAGAGATCTTAGACATTTTCTTGTGAGGGACTGTCTGATGTTGGCAGTTGCCAGTTGGGCGCTGTGGCAAGAGTAGGGTAGAATCTGGGTATTTTGGAAGTCGAGGCAGGCGCTGTGGTAGGCGGAGTCGTGGTGAACTGGGATGGGCTGGGTACGGAGAAGCCCTGAGGCAGTGGGCAGTGCTATGTGAGATAAGCTGGGTGCAAGGAAGTAGCCAGAGCTTGTGCTCCTGAAGCAAGGGGCGGTGCCACGTGGGAGTGGGATGGCAGAGGACTGAGTTCCCTTCGCTTAGTCCCCTCCCTATATGCAACGTCAACCCCAGACGCCTCCATCTTGTGACCTTCCTGACTTCCTGGGTCCCTTTGTGTAGCACTGACCCCAGACCCCTCCTCCCAGTATCTGAGTCTGACTTCCTAGGTCACGTACTCTGTCTATGCACTAATCCCAGATGCCTTCTCCCTGTATCCGGTCCTAGCCTCCTACGTCACTCCCTCCCCCTTGGTGTGCTAAACTCAGACAGCCCCTTCCGGTATCTGACCCTACAATCATTGGCTAGTAAGCGGGCTGGGGAGGAGGGGCTAGGTAGGTATTTAGGAACGAGCGTGGTCAGATCACGCGCTCTCTCTCTCTCGGCTCCTGCTCTGTTGCTCTGGCCTTGCTGCTTGGGCTTGCTGTGATGGCCTCTGAATAAAGCTCTGGTGTTGGCGCCTCCCGATGGCTCGTCTCTGTGTGTTTATCCGGCTGAGGACCGAAGACTCGAGAGTGAGTATGACTCTGGTAGCCTGCTCCTTATAGGAGGAGAGGGTACGGCGCGTGGCCGGCAGAAGGTCGGCGCGGCCAGTACATTTTCTGGTCCAACTCCTGCCTAAAGAGTGAATCTCCTTCATGACATCCATGGCAATGATCGACCTGTGTCCATTTGGAAACCTGTGTAAGGGAGGAGATTACATGCACCAGCCTTAATAATCACGGACTTCTCAACTGAATCAATCAATCAATAAAAACATGAACTAGGCACAAGGAAGGCCTAGAGACAGTTCTCTTGAATCAATCAAAGGTATCAAAGTAAGCGTGAGCAAGAGCAACCTAGTTAATCAAGTGGAACCTTGGTCATACCCTTGTATAAAAATGACAAGTTAGTTTGGAATAGGGATTGAATCAATCAATGAATATTTATCAAGAGAGTGTGCTGGAGATGGAAAGAGGAGCAAAAGACAGCTGGTTCTCAAAGAGCTTACAGTCTAACGAAGGAGACAACATACAAACAAATATATACAAGGTAAGCTATATATAGTATAAATAGGAAATACTAGGGATTTAAGCTTCAGGCAAGGTTAAAGTAGAGAGAGCAATCTGGCCAAATCCCAGAGAAGAAATTAATTTGGGGTGGAAATACCAAGAGTCTCTCCTTCCACCCCATTGACTAGAGGACCTGATGAACTTGGAAGGATTTAGATTTGCCGTAGATTCTCCAAGCTTAAGCCCACTTTGCCCTGGACTCTGTATGTGTTTGTGGGAGAGTATTTTGCAGAAATGGGAGAGGGGATGTTTTGTACCAATGGTTCTCTATGTACTACTTTAGAAAATACTCAGGTGCTGCAGAGTATGCAGTGCCAAACCCAGAGTCATGAAGACCTGAGTTCAAATCATAATTCAGACACTTATTATTTGTGTGACCCTGGGTAAGTAGCTTAACCCCTGTTTGTTTCAGTTTTTTCATCTGGAAAATAGAGATATTAATAGCACCTGCTACTATTATACCTGCCAGGCATAATACTATATACCTGCCAAGTATAATCTTATATATCTGCCAGGTATATTATTATACTTGCCAGGGTTGTTGTGAGGATCAAATGAGATGATATTTGTGAAGCACTTTACAAATCTTAAGGGTTATATAAGTGCTAGCTGTTATTATTATATACCCCTTTCTAAAAGCTATTTAAAGCTATTATTTAAGTCTATCTGACCAATTGATATCAATGAGGAGAAACACACTGATGGGGGCTCATGAGTTATAGTATTAGAAAAACAACCTCCTCAACACCTTGAGCCTGATCCTAGAACCTTAAGAGGAGATGTAGTGGTTTCTCTCTGGGGACCCAGTCTGTCAGCGCCACTGGGGTTTGGGAGAGTAACTTCAGAGCCTGTGCTACACTGGAAATTATGATGGAACTCTTGAGGCAAACTTCTTTCCTTTTCAGATAGCTCTAATTACACAGAAATTTTTCTGGCTATGGATCCCAAATCTGTCTCCCCATATTTTCTACCCATTCTCCGAGTTCTGCTTTCTAATGTCAAGCAGACTCAATCTAATCTCTCTCCTAGGTAGCAGCCCTTAAGACATTTGAAAATATATAGGAACCTCTCAAGAGCATAGCATTGTTTCTGCCTTATATTTTTTCCTCACTCCCACCACACAAACATACCCTAACATCAGCCCAGGTGTGCTGACATAGAAACTTCTTCATTCATGAATTCAGACCCTGAGAGAAAATAAGTGATTAAGAAGTTTGTTATGTCTAGGATTAACTTTTTTGGCAAGTTTTCAAAAATCAGTTAATTTCATATAGGATATGAGTTTTGGGGAATAGGTAGAGGGTGTGGGTTGTATTCCAAAGGGGTGATAAAAGACTAATCAGCACTGTGAACTTTACATTTTAAAACAAGGAGACAAAATGGTAACCCCATACTATAAGTATCACTGATACTCATTGGTCTGAGCATGACTGCAATACAGAAATGGAAGGGAAGATACTGCTCGAAAGAGATAGATTTGGTGAATGGGGAAGAGGAAGAGCTCAATAAGGCAAGAAAATGTACAGTTGCATGAAGATCTGTAAACTGGAAAGAGTCTGAAAATATAGTGGAGAACATCTGAGAGGGGATCAAAAGAGAAAACAGAAATTGTCATTGTCAGTTTCCATAGACCAGAGGGAATTCTGGGGATAGACAAGGTCAGCTGAAGCTTAAGAATGACACAGAGCAGAGAAACATGAGAGATATTTTAAATATATGTATGTATATATATTTAAATAAACTTATTTTTGATGTTAGAAAATTGTTTGCCATGACACATAGGGATTTATTTTGTGATGAGTCATTGTACAGTGGAAAGAAGGTGGTCTCTAGAGTCAGAGGACCTGAATTCGAGTCCTGCTTCTCTTTAATCCTACCTAGCTAACCTTGGGCAAGATAATTTACTTCTCTGGGCCTCAGTCTCCTCATCTGTAAAATGAAGGGATCAGACTAACTAACCTCTGAAGTCTCTTTCACTTTTAGATCTAAGAGGCACGTTTGCTGGGGAAGGCTCGTCTCAGGGCATAGATGCCTTGCTCTAGCTCTTAGGCAGGTAATCACTCCTTTCGCTATAATGTGACTGGAGGTTGCAACAGCAACATCGACAACAAAAAAAAGTACTGTCACAAAGCAGGTTGTATCTCCTCTCCAAAATGTTACAATTAGGGGCTACCAGATCAGCCTCATTCCCCACTCCCTTTTTTTTTTTTGGACAGAGTTATTATGCTGGTAGAGAGGAATCCTGGAATAGTGAGTAGGGCATTAGACTTGTAAAGAAAAAAATCTTGGGCTCAGATCCTGCCTCTGCCACTCTTCATGACCTGGCCCCTTCCTACTTTTTCAGTCTTCTTACATTTTACTCTCCTCCACACACTTGACAATTCAGCAACGCTGGCCTACTTTCAATTCCTCAACATAGCCCTCCATCTCCCATCTCTGTGTGTTTGTACTGCTTGCCCCCCAGGTCTGGAATTCTTTCCCTCCTCACCTCGGCCTCTTAGTTCCTCTGGTTTCCTTCAGGACTCAGCTCAAATCTCAGTTCAGCAGGAGGCCTTTCACTGTCCCCATGACTGCTAATGCAAATTGTCTTCCAACTGTATATAGCCTATCCAGTGATTCACTTATTATCTCCCTCATTAGCATGTGAGTTCCTTGAGGGCAGGGACTGTTTTTGCATTGCTTTGTATCCCCAGTACTTAGAACCATGCCTGGCATTTAGTTGTTGCTGTCTGTCACAGGTGATGTCTTGACTTGTGTATGAATTGAATTTAAGTGAGGCAGAATTGCACAAAGTTGTCAGCCTCACTTTCTCTTCCTGGGTCATCAAAGTCCAGTGGCAGGACAAAATTCAGGACTACTGGTGATGGCCCCAGATGCAGTGAATGACCTTGGAATCTTTGATGCCTGATGAAGCTCTGAGCGCTTCACAGCACCTGCTCCAGCTGCTTTCATGGCTGTTGGAACAAATTGTTCTCATCCACCCATTCCACCAGGGAAAATCTTCACTGGCTTGGGGTAGATGGTTTCAGGCCTGTCAGTTACCTTCACCTGATTTAAAAGCTCATCTGTTGAGATGGTCTTATGGGGTGTGACCGCTCTACAGGTTACAGCTTCTTGGAGCCACAGGTGAGAGTTGGGTGAAGGTGGATAAGCAGCCCTGAAAAGCCTAGCCCTCAGAGGAACTAATCCTCCCTGAACACCCCATCCATCCCCTGGCACTTAGTAAGCATTTGATGAGTGACTAATTTAATGACATTATCCATGGAACCACAGACAAATCCCTTAACATTTCTGAGCTTCAGGAAACTCTCAGATTGTAAGTTACAGAGGGATCATGGTCTGTGTAGAAGGAGCTCTCATATCTAGGATGGCATAGTGATACTAGGCTGGTTGATCAAAGGAAAGTATATTGTAGGCATAATGTGTCTTGATTTCAGCAAGGTATTGGAGAAATGTTCTCATTCCATCCTTCGGGAAGCAGTGGAGATGGGCTAGATAAGAGTATAATGAAATGGGTGCTCCTTCCTTGTGCAAAGGTAGCTTTCTCTCCTGAAGTGGGCCTGAAGGCTGTCACCAAAGGACAAGGATTCTGACCACTAGGTGGTGCTGGTGTCCCATGACTTGGATTCTCCTTGCCACGAGCTCCAAAGAAAGCGCTCCAGGCCCTGCCTTCAGATCCTTGAAGGAATGTGGGGTGGATCCCACCACTATTTCACCAAGCTTTCCCCCCTCCTCAAAAGAGAAAGGCACAGGGGTGGGGGGAGGGGGGAGTTGGATGATTGCACCAGATAGTTATGGCAACCCTGAGTTCCAGATTTTCTGATTTCAAATATTCTCATATACAAATCAGGGGGGAAAGCCCTTTATTGTACTGATTTTGGGTTTAGAAAATGTGATCCTTGTAATTTCCTGCTCCTTTAGAGAATGAAATAAGTAAAATTTCAATTTTAGTTAGTATTTTTGAAGAAAACACAAGCATATTTTCCTGCTCAGCCCAAACCTCCTTCAAATCTGAATTCTGATTTTGAAGGAGGCAGGTAGGCTGCTATAGTAGGGCATGGCTCTCTTCCTGTGTAAGTACAAACAATCTTGTTTCCTTTAAATGATGCATAATGAATAGGATCATGGAGTCCCAGGTTTAGAGCTAGAAGAGACCTTAGAAGTCAGTGAATCCAACTCCCTCATTTTACAGATGAGGAAACTGAGGATGAGAGGTGTTAAGTGGTCTTCCTGGTGGTAAATGATCAAGGTGAGAATTGAACCCAGGTGAAATGATCAGCCACAAATATATCGAACAAGAACAGCTGGTTTTTTCCTCCCCACTGGATAAAGGTAGGACAGCCTTTTGTCTGTTCGAAGCTTCAAAGACCCCCATATTGTAGTTTCTGGAATTTGACCAACAAGTCTGCTCTCTCCTTGCTCCCCACCCTTGGGTCACCAGCCTCTCATCATCCCACAGTTCTTGACTTAGGCTCCTTGCCATTGCTCCAGTTTGAAGAGTTCTTTATTGAGGTTTGCTCTCAAAGAGATGGCCATTTCCTCCTCATCTCAGCTCTCAGCCTTGCCCCATGGAGCCCTGGAGCTGCCTGGCTCAAGACCTTCCCCTATGCTGCTGTACAGCCAGTGGGCTGAGACTCTTGCAGGTGTGTGTGTGTGTGTGTGTGTGTGTGTGTGGTGTATGCTTTTCAGTGGGAGCATTTACAGCTTGGAAATTGGCCAGCGCTACAGATCAGGGCTTGATTTATTGTTTGATGGAGCATCCAGACTTAAGAAAGTAATGAAGAAAAATGTTAATAGTACATATTGAACTTAAAAACATGTCATGAGTACTTTTTTTCCCCTCAGAGAGTCAGTTGCTAAATGTTTTCCAGTAGTAAGTGAGAGGCAATTATAAGAGGCAGCACTGGTGTCCAACTCCAACAGAAAAGGGGCCTCTAATCCATACATTTTGGGTCACGTGTTGATCTAGTTTTAAAATATAATGCCATCTATGTTTTGTTGTATTTATACATTTTTATATTTATATTGTTATTTATACATGTATATGTATATATGTGTGTATACGTGTGTGTATACTTTTCAATTACATCTTAATGGGGTTCCCAATGCTTGAGGGGGTATTGTGGGTCCTGTGCTGCCTGGGGCCATGTGTTTGAAGCTTCTGGTGCAGTGGACTTGAAATCTGAAGACCAGTGCTACTGCTTGTGCTCCTGTGAACCTCACCAAGTTACTTAATTTCTCTGAGCCTCAGTTTCCTTGTCTGTAAAATAGGATTGGTAATACTAACTGATCAGTAAGCAACAGGTATACACCTGAAGTTAGAGAGTTCAACTTTGTTCAGTTTAGGAAGAAGGTTGTTAGAAGACTCCTTGGTCCCAGACTTCTGTCCAGCCCCCTGCAAATAGCTTCTTCCCTGCCCCAGTCCTCCATAAGAAGCCCGCTTTTTCCTCCCAGGTCTCTTCCGGCTTCACTCCCAGCCCAGGCTAGCATGCTCCCTTCTCAATCATTTCCCTGGTTGCCAAGGAAGCAAAGCCCCTTCTATCCTAAACCCTCAGGTTCAAGACAAGTTATACCCTAGGACAAGGCATATCCCAGGTGCACCCTGACCTTGTCACCAGTAATATCCTACCTGGGGCAGCTAGGTGGCTCAGAGTGATGGATTTGAAGTCAGGAAATTCTCTGTTCAAATGCTGGGTGGCCCTGAGCAAGTCACTGAACATCTAAGCCTCAGTTTCTTCATCTGTAAGATGGGAATAATAATAATGCCTGCTTCACAGATTGTTGTGAGGATCCAGTGAGATAGCATATTTAAATTACTTTGTAAATCTTAATGTACTGTATAAATGATAGTTGATTATTATTATTACTCAGGTCCTTACCACTTCCATCTACCCTTTCCTTCTTCCCCATGGTCACAAACATTCTAATCAGGTCTGCCTTGGACTCCTCCTGTCTCTTTGCTCATTTTTACTAATTAATCACTAGACACACTTCCCTTTCTCCCCATGACACTACCTTTCAAACCTGTCTTTTATCCATCATTTATCACTCTGCGGGTCAGTCTCCTGGCCCCGCTCATCCGTTTTATTACTTATTCACATTTACAAATGCATGTATTTACACAGAACGCACAGAAGGGGGCCTCCTTTCTCCATCAGAAAGGGAATTGTAGCGCCTGTAAGTGAGTAAATGGGAAACTTTGCATTCTCCTCTGCCCTTCGTGAATCTACAGCCACAGTTCAACAAACGTCTTTTAAGCACCTTACTGTTTGCAAGGTCCTTATGCTGGAGGCTAAGGGGACTGAGAAGATGAATCAGACACACCCTATCTGTGAAATAAAGGGGTTTGATTAGATGACTTGGGAAACAACATGGCCCTGGAGGGCATGCAGAGTCAATGGACCTGGATTCAAGTCATACTACTGATGCAGCCTGTGACTCTGGGCAGGTTACTTAACCTTCTAGGTCACTATGTTTCCTTGTCTATAATATAAGGGGATTAAACAAGCTGGTTCCTTCTAGCTCTCCTAATTATGTTTCATCTCTAGTTCTAAATCAATGTTTCTATAAGGTCAGTAACTAAACACTCCCTGACTTCAAGAAAGCTGTGGGTTGGTAGAAAAGGTAAAACATCTAGATAAGTAATTAGGAAAAAGTAGGGCTCAGGCTGCACAATGGATAGAGAGCCAGGCCTGGAGTCAGAAAAACTCATCTTCCAGAGTTCAAATCTGGCCTCAGACAATTACTAGCTGTGTGACCCTGGGTGAGTCACTTAACTTCTATTCACCTCAGTTTCCTCAACTGTAAAATAGTAATAATAATAGCACTTAACTCCCAGGGTTTTTGTGATGATTAACTGAGATATTTGTAAAGTGCTTTGTACAGTGCCTGGCACATAGTAGGTGCTTAATAAATGTTTGCAGTTTGATTTCTTTAAGCCCTTGAGTCATCTCCCATCTTCTTTTGCCACCAAGTCCTTCACCTTCTGTTCCCACCCTCAGAAGCCTCAGAGGCCCTGGTTGCTCCAGGAGCTGTCATACTGAGGCCTCCAGCTCCATGGGTTATTGTGGTCTCTAAATCCTCATTCAGTATGAGGAGGAATGCAATGATGGGCCTCTTTGGGTGGGGTGCAGTCAAGTGCCAGGGGAAATGACGAAAGCACCAGAGGGACACAAGGTGCACAAACACACTCAGATTCTGCACAGAAAAAAAAGCACAAATAAACTCACCTAGTTATTGTTACTCATTCTTGGCCAGAGAACGGCAGGGAACCCCAGAGACCAAGAAGGAGAAAGTGGGAAGAGTCAATAGGAAGATAGCTTTAAAACCTCAGAGTAGAAACTTGGTTGGAGCTCCAAGTTCAGCATTAGTTGGGAATTTGAAATATGCCAGAGAACTTCAGGAAATCTGTAACAATACAGCCTTCTTTCTCAATTCAAAAATAGTTCCTATCTCTATAGCCTTTAAGAGTTTACAAAGTACTTTCTTTGTAATGGTGCCTGAGAGATAGGGGGGAGCTATCCAAGAACCAGGAAAGGAAGGAAAAGAAAGGCATCTGTATAAAGCACCTACTATGTGCCAGGCACTACACTAAGCACTTTCTCCAAATATTAATCTCATTTATCTTAGCAAGAAATATTATGGAAACCTACACCCAGAGAAGGCCAAAGCTGGTCTATCAGAGCCCAAGGGTGGAGTCCACCTTATAAGTGGGGAGGAGGTGAAGAGGATGGCCTGAATGGACACTGAATGATCAGGAAGTCTTCTTGCCTTGTTAATTTACTCATCTGTTGGTTGCTGTCTCAAAGTGTGTGTTGCTGGCATTCTGCCTGAAGCCACCTTTCCTCCTCCCAACTCCTATATGCTCTGGACCACTCATTAGGAGCTTATCTGCAACAGCTCTGTGTCATTAGAGAGCTTTTCACCTTTCATCTTTCCAACAGCTATGTGTTGACTGACATAGAGACACATATCAGGTTATTATGGGCCACTGAGCCAGTTGGCCTCCCTGGGCCTCAGTTACCTTTCTTGTAAAAGGAGGGGAATGAACAAGATGGCTTCTGGGGTCCCTTTGACACCAGGTTCTACAGTCTCTACTAAGCTCTTCCTTTCCGGTGCCAGAATTCCCTTTTCCATACCCCAGACCAGTTCTTAGTTGTACTTCTTGCTGTGACTCCATCTGTGCATCGAGTTCCAGGAGAGCTGCAGGGCTGCGTCTTCAGCTGTATTCCAGCTGGGGCTCTGGCTATGTCTCAAAACATTAATTGAGCCTGCATGTTTTGGGAAACTACCTAATAGGAACACCTAAATTTTTCCCCCAGCTGTTTGATTCAGGTGAAGTACATGCTGCTGCTCCCTGGTAGAACATGATCTCTTTCAGGGCAGGGACTATTTTGTCTTTGGGTCCCCAGTGCCTACCTAGCATAGTGCCTGGCACAGAGAAGGCGTTTAATAAATGCTGGCTGATTTATTGATTTATATGGTCAGGAAGGGAGTGGATCTAGTGAACCCAGAATTCCTCAATTTCATGCAAACTAGAATGACAAGTCCCCTTTGAAGCTTGAAGGAGAATAAGAGCAAATAAAATGAGTCTTCACAAATTCAGGAAGAAATTTATGCAGCTCATTTTTCCACCAGAGATGGTACAGCCTAAAAATGTTAATAGTTTAATATGGATAAATTCATGGATGATAGATCCGTGGTAAGTTTCTTATGGCCACTTGGAGCGGTTATAAGACGAACTAAAATCTCGTTTCTGGATTCCAATTAAGATAGCGGCATGGAAGGTTGTAGAAGAGCCCAGTGCTCCCACATAGACAGACACCAGAAAAGACCTGAAAAGGGCACCAGATCAGATAATGATCAAGAAATCCAAATAGATAAATTCAGAAACTCCTTTATTCAGCCCATGACTACACAAAAAGATAGCCAGAGGCTTTTGGGGAACTGGAAGAGAGGTTTTGCCAAGGAAGCCAGTATAAACTCAGACCAGAAGCTTGCCAGCACATTGATCAGAGATATTCTGGGGGTACCTACTCTCTTCCTGGGGACTGGGAGTGAAGAGAGGAAGAAATCTCAGAGTGCTCTGAGGAGGAGCTATAGGGTGGGGTGGTTTCAGAAACCTGTGGTGCTCTAAGCAAGACATTTCGGGGGGGTCAGAAGTCTGCAGCTCTGACAGGAAATACTCCAAAGGGCCAGGGGGGCCTGGAATGTGCCAGCTCTCTGAATGCAGACACATCAGGGGGGATGGAAGCCAGCATCATGAGACTGGGAAACATCAGGAACAAACAGGGCTTGACTATCTAAGCCAAGAGTGTGGGAGGGAGTGGAGCCTGGCCCTGGCACAAAGACCCAAATCAGGAATTGAGGCTAGAGATAAGAGTAAATAGAAGAAGACATTGAACACTATGAAGAAATATTATGGCTCAAGAGAAGCCCAAGACATAAAGCCAGAAGAAGCAAGTAGCTGCCAACAACTACAAGCAGGATCTCAGAATAAAGATGGCTTGGCCACAAGAACTACACGTCTGATGGAAAGAAAGGAAATGAGATTTTGAAAAAAACGAAAACACAAATGAAATAGAACTCTGGAGGAAAGAATTAGAAGGAGAATCATTAACTTAGAACAGAAAGCAGAAACATCAACTAGTAAGTTCCTGGAAATTAGAATAAAGTCAATAGAACTTAATGAATCTATAAGAAAACAAGAACTATTAAGCCAAAAAGCAAAACATTTTTAGAAATAGAAGACGATGTACAACTACTACTATCAAAAATAATTGTCTTGGCAACAGATTAAGGACTGATCATTTAAGAATCAACAGATTCCCTGAAAACTATGATTAAAACAAAAACGACCCTCCCATCCTATATTTCAAGAAATAATAAATTAAAAATGCCCGGATCTATTAGAGTAAGGTAACAGAGTAAAATGGAAAGAATTCACTGATTAGCACCTGAAAAAAATTGACAATGAAAATTCTCAGTCATGTTATAGTCAAAATCTTCTAGGTTCAATGAAATCTTCTAGGTCCAAAATCTAGAGCTTCTAAGTCCAGTGAAAACATGCTCCAAGCAGTCAGGAAGAAGACAAAGAGTAAGGATCACACAAAACGATTACTCTAAAAAAGGAGATCTTAGAATACAATATTCAAAAAGAGCAAAGACAAATGCTTAGAACCAGTCACAACTTACCCTGCAGAAGAGAACCTTTAATGGAATATAGGTCTTTCAAACTTGCCTGATGAAAAGACTAGAGATGAGTAGAAACTTTGAAATGCAAACACAGGAATCAAGAGAAACCTAGACAAATAATTGCATTTGAGAAAATAAGAGGAGCTATACAGTGGTGGAATGCTTGTATTCTAATAGGGGGAGAAGAATAGAGTCAGGAAGACGGGGCTTTGTAAGGAAACAAAGTCTTTCCTCTATGAGTGCCAGAGTGCCTCTGCATGGATACTAACTTTCCTCATTGAACAAGAGAGCAAAGTCAAATGAGATACAAGCCTTCAGAAAGTCAAACTTATGAAGATCTGTAAGACCACAAAATCATGAATCTGGAGCTGGGAAGGAGACTCAACAGCCATGAGATACACCCCCCTCATTTTAGAGATGAGGACACTGAGACACATAAAGGTTAAGTGACTTGTGCAAGGCCACAGAGGTATTCAGCATCGAAGGCAGAATTTGAACCTAGATCTTCTCTGCCTCCAGAATCAGTATTCTTTCCACCCACTATACCATGCTGATGTTTTTTGAAACCAGATCTGATGCCGTTCTTGCATTCCTCCTCCTCTGCTCTCCCAATCTGCTCTTTCCTCCCCAGAGTCATAGTAAATCAGAACTCTATCCACTGGTCTCTCAATTGGAGTAGAATAGGTTGTTTAGAAGTGCTTGGTGATCCTAGGTCAGGAGAGCCCAATGCCCCTCTTCTGTTGCTAACCAGCAGCCTGGCAGGCATAAGATTTTCATTCATTGCCTAGGCCAGGGAAGCTAGGGGAACCTGGGCACCTTTGTAGCCAGGCAGGGCCTGCTAGCAGTGGAGTAGATCTTCATGCTAGAAGATCTGCAATTTGGGCCCATTACTGAAATAGGAAAACCTCATGGAGAAGGGATAGTGGGATGAGAAATGAGGGCCATCCATTGGGCCCTTACAGAGTAGGACGTAGTACATAGCTCTTACAGAAACTCCAGGAAGTAAAAGGGGAAACCAGTTGGGATTTGTGTGGCTTTAGTTGGAACCTGGGGCTTCTGAGAATGGGAAGCATATCCGGCTAGGATTTCCCTTCCCTGTCTAGGCCTTTGTACCTGCCAGCACAGATACACTTGGAAGGCTTGCCCCAGATCTAAGAAATCTCAGACAGTTTCACTTAGAGCCCTGGTCATTGGATGACTGGTTCTCTACCACCCAGGTGTTTTGTAAGACATACAGCTTCCGAGCAGGAAGAGATATCAGGCACTAGTTTAGGTGATTTTGTTGAGGGTGTACATGTATTCTTCCACTGAAGTCCTCCTCTGGTGGCTTGTACAGGTCTAGATGTGACTGTGACTTCTCAAGGGCCATGACCAAAGAACACAACCTCTGATGGGTTCTAGCAGTGTGTAAAGACTTCAGTGATGGTACCAGTGAGATATACTCCACCTATTTGCCTAGGGTCAACCTGGCTAAGCACGCAGAGGTTCATCATTGGACATTTGGCCACAAGGCAGTTACTTTTTTTTTTCACACTCAGCAAGGCATAGGGGGCCATAATATGCACAGTGGAGGGAATGCCAAGAACCCAATGATGACTCTTTGGACATTCTTACCCATGTTGTGTGATTGAGCAAAAGTGAAGGTCCTCTCCCTTCTATGCCCTCCCTGATGGATGGTGGGATCAATCCGCTATGTAAGCTCTATCTTCTCCATCTCATGTGTAAAAGTGCCTGGATTCAAACCATCCCTGGCATCTTGGAGACTGCTGACTCTGCCTGGTCTATGCTGCCAACTCCCTGGTGGGGAAGGGCCATGTCTCCTAGGTGGGATGACATGCCATGCCATGCCTAGCCTGGTATCATGCACAAATAAACAACCAATTTACTTTATTTTTGTTTTGTTTTGTTTTTGCTAGGCAATGGGGTTAAGTGACTTGCCCAGAGTCACACAGCTAGTAAATGTCAAATGTCTGAGGCCAGATTTGAACTCAGGTCCTCCTGACTCCAGGGCCAGTGCTCTATCTACTGCACCACATATCTGCCCCTACAACCAGTTTACAGGAAGCTTCCTAACTCTTCCCAGCTCACTGATAATCAAGATAGTTTGGAAGAGCTCCTGATTTGGCATCAATGGCCCTGAGGTCAAATCCTTGCTCTGCTACTATTCCCTGTGTGTCTTTGGACAGGTCACTTAATTTCTATGGGTCTCAGTTTCCTTATCTGTAAAAGATGGGAGGGTGGACTAAATGAATTCTAAAGTCCTTCTAATGCTAAATCTATCATCCTATGAGACCCCAAACTGCTCTTTTCCTTTGGCTAGAGGAGCAGAAGAGCCATATTTTCTGTGTGCACCAACCACAACTGCCTTTCACCTGTGAGCCAGAAAATGTCATAACCTTACAGGATCACAAATCTTGGCTCTTGGAATGAAGTGGACCTGGAGTCAGGAGGATATGGATTCTAATCCTGCCTCTGATATGTACTAATTGTGGTCAAGTCACTTAACCTCAGGATGATTCAGTTTCTTCATCTGCAAAATGGGGGAAGGGTTAGGCTTGATGGTCTCAAGTTCTTTCCAGCTCTGTCTTTGATCTCATCCACCCTCCTACCACCATGCAGTGATCTCTTCTATAGTATCACTTCCATGATCATCTAGCCTCTTCTTGAACCTATCCTGTAACAAGGAACTCACTTCCTCCCAAGATAGCTTAATCCATCATTGGACACTTGCAGCTGTTATAAAGACATAATGGAGATGTGCGATCATGACTATGCTAAAGGCAGGATATTGGCAGACTGGAATATCTCTCAAGGTGGTGGTGGAGAGAAGAGGACTCAAAACAATTTTCTGTGGTGATTATTTGAAGTAAGTTAGGATGTTTAACCCAGAGTAGAGAAGACTGGGACATCAGGTTTGGAACAAGACAGCTGTTTTAGCATATCTGAAAAGGCATTAGAGCTGGTCTATTTGCCAGAACTAGAACAAAGGGTGCAGATTGGACCGAAGAGAGCCCAATATCACCTTGGGAGACAGAAAGACTTCCCCATCATTATTACAGCTGTCCCAAAGGGCCATGGGCTGCCTTGGCATCTTATGGAGCTCTTCAAATAGAGGCTGGTGGCTACTTGTCAGGGAGTATGTAAAGGGGATTTCTGTATATTGAATGTCAGATTCTGACAATGCAACCAGCTCTTAATCCCTGGGGCAATGAGCTTCTAGGCTTCTAAAGCAGAAACCATGATGGTTTTCTGCCTCTGCCTTCCTTAGCATATGCACTAAGCCCACCCTGCTCCCAGTGTCTTCCAAATCTTCCTAGGCCTGTCATGTTATTAAATCTTAAGGTGCAGAAGGCTGACCTCTGAATGGTACAGAAAAGCACAACCTCAAGAATGCCCTGGTGATATCATTTATTGAGAAACAACATAAAGAAAAGTGTTTACAAAAGCATTTAGGTTTTCTAGGAGCTCAAAGAGGTTAGAGTAGTAGGGACTTGGTTGCGTTGTTCCTTTGGCTAATAATATCATGGAGGGAAGGAGGCTTGAGAGTAGGAAACCAGGCTGAGCTCTTTTCTAGGGCAAGAGCCCCTGCAAGCATCTTCACTTGGGAAGGAGAGGTTATAATTGATTGAAAAGAAGGCTATTCTGGTTAACCAGATTAGTCTGGGAAGTGAGATTCTACCAAAGAGAGACTAGTTGCCCAGGTGCTTTGGGAGACATCCTTTTCCCTTCAGCAGGGTGCTGGTGATGTCTCTTCACAGCAGTGTACAAATCAGAGAGCCCATAGCTTCTGGAATTGCAGTCATTTGGCTTTTCCAAGGGGTTTCTTGCACCTCCTCCACTTGATTTTTTCATCCCCCATGGCAGAATGATGACAAGGAAGGGCTCAGAACTCCTGGAGGATCACGTTGCCACAGGGTATCCAAGTGACAAAGGACTGACTTGTCCATTGATTCTCCAGCAGAGCAGATTTGCTGGAGTGCTGGAGGCCAGGCCACTCAATCATTTCATAATGCTGATGGAAATCTTTCCCTAGCACAGCAATTCCAGATGGATATGAGGAGGGCCTCTGGCAGTCAGTGTAGGAAGAGAAGAAAGGCCAGAACCAGAAAGGGGAGTCTGGCTCACACTACCCTGGCTGCCTCTTTAAGCAGCTGATTCTTCACAGCCACGTGTGCATGAACAACAAGACCGTCTTTTAGAACTCTGGCTCTGTGGTCACTGATTGTTGCAGATTTTTGAAGATCTTAGGAAGGCAACAGGGAGGATGCAAAGACTGCTGAGTTTAGAGCCAGAGGACCTGGGTTCAAATTCTACCTCTGCCACTTACTATCTGGGTGATCTTGGAAAAGATTAGCCTATTAATTTATTAATTTAATTAACCTCTCTGGTCTGATAGACCAGTGCTAAACTTAGAGTCAAGAGGATGTGAATTCAAATTTTGCCTCAAACATGTATTATCTGTCTGACCCTGTGCAAATTATTTAGCCCCTCAACCTCAGTTTCCTTGTGTGTAAAATAGAGATAATAATAGCACCTACCATATGGAATTATTGTGAGGCTTCCATAAGATAGCATGTGTAAAGTGTTTTGCAAACCTTAAAGTCATTTATATGGTAGATATAATTATTTTCGGTAAAGTGAGAGGGTTGGTCTAGAAAATTTTGACCTCTTAATTCCCATTCAGCTTTAAATCTGATGCTAAAATGAGAGTGTTAGAATCACTTTGGATTCATGCCCGAGGTTGAACATAACTTCTTCAGGCCCAGGAGAAAAGCCATTATGATTTTTTCCCATGGGATCCAGATCAGAGGAATCCCCAAATAAGACACCCAAACTTGAAATTTTTGTCCATGTATGTACACATGTGTGTATATATGGAGTTTCTGTGGCTCCTCACCAGCGGTGAAAGCATTGGAGGGCAGCATCTGATGGACAATTCTCTTTTCATTTAGGTGTTATTTACTCTGGCTCTGTGGCCACTGATTGTTGCAGATTTTTGAAGATCTTAGGAAGGCAACAGGGAGGATGCAAAGACTGCTGAGTTTAGAGCCAGAGGACCTGGGTTCAAATTCTACCTCTGCCACTTACTATCTGGGTGATCTTGGAAAAGATTAGCTCCACTATACAAACATAGATGATAATGGTGAGATGCGTGGTTGGACGGGTCTAACTAGAGTACTGTCCATTCACATCCAAAATCTTGTAGGAGAATTGATGAGACACATAGACCATCACATTGTCTTCCAATGCCCCAAGAATAAACTGCATGTCCGAGACCCAGATTGCCCCAGGCTGCCATTGAAAATACTTAGCAGAATAAGGAGGCCTGTGGCAGATAGGCCTGGAACAGAAGCCACAGATAATCCTAATGCTTGCCTCTTCATCTTCCTTCCTGGGTGCCCCTCAGCTACAAGGCTTGACCCCCTTCTCCTTTCATAGAGAACCAAAGAAAAGTCCAGTTTGTGAGGCAGGAGTGTGAGACAATACAATAATTTAAAGTGGGGGGGGGATTTCCTACAGAATTGTACCCTGAGGCTCTGCTACTTACTACCTGTACAATCTTGGGCAAGTAATTGAACTTTCCTGGGCTTCAGTTTCCTCAACTATAAAATGAGAGGGTTGGACTCAATGATCTTTGAGCTCCTTTCTAGATACATGATCTACAGGAAATAAATCTTCAGCTTTAATTCCTAAGGTTATTCTCAAGAACATGAGGCCCCATCCCTTCAACTGGGCTGTTCTAACACAGAGCTATTGGACGTCTGTAATAGTCTGCAGAGTGATTTAAATGCACTATCCCACTTAAGCCTCACATCAGCTCTGTGAGGGAGCTACCACGGGTATTACTCCCCCTTTTTACTGATGAAGAAAGAGAATCACAGAGATTCAATGACTTTTCATAAGATCATAAATTCAGAGTTGAAAGGGAAAGAAGGCCATTGCTTTAAGCCCCTCATTTTATAGAGGAGGGAATGGGCACAAGGAAGCTAAGTGACTTGCCTTGGGTCTCATGGTTAGTAAGCATCCAGGGAGGGTCTTGAACCCAGGTCTTTTTGACTCCAAGTCTGATGTCCTGTCAACTATACCATTCTACTAGTCAATAGGAGAAGTATTTGATTCCAGCTCCTCCTAACTCTATTCACTACACTATGATAATGAACATGTATATATAAAAGTATATGTATGTATGTGTGTGTATGTGTATATGTGTACATACATGATTTGGAGCTAGAAGACCTGGTTTCAAATCTCAATTCTATTACCCGTGTGTCCTTGGTCAAGTCATTCATCTCTCTGACCCTCAGTTTCCTTCTTTGTGAAATAAGGGGATTAAATTAGATCTCTAAGGGTCTTTCCAGCTAATTCCCATTATCCTCTGACTGCATGAATATATATGCATATATGTACATAAGTCACTTACTATTTGCTGAACTTAAATGTGTAGGGTATAGTTTCATGCATGCAGGTATTTATGTGCACCTAAGTACATTGAATATATATAAACACATAGAATTAGAAAGTTGGAACTCTAGTCCCATCCTTACCCAATGCCTCTCTGCAACATCCCCAACCAGAGAACTCAGCATGTGCTTGAAGCCTCCATTGAAGGAGAAATCCCCAAGGCAGCCCACTCCAAGCTATTTCTGATATTGGTTTTCCACCTCCCTAGTGCATGAATAATATTGTGTCTTATAGTTACTGGTGTTGGTGTCTAATCCTTTCAGTAGACAGTAAGTTACCTGGGGGCAGGAATGGTGGCTTGTCTAGACCTTTTAACTCCCCTAGTATCTCTCACAGTGCTCTGCTCATACTAGGGACTAATGAATGTTTATTACAAAAGCTCCACGGAATGCAAATTTCTTGAGTACAGGGACTGTTGCCCTTTTTGTCTTTGTGGCCCCCATGCCTAGGACATGTTTTTGTCTTGACCTCAGATTTCGACCGTATGGGTGATTCCTGTTGTGGAAACTTTCTCTGTTACCATCTATCTGATCAGCACCTAACTATTTACACATTTTTTTTGTATATGTCTTGTAGGTACCTATTTACACATTGTTTTCTTGTACGTGTCTTGTAGGTACCTAACTATTTATACACTGTTTTCTTGTATGGGTCTTGTAGGTACCTAACTATTTATATTCTGTTTTTTTTGTATGTGTCTTGTAGATACCTAACTATTTACACATTGTTTTCTTGTACGTGTCTTGTGGGTACCTAACTATTTATACACTGTTTTCTTGTATGTGTCCTGTAGGTGCCTAAATATACATTGTTTCCTTCCATTAGCATTAGTGAGCTTCTTGAAGGCAGGGATTGTTTTTGCCTTTCTTTTTTATCCCCACTGCTTAGAACCATGCCTGGCACATAGTAAGGACTTAACAAATGCTTGTTCATTGGTTGATGGAAGCAGATCTGTAACTGGCAACTTGCCTTGAACCCGGAGATTGTCTGGGGGCACTGAGAGGCTGTCATTCACC
Source organism: Vombatus ursinus (assembly GCF_900497805.2). Taxonomy (NCBI): domain Eukaryota; kingdom Metazoa; phylum Chordata; class Mammalia; order Diprotodontia; family Vombatidae; genus Vombatus; species Vombatus ursinus. The sequence goes on along the minus strand of NW_020949264.1, from coordinate 6,646 downwards.
CCTAGTCACACAGCTAGCTTGAGTCAGAGGCAGGATATGAACCCAGGTCTTCTTGACCTTCATGTATTGTGTCATACTGACTCTCTCTTCTGGATCTTAACTCCTCCTTCATCAAATGGGGTGGAGTGAGAGACCTAGATGGTGTCTAAGGTCCATCCAGCCCCAAGTCTATGAGCCTATGACTTTACATAGAGTATATGCTTAACAAACGTTGAATTGGATCAAACTCATTGTTTCACGTTGTTATATGTATGTTTCCCTCCTACTTTTACCAAGTGGTCTCAGTTCCATTTCCTGGAGCCATGGAGTCTAATCTTCTATGCATATATATCTAGGAACATATACTTGCATATATAGTGGTCTATACAAAGGTATATATGTAAAAGCATATTACATATCTATCAACTTTATAAATAATTTTCACTTATCCTATTTGAGGTCAAAATATCCCCCAGTTATCTATTCCATTTTCTAACACATCATCCTTATCTCTTTTTCCTCTTCTCCTCCCTCCTCCCTCAACTTCCAGAACTTTGTTGAAGACAATCCCCACCTCCTCTGGTCTTCTATCATACATGGTGACAGAACCAGGCTGCCTGGGACTTGGGCCATAACCCAGTTAAGGCAATACAATTGGACATGCTGTTACTCTGGGGCTGGAGTGATCTTCCTGTCTGGGTGACAGGCCTAAGGTTGATAAATTCCAGTGAAAGTCCTAGTGGGGGCAGATTTGGAATCTTTATGTCCTCAAACATCAAGACCCAACATCTAAAAAGAATACTGGTTTATATACCTCCCCTCCATGATCAGGGTCCTAGGCAAACCTACCCTGGGGAAGAGAGGTAGAAGCTGGTCATTTACTTTGGGGACACTGCCTGATTCCAGTTATGCAAATCCTGATTCTTTTAGATCTTGGCCATATATAGCATCAGAATGTAAACTCCCTGAGTAATTTTTTTTTTTGGTCTTTGTATTCCTAGTGCCATGCAGTGCCTTGCACATAGTAGGTGCTTAATATAGTCTTGTCAGACTGGGCCAATAATGGATTCTGTGACTTGTGTGCAAGTGTCTTAATACAGTACTTAAAAAATTCATGACTTTTGCTTATGTTGCTGTTGTCAAAGCTAATCCTTCATTTGAATAAGACTTTAAGGTCTTGATTATAGGAGTTAGCACATTCAGGTGTTGGTAAAAATCTGGCTCCATGGTATGAAATGGAGAATTTAAGAAAATAAAATGTACTTGTCAAATTCAGACAGTTTCAGCAACTAAGGGTATAATCAAGACCCATTTAAACAACAATTTAGTTTGGAGATTAGACTATAAACAGAAACAGAATTCATTTAATAAGCTATTTCTTTCACTCTGGATATGGAGTTATGGGAGGAAAATTAGAAGTCAACTAGTTCAATTCCCTTCTAATGGCAAAAAACCCCATTACAATATTCATAGCAAATGAGCCATTTCATTTGAACACTTGTAGCGAAAGGGAACTCACTGCTTCACCAGCTAGTCCATTTCATTTTTGAATAATACCAGTCATCAGGAAGTTCAATCTGAGAAGATTGGGCTGAAAGCTGCCATCTTGTAATTTCTCCCCATTGGTCCTAGTTCCCCGACTAGGGGTGAAGAGTAGCTGCTCCCTTTCCCACATGGTAATCCTTGTAAAAAAAAAAAAAGGCCCCAAACCTTCTCTTCCCTAGGTTACACATCCTCAGGTCCTTCAATTGCTTCTCATACAAAATGGTCAGATGTCCCTCATGCTACCCTTACTGGACACACTCCTAGCTACCAATTTCTGTTCTCTTGCTTTCTCTGCTAAAGATGTCACTGAAAAACAGAACTTCACGTATACGGACTTTTCCTCTAGCACAACTTTAAGGGGAAAACTCAACAAACTAGAGAAGAAACAAGTAGGTAAAAATTAAGTTAATTCACAAAATAATAATAATGCTGTTTCAAGCAACAATAGAAAAATAATAAAGGTGCCAGATACAGTGAAAGCCACTTCCCCAGGACTAATTAGGCTTTGGTAGAATGATTAAAGAGCAGAGGATGGCCAGTCCCAATGTCCACCCCTGTCTGCCTCAGAAAGCATGGGCTGTGATGAAAATGTAGATTTTGGCCAGGAAAGTGGTGTAGGTCCCCTGGCGCCAGAGTTTCATTTCAACATCTAGAAGGAAATCTTGTGGCTCCTTGACTGGCCTCTGAATGTAGACGACCCCTGTATAGGGGTTGAGTTTCTGGGCACTAAAGTAATTTTCCTCATTTCCTTTCGTAATGGTCAAGATGATATTGTCACCAGTATAGGCTGGGGAGGGTCCAATGCGGAAGATGTGAGCGGGCACCACAATGTTGGTTTGGAAATTGAGCTGGTAGTACGTGATCCGCACCGGGGTGTTCTGACAATCCAGGAAGTTGAAGCAGCTGGTCCGTTCACATCTCCTACAAATGGAGGAAATGGAGGAAGAGCAGGAAGAGGAGGGTGATGACAGTGCCAATGTTGAGATGAATTCCACCATTCTAAATAAACGATTTAGAGCTGAAAGGGCACCCAGAGGTCATCTAATCTATCCTCCTCCCATTTTGTAGATGAGGAAACTGAGACCTGGAGAGGTTAAACTCTAGAATTGACTCTAGAATCAGTGCAGCACTGTCTCTTTTCTAGAATGCTTTTCCTTTAACCACCTTGGGAGTTAGGTAGGGGTGGTTAGGTGGATAGAATGCAGGGCCTGGGGTCAGGGAGACCTGAGTTCAAATCTGGCCTCAGACACTTGCTTTGTGACCCTGGGCAAGTCATTTAACCCTATTTGCCTCAGTTTCCTCATCAGTAAAATGATCTGGAGAAGGAAATGGCAAACTACTCCAGTGTCTTTGCCAAGAAAACCCCAAATGGCGTCGAGAAGAGTCAGGCATAACTGAATAACAATGAAGCTTTCTCTGCTACCTGGGCAAGTCACTTAACCTCTGTTTGCATCAGCTTCCTCATCTGTAAAATGGGGATAATAACAGCACCTACCTCCTAGGATTATTGTGAGGAGCAAATAAGATAATACTTATAAAGCACTTAGTGCAGTACCTGGCACATAGTAAGTGCTATATAAATATTACCTATTGTTATTATTATTATTATTAGAAGTAGTAGTAGTAGTAGTAGTATATCATTATGCTAATTTTACAGATGAGGAAACCAAAGCTCATAGGGTAAGTGAAAGCTAGTGGGTAGGAGAAGAACTCAAGTACCTTGAGGCCAAATCTAACCCTCTTTCCCTTGAATCTCAGTTCTTCATCACAAAATGGGAATGAGAATAATAGCACTTCCCTCACAGGGCTGTTTTAATGTTCGAATGAGATCATGTAAGTACAACATTTTGCAAACCTTTAAATGCTACATTGATGCCACGTATTGCTATTATCTCACACCACTTCTTCATTTCAAGGGTTATCCCAGAAAGCACAGCTTCCAGGGGAGACATTAGCATTGTGTGGCAATCACTTCTTTCCAAACCTTCCTTACCAACTCCATCTGTCTTCCATTTTCCATGTGCCCCACCATGGTCCTTGTCTGAGAGCCAGCTAACTAACTATCCCTTATGACTTCTGGTCTCATAACAGCCCCTCCAATACCCAAATAGGGCTCATTGTTGTCAGTGGGGAAGGGCTCCAAATAAGGACTGATGAGGCCCCAGGTAGGGAGAAATGTGGACAGAGTTCCATGGCAACTACAGTGAAGAAAAAGTTTGGGTAGTATTATTGGGCATTTTTGCTTCTTTTTTTTGGGGGGGGTGAGGCAATCTGGGTTAAGTGACTTGCCCAGGGTCACACAGCTAGTAAGTGTCATGAGGCCAGATTTGAACAGAGGTCCTGCTGACTCCAAGGCCAGAGCTCTATCCACTGTGCCACCTAGTTGCCCCTTACTGGGCACTTCTGAAAGAAAAGAAAGCCATCGACTTTCTTTTTAGAGAGTGAGGCCCTGTCCCATTCCATGGGAAACTCAGCACAAGTGGTCACTTTTTTCAAATTGTCCCATCTGCCCAACATTGTTTAAAGCAATGGCTGGAGAGGAGTGGCCAGCATGATTAAACAGCTTCTGCTTGGATCAGAGGATGGCCTTTGCATTGGAGAGAGAAGGCATGTTTCCAAATCTCCCTGGAGGAGGGCACGGGGACTTACATATCTGAGACTTTTCTGTAGTTCGGTGGGCACTCAAACAGCAGGCACCGGAAGCTCCCCTGGATGTTGTAACAAGTCTCAGCCGCCGAGCAGTTGTGAGTGCCGAGAGTGCACTCATCCAAGTCTGCCAGAAAACACAAAGAGAAGGAGATTGATGGACCATGAGAATTAAGAGCACCTGAGAGCTTAGAGCTATAAATGGCGACCAGGTCCAAACATGAGCAGTGACCAGAAAAAAAAAAATTACACATGGGTAGACACACAAACACACCACTGTTCTTTGGGGGGATCAAAGAAATCAAAATGTTATTCTGAAATTTCCCCCTACTCCCCTTTTTGACCAGATCTGAGATTTTCATCAGTGTGGGCAGCCCCCTCTACCTATGCAGATTGGTAATTCATCCTTAAAAGCATAGCCTGAGAGAGTTGCCTCACTTGAGCACTTGGAGGGTAAGGAATTTGCCTATTATCACTAGTGTGTGTCAGAGGCCAGCCTCGAACTTAGGTCTTCCTGACTCTATCTACTCTGCCTGTCACGATCCATGCTATCAAACAGAGACTCAGTATTCTTGGCACCAGGAACAGATGGAAGACTCTTTAATATCACCATTAAAGAGAGCTCTTCTTACACGCCAATGTTAAAGGTGGAGAAAAGGATTTAGCAGCAGGATTTTGTGAGTGATTTGCAAGGTGTAGATAGGCCATCAGGCTGTTAGACTGCAATTCAATTTCAGCCGAGTCCCATAAATTTAAACACACACTGGCCACTCTCGGGCCATGCCAACTTTTCCCATTATTCCTAGATCTACTTAGTACAAAGACTTTTGCAAGGCTTCACTGTCCGGTCTAGGACCCAGCCTTCAGCCTGGCATGAGACAGGGATTGTGGATATTAGTCAATATTTACCAGTTGCTTAGTCCATCTATCCATATTTCCAAGGTCTATGCTATTATCCTATAGCATAGGCTTCCAAAGGGTCAGATAGGAGGGGCCAAAGGACACATGTCCATTTTATTGGTTCTGTATGGTGACAGACAGAGTCTTGTCCTCAGATTGGTGCTTATACGAGAGCTGCTGAATTGTGTTTCTCACTTGAGCACCAAAGGGCATTCACATCCATGATGTGACCCAACAAGTCTGTGGGGCAGTAGAGCAAATCCTGCCTCTTCCACTTACTTGCTGTATGACCACAAGCAAGTCATGTGATCTCTCTCAGCCTTTGTTTCCTCATCTGTAAAAGGAGACTATCAAACCCTTGATGTCTTTATAGCCTTCGGGTAGGAGTTTACACTAATACCCAAAAAACCTACTCCCTGGTGCTGTTGGGAGGTGCAAATAATAAAACATGTAGACATGGACTTTACAGACTTTAAAGCACTGGTAAAGTATGTCAGGCATCACTGTTATTATCAACCCCATTTCATAGATGAGGAAACTGAGGCTCAGAAATATGACCTTAGCTAACTACGTCTCCTCACATATCTGAGCTTCAATTTCTTCACCTATAAGCTGGGAATTACAACAACCATAACAACTGGTATTTATATAGCTCTTGGAAATTTGCAAAGTGCTTTAACATACAATATCTCATTTGTTGTAGGAAGGTGTTTGGACAGGAACCAAGACTTGAACCCAATCCTTTGGATGGCCAAGCCTAATCAGGTTTCTTTCCACTTTTACCATGCTTAGCACTGGGGGCCACCCTTGCACGACTTGTACCCAACAAAGCCCTGTCCCCAGGAGCTCAACTCATTCTAGGACAGCTGGGGCCACATGGGCCCTCTGCTCCCCTGGGGGGACACTTGAACCACTCACCTGCTGTGGGTAAATTCCATTATCATCCTCAGCAAGTAGAAAGTTCTGGGATCTGACCCCAAATGGCTAATTCTGACCCCCTCCCCTCCTACTTCAGAGCAAGAATAGCAGGAGGAAATTAGTTCTTGGAAAGAAAGAGCTCATTTCTCTGGAAATGCCATTAGTAACATAAAGGGAAGGTTGAAAAGGAGATGAGGGCATGGATAGGGCAGTGCCCAACTCGACACATGGCTGCCTTGGCTTTTCTCTGAAGTTTTACAAAGCCCCACAGGGAGCGTCCATCTCTATGACGGAAAAGGATGCTGCCAACAGCGATGAGCTAATAGGCCCAGTTCACCAGCATTCCTGACAGGCTTCCTCTGCATCAACCATGAAGTCAAGAAGATCAAAAGCAACAGCTTAAGTGGGACTGAAAGGAATGCACCTTGATACTCCCTGGCAGAGGAAGTGGGAGTGGAGCGGGTGATGGCAGCCGTAGCAAGATGAGAAAATTAGGACTAGGATTGTCTCTCCCTTCTCAGGTTTGTGGAATTTTAAGTTGGAAGGAGACTTGGAGATCACCTCCTCATTTTGGAGGAAACTGGTGTTGAGAGGTTTAATTACTTGCCCTGCCCCCCCCCAAACACAAGTCCTTCCTCTATTCCTTCAGGGGATTGGT
>NW_020949263.1:0-5397 GCF_900497805.2 Vombatus ursinus | reverse complement strand
AGGGAGGGAGGAAGGAAGGGAGGGAGGAAGGAAGGGAGGGAGGAAGGGAGAAAGGGAGAGAGGGAAGAGAGAAGGGAGAGAGGAAGATAGGAAGGAAGGAAGGAGGAGAGAGGGAGAGAGAAAAGGAGGGAGAGAGGGAGGAAGGAAGTAGAAATATTAATTAAGCACCTAGGATGTACTAGCCACTATGTTAGGTTCTGGAGATATACTCTGTCTTCAGGTATATTTCGTGATAATAGACCATATTTATGAAAGTCCTGTGCTAGGGGACAAAACAAGTCTGGTACAATGGAAAATGCTGAGAGTGGATTGGTAATAAGGCATCTGTTTCTCCTCATGAATAACAGTAATCCCAGATAAGCATGGCTTCAAGTTTTTAAAGTGCTTTCTTCACTTTGAGAGGCACAGTGGATCTGCTGGAATTGGCCCCCAGAAGACTTGGGTTCTAATTCTGCACCTGACACTCTTAGCTGTTTTACAATGGGCAAGTCACTCAATGTCTCTGGGCCTCAGACATTCTCTAGGACTCACCTACTAAGTCCAAGGTGGGTTTGATGGTGGGAGTTCGCACCATGCAGGTTCTTAATCTCTCTGATTTTTCAGTTTCTTTTTTTTATAGAGTCAAAAACTAAGGCTCAGAGAGAGAGAACTCATTTGCTCAGTTGTCATATAGTTCAGCAGCTGGTGGTGGGGCCTAGGGAAGGGAGCTGTGGGTACAAACATCTTCTTGCTAACTGATGCTTTCCAAAAGTGAAATGGGCTGCTTCAACAGGTAGTGAGCTCCCCATCAATAGAGATCTTCAAAGAGATCACTGACTGGGGATGTTGTATTGAGGGATTGGATCAAAGATTCTGTGATTCTGATTCAGCTTCTACTGAGATCCCACCTACCCACCCTAATTCAGGCACTTTCTCCTTCATGAAATTTTCCTTGATTAAAGGAGCATAATTTACAGAATCAGAATTAGAGCAGGAAAAGATATCAGAGGTTATCTAGACTGGCCCTCTCATTTTCTTAATGGGTCCCAAAGAAATCAGGTGAGCTATGAGGTGAAGCCAGATCCTCTGACCCCAAATCTATCACTATTTACTCCTACCTGGAATGAATTTTTCTCTTCTTAGCTCTCTGATAGTTCTCTATTTATCCCTTTTCTATGTTATTGTTGTTGTTTGGTCATGTCCAACTTTTAGTGACCCCATTTGGGATTTTCTTGGCAAAGATACTGAAGTGATTTGCCATTTCCTTCTCCAGCTCATTTTACAGATGAGGAAACTGAGATAAATAGGGTTAAGGGACTTGCCCAGGGTCATATAGCTAGTAAGTGTCTGAAGCCAGATTTGAGCTCAGGAAGATGAGTCTTCCTGACTCCAGGCCAGGCGCTCTATCCACTGTCAGGTCTCTCTATCCTCCATTAATTCCCCAAGACTGTCATGTTCATTGTTCCCTATCCATCTTATCTTCTGCTGTCCCCTTTTCCTTTTGCTGTCAATCATTCCCAACATCAGAGTCTTTTCCAATGAGTTCTGTCTTCACATTATGTGGCCAAAGTATTTAAGCCTGACCTTCCAATGAATAGTTTGAATTAATTTCTTTTCTGTGCAATTAGCCATATCCTATTTCTTCACCTGGCTATTTGTGGTATGGTTTCTCTCCCAGACCAGACAGCTCCCTGATGGCAAAGGTAATATCTTTTTCATCTTTGCATTCTCTAGCATCTCTAGACCTTTGGACTTGGTAGAACTTTTAATAAGTGAAAGTCTGTGAAATTTGGGTTGTCCAGTGTTCTTCTCCTCACACCACATTACCTCTCTTCCTCCCAATTTCCATATGGATTCCTGCTTCTCATAAAGATTCTGCTCACATATAAGATGTAGGTTGGTTTCCTTGAGGCTCAGAGGCTCCCATAGGATTTTCTCCTGTGCCCCCCACTCTTCCCCTCAGCTACCTTGTTGCTGCCATTTTGCTGATTGGAAGTGGGGGAGTGGGATCCCCTGGTCAGTCCCTTGGGCAGGGTTCCATCTGGCTCTGCTGAACAATTGGGACATTTACATCCTTTGGCTCTTTGGGCATCAAGTGGCATCCAAGACCTGAAGAAAGAACTGGCTATGAGCGAACCCCTTTCCAGAACAGCCTTGGGAGCAAGTCTAGCTGTGGGCGTTGGCTATGGCCTTGGGAGATGGGAGTGACACAAGCCTGCCTTCTGACAAGAGGAAAAGATGCTTAGCTGTTTAGTGACTCCTGTGTTGGAGAGGAGTGGAGGGGGGGGGTCAAAGTCTAAGGCCAAGGATGGGGGAAGAGGAGAATGCACCTGGTCCCAATTAAGAACAGGCTAACCAATGGTTGTAGTGTTGGCTTGGGGATAAGATGAGCCAACTCAGTATTCATTAACTAAAGGACCAGAGCCAGGTGATTGTTTAGGACACAGCCTGGCACAGGTGGGCAGCAGTATCCTTGCCAGGGGGCACACCCAGTATTTTGACTATTAAGTTATATCTCCTCCTCCCCTGGCATGACGCTGGGTGAGAGGATGCTGGGATGAGGGTTAGTTCCAACATTTCAGACAGACTCCATCTATCTTCCATATCAGTCTCTACTCCCCAATCATCTTCTCAACAGCCTCAACAGCATCCTTTTTCCCCTCAAGTTTTGAAACCATGATACAACCAACTCTGCCATTGTTCCTAGAAGGCAGTATGTCAATCTGTTACACTACCAAGTGAGATAATATTTGTGAAGTATGTGGCCTAGTACCTAACACATAGTAGGTGCTTAATAAATACTTATTCCCTTCCCTATGGTCCCACTCATTATCCCTAAGGACCCTCCCTGGCCCTACAGTGTCGTCCCCTTCATTAGAATGGGCAGGAACTTTCTTTACCTCTGCATTGGTATTGCCAGAGCTTAGTAAATGCTTTCTATTCATTGATTCAGAATGCCAGAGCTAGATTAATAAATATCAGCAATTACTTGGTATTTTAAAGTTTTCAGATTGTGTTACATGCATTATCTCAACACCTCTGTGAGGTAAGTAGTACAGGTCTTATCTCCATTTTACAGATAAAGAAATTGAGGCTCAGAGTGCATATGGCACTAAATCAGTAAATCCCAAAAGCAGTATTTAAACCCAATTCTTCCTGATTCCAGGATGAGCACTTTCTTCCTAAGCAGCTACACAGTTCAGGGTCACGCAGCTCAGAAGGCCCGAGTTCAAATCCAGCCTCAGACACTTACTAGCTGTGTGACATTGGGCAACATCTATTTGCCACAGTTTCCTCAGTTGTAAAATAAGGATAATAACAGCATCTACCTCACAGGTTTGTTGTGGGGATCAAAGGAGATAATATTTGTATAGCACAATGCCTGGCACATAGTAGGTGCTTTATATTCCCTTCTTTCTTCCTTCTTACACCACTGCCTTTTATGTGACTCTTTTATGTGAGTCTAGAGAATTTTGTTTTTATAACAGATGAAAAGGCTGAGGCCCATTGAAGTAACTTGAGTGAAGTCAGTCAGTGAGTTTATCACAGGATCAGAACTCAAACCCAGGTTCCTTTCGACCTTCCCCGATCACCTTTGCCTATTTCACAGTGCTGCCAGTTTATAGAAAATATAGTGGTAAAAAGTCCTTTGTAAATTGTAAAACCTTTGCATGCATTTGAGGTTATTATTATTGTCTTCTGGTGTTCATGTGTTCTATTTGGTCTTTGGTGCCTTTACCCCCAAATGAGTAATGGGGTAACTTTAGACTCTGTGTGTGTGTGTGTGTGTGTGTGTATGTGTGTGTGTGTGTGTGTGTGTGTGCGCAGAGTTCAGGGTTCTGCCACTTGGGGATCCTCTCAGATAGGATCATTTAAATGTAAGACAGAATAAAAGACTGTCCGGTGTTTGGGAGAGAGATGGCCTCTGTTAGGAAGACCTGGGTTCAGGTCCGACTCCTGGAACACATTAATCTATTACTCTATACAAATCAGTTGATCTCTTAGGGCCCTAGGCAACTGTCAATGACTCCAACGGGCAGAGCAAGTATGGACCTGCTTCAGTACAGGAAGTGTCCTCGTGGGTAATTCTCTACTAGGAGTTCTTAAACTGGGGGAGGTGGACTTTTTTATTAAAAAATATTTTTTGAAAACTATTTAAATATAATTGGTTTCCTTTGTAATCCTACGTACCTTATTTTCTGCAATTAAAAACATCCTGAGCAGGGGCCCGTAGGCTTCACCGGACTGCCAAAGGGGTTCATGGCAAACAAAACCTGACCCATACCAAAGAAATCATGGATCCCATCCAAAAATAAAGGTAAGACTACCCCAGTTGCCAAATGCACCACACCCCTCCAACTTCCCTCTGACCTCCCTTTCTTCCTCATCTTAGTTACTATTCCCTCCATCTCTACCCAAGTCCCAAATTGTCCAAAAATAGCAAGAAAGCCAGGGCTGTGTCTATACCCCAGAGCTCCCTGACTGGCTCTGCAGGAGCTGGCATTTGAGGCTTAGGAATGCAGTCCTCTACTCCCACACCCTTGCCCTCCCACGCCCACCCAGAACACAGGCAGGAAGTCACCTTGAACCCAGGCAGCAACCTTTAAAAAAAAGAAATCCCCCTCTTCTGGGAAAATTGGCCTTGAATTCTGGGCTTGGTTTTGAGAAAGCTGGGAATCGAGCTATTTTATTCCTGGCAAATCCAGGTATTGAGGTGAGAGACCCAGGAGCCTGGAACAAAGCCTTTCTTGGACTTGGGCTTGAGTCTCTATTCCCACATTCATTAGTAGGTAAGTTTGCAATATTTTTTCCCTTTTTCTTGCTCAGATATTTGTTTATCTGATGCCAGGAGCCCTCAGGCTGTGACTGCAAACACAGGTGCTCCCCATCCCAGGAAGTGATAGGAAGAGGCCTCTTCAAGGCCCCAGGTCCAAGGCATGGTGGGAGCCAGGAGCACCTACCGGAAGAGGGCCAATGGCCTGAGTGGGGTCCCCACAGCAGCAGAACACATGGGCACAGGCCCCTCCGAGCAAAGCTCATGCAGAGGTGGGAGGGGGCTCATAGCAATAGGCATCATCCCGCAAAGAAAGGGAATATCTCTGTCTCTCCTGTCTTTGTGTTTTGTTCCCATGACAACATCCTGGTCTTGGAATAAGAAACTGGTTGGCTTCAAGACAGTATCCCCCACCCCCACCTCCCGCCCCACCTTCTTTTTCTGTGAATGGAATGAAAAGGATGGGGGGATGGAACTTGTAAGGGAGGGAAAGAGAAGAAGAGAGCAGGAAATAGAAGTGTGTCTAATGCAAATTTCTAGAATTGGGCAATACCTCATAGCCTGAGGATACTAGAGCCTCTCTCTCTCTCCCTTTCTGTATATGTATGGGTATGTGTATATATGTTGGAAATATTAAATACTAG
>NW_020949262.1:0-30474 GCF_900497805.2 Vombatus ursinus | reverse complement strand
TTCACCTTTCTTTATATTTCTCCCTTAGCAAAGTATCTAGTATTTAACATTTCAAACTGGCTTGCTAAATTAACCCAGGCACAAACCTTTACACTAGTATGGGCATATACTATATACTATACTATACTATATCTATAGCATATGCAAAGTGAATATAAGTTAAGGGGGGGGGGACTTTCAGCTGGAGGGAATCAGGAAAAGCTTCATGTAGAAGGTGAGTCTTGAGACGAGTCTTGCAGGAAATAGAAGGGAGGACTGAGGGAGAACATTCCAGACCTGGGGAACAAACTCTGCAAAAACAGAGATGGGAGAGGGACGGAACAGCAAGAGGGCCTGGACCCTGGTCTGAATCATGCCAGTGCGTGAAGTACAGGAACACTGGGGAGTTAGGAAGGGATTGGGTCGTGTAGAACTTTAAATGCCGAACAGAAGCGCTTACTTTAGAATCTTGAGTTCACGGGAAGCCAATGGAATTTATTGAGTAGAAGAGTTTATGACATTGGACGGTACCATCACCCTCCTGGTCACCCCGCTTCAATCTCTGGAGACATCTTGGATTCTTCTTTCTCCTTTTTCTACTCTCATCCAATTTCTTATCCCAAACTGCTGATTCTAAATCTCTACATGTCTTGAATTTGTATTCTCTCCACTTTCATGGGGCATCACCCAGGTTCAGGACCTCATTTCACACATAAAGAGCATATAATAGATACTCAGAGTTAGAAGGAAGCTTGGAGGTTGGATAGTCCAACCTCCTACCCCCTGTGTGAATCTCCCCTATGGTGCCCCTGACAGTCGGTCATTCATCCTCCTTTTGAACCCCTCTTGGGAGTTCACTGCCTCATAAGACAACCTGTTCCATTGTGGGATAACAATACTCATTACAAAGTTCTCAATTTTGAGCTGAAATCTGCTTCTTTGTAATTTCCTCTTTGGTGGCTAAGTGGTACAGTGGATAAAGTGCTGGGCCTGGAGTGAAAAAGACTCATCTTCCTGAGTTCAAAATTGGCCTCAGACACATACTAGCTGTGTGACCCTGGACAAGTCCCTTAACCACATTTGCCTCAGTTTCCTCATCCATAAAATGAGCTAGAGAAAGAAATGGCAAATCATTCCAGTATTTTTGCCAAGAAACCCCAAATGGGTTCACACAACTGAAAAATGACTAAACAACCACAAAATTGCCCCTCCCAGGGGTATTTGTATTTTGATTAAGGCCACCAGGAGATATAATGTCTTACCCTAGAGGAGAGATCCTTAAATGGTAGAATTGAAGGCACTGTGAGAATCCTGTGAGAAAGGGATTCACATTGGGGTTCTGATACTTCAGTATTTTTCATGATCCTTTTAAGTCAGCTTCCTGACGTCATGGTCCTCTTTGAGAATGAAGTGCAAACAACAATAACAACCACAAGAATAACAACAACAAATCATGCTGCTAAAGTTGTGCACAGATTCTACTTACCCTTGAGCCTAGTCCTGGGTAGGCCTCTGATTGGTGATTCCAGTTTGGAAGAATGTTAGGACTTTAGCACAATGGCTTCAGGCAGCTGCTTCTGGGAGCTCTTCACCCCAAGTTTTCTCTGATGACTTTGAACTCGGGGCCAGGTTCCTTTGAAGAGGAGGATGGGAATTGACTGCAGGGTCTCTGACAGAAGTCAACTTTCCAGGAGGGGAGAAAGGCCAGGATGTCTGGGGACATGGTGTGATATCCAGGGCCACTGAATTCAAGGGACAGAAGAGATGGTTAGACAAAGCTTTTGATGAAGCCCTGAGATGAGTTTTTGTTATTGGTTTTCCTGAACTTCAGAAATGGCCCCAGGCCAAGTTCAGTTTTCCACTTGGCCCAAGGCTGGGGACAGGTTTATTTCCTTGGAAACTTCCTGCCCCACTTGGACAGCCGCCCCTTCCTCTCTCCCCACCCAGCCCTTTACCCTATGCCCTACCTCCCAAGGAAGAAGTGCAAAGGAAAAGTCCTGGGGCCCCCTTAATAATCACAGGACAGGGTGATGCGCCCTGCACCCAAGGCTAGAGGCAGGCACTCCCCTCCAGAGGATGGAAGAAGCTGGCTTGTTTTGCAATAGCCTTGGCAGGAAGGATTGTCATATGTTAAATTATCTGAAAAGGCAATAATTTTCCAAAGGCTACCCAGTGAGCCAGCCCATAAATACCACTGTCCAGTTCCTGTCCCCACCCTTTCCTCCATTTTTCATGGGGGAGGAAGACTTCTGGTGACATTGGAGCCACAAACACATGAAGGCCCCCCCCCCCCGCCAAACCCCAGGCCCCTATGAGTTTGGCTCCTCAGGCCTTATATATGGACAGAAGGCATAGGCATGGGGCCACAGGGATTATTTCCCAGGAGGGTAGTTTACAGAGTATTTCAAGTGTAGGGAGAATTGTGGAAACACTGAGGACATCCATGATGGGAAAATAGGAAACCCTTCTTCTCTCTGCTCCATTGTGTCTGCCTGACTCTTAGTCATGTCCTCTGTCTGTTCACAGAGGCCTGGTACAGCCACACTCACCTGAGCTGCCTTCTTCCCTTTCCCAGACTTCCTACTCCATAGTGTAGAAAGAACACTGGGCTTGGCACCAGAGAGACCTGAGTTTGAATCTGGACTCTGCTACTTACTACCTGTCTGACTTTAGATAAATCCCTTTATTTCCCCAGGCCTCAGTTTCCTCATCTGCAAAATGAGGGGGTTGGCTTGGATGACTTCTAAGGATTTTTCCAGCTCTAAATCTGTAATCAAGTTAACCAGTCGGGGGAAGAGACAGGGAAGTTGATAATCATTAAGGTTGCTTCTGGCTTTTCAGCCTGTGATCCTGTGGCCAGGAGTTCAAAGCCAAGACCTGGCTCAGCAGATGACTTGTGGTCTCCTAAGGGGGCATCAGAGATCTGACCCATTCACGGAGACACAATGAAAATCCTCCCTCCCACTGACAGTCCACCATCACCCCAGTTCCCAGAAGGTCAGAGGCTCTGGCTTTGAAACAAGCACAAAACTGGTTGCTTTTCTCTTCTGCATATCTTGTTTTCTTGTTTGACTCAGGTACAAATGACTTGACTCTGAACAGAACAATCATCTCCTTCCATTCCAATGTGGATGATTCTGGGCCTCAATTTCCTCGTCTGTAAAATAAGGGGGTTGAATTAAATTATCTCGGTGGCTCCTTCCACCTCCAAAATCTACGACCTGAACAAATTATGCTATGTGGATGTGATGGAATAAGAAATGTGTGGTAAGAAATGGGAAGACTCATTATAAACCGGCACAGATCAAAGTAAACAAAATCAGGAGAACAATATACACAAAGTAATGTAAATTAGAAGATTACTAGACGGAAACCTTTCAAGAACTCTGAGTGATTGTAATGAGCCATCTTGTCCTGGAGGATAGAATCCTGAAATGTGTCTCCTACCACTAGGAAAAGAGACGAAGTTCTCTGGGACGGAATGGGGCAGATACTGTTAGATGTCACTGTTTCAGTTTCTTTTATTTACAAGGGAGAGTTTGATGCTGGAAAATTGGCAGGGGTGGGAGGGGGAGATATCTGGAAATAAATGAATGAATGTCAGGCAACAGCAAAATTGATATTGAAACATAAATTGGAAGGTTTGGATAATTATACAGATAATGAACAGAACACTAGGAATTTAGCTTGAATTATTTGGAATGCTGCCTTAGCTTTCCATTTCATTTTGGCCAAGGAAGCGTAACAAAAACTAAATGATAACAGTACCAATCAATCAATGAATCAATTTTGGAAGACCCAGTGGAAACTTGCCCAGCTCCTATTGACTCAGATTAGAATAATCTTCTTTGATTCAAAACTGAGCAAACTTTGACAGATCTGAATGGCCCTGAAGTAAACCAAACAAGATCACTGTGTCAGTACACTGGGACAGAGGAAGGAGGAAAAGAGAGGCTGTTCTCCATTTCTTTTCTCCAGTGCAGGCTCCCCACCCCCCTCCTCCAGTGTCTGACCAGGAAGTATTCCTTCTTATCAAAGTCAGCTCTACTTGTATGAATCTTCTCTCATCTCCTCTTGGCATTTGCCCCTTGATCATTCTCTCTTCTTTCTAATCTTCAATCTGTCCCTGTGGATTCTTTCCTTCCCAGCTGTGTACTAACATGCCCACATTTCTCTCATCCTTCAAAAAAAATCACTTGACTCTTTTCAGGCAACTGTCCTATATTTTCCTTTCCTTTCAAAGTTAAACTCCTAGAAAAAGTTATATATTCCTTACTTCCATTCTTTTCCCTTTCATTTCTCAACCCCTTCTAATCTGACTTCCTACCTCAACACACAGTTAAAACTATTTCCACCAAGGTGACCTTAATTGTTAAATCTAATGGCCTTTTCTCAGTTCTAGTTCTTAACCTCTCTACAGCATTTGACAGTATTGACTCACCCCCATCTTCCCCCATGAGATTGTGAGCCCCTCAAGAAAAGTGACTGTTTTTGGCCTTTGTTTGTATCTCCAGAACTTAGTGTGTGCCTGGCACGTAATAGGTACTTAATAAATGCTTGTTGAAGGACTGTTTCTCCCATCTCTCTTCTAATTCTACTCTTGCCTACCTGACAAAGACAAAAATAAAACAGACCTTGCCCTCAAGGAATTTGTATTTACACATTTACCAAAAAGAGGAGAAAAAGCATGCAATCCAAATTGGCCAAACTAATAGCTGCATTGACTGATAACTGCTTTTGGTGCACTGTGTGCTCTATGGGATATTAGCAGTTAAGTCTGGGGTTCAGAATTCTTGGAGGGAGAAGAGTGTTAGTTTCTCCAGTGAGAGGATTAGTTAGAAAGTGTTCCTTAAAAAATGAACATGCAACTGGAAGAGATCTTAGACATTTTCTTGTGAGGGACTGTCTGATGTTGGCAGTTGCCAGTTGGGCGCTGTGGCAAGAGTAGGGTAGAATCTGGGTATTTTGGAAGTCGAGGCAGGCGCTGTGGTAGGCGGAGTCGTGGTGAACTGGGATGGGCTGGGTACGGAGAAGCCCTGAGGCAGTGGGCAGTGCTATGTGAGATAAGCTGGGTGCAAGGAAGTAGCCAGAGCTTGTGCTCCTGAAGCAAGGGGCGGTGCCACGTGGGAGTGGGATGGCAGAGGACTGAGTTCCCTTCGCTTAGTCCCCTCCCTATATGCAACGTCAACCCCAGACGCCTCCATCTTGTGACCTTCCTGACTTCCTGGGTCCCTTTGTGTAGCACTGACCCCAGACCCCTCCTCCCAGTATCTGAGTCTGACTTCCTAGGTCACGTACTCTGTCTATGCACTAATCCCAGATGCCTTCTCCCTGTATCCGGTCCTAGCCTCCTACGTCACTCCCTCCCCCTTGGTGTGCTAAACTCAGACAGCCCCTTCCGGTATCTGACCCTACAATCATTGGCTAGTAAGCGGGCTGGGGAGGAGGGGCTAGGTAGGTATTTAGGAACGAGCGTGGTCAGATCACGCGCTCTCTCTCTCTCGGCTCCTGCTCTGTTGCTCTGGCCTTGCTGCTTGGGCTTGCTGTGATGGCCTCTGAATAAAGCTCTGGTGTTGGCGCCTCCCGATGGCTCGTCTCTGTGTGTTTATCCGGCTGAGGACCGAAGACTCGAGAGTGAGTATGACTCTGGTAGCCTGCTCCTTATAGGAGGAGAGGGTACGGCGCGTGGCCGGCAGAAGGTCGGCGCGGCCAGTACATTTTCTGGTCCAACTCCTGCCTAAAGAGTGAATCTCCTTCATGACATCCATGGCAATGATCGACCTGTGTCCATTTGGAAACCTGTGTAAGGGAGGAGATTACATGCACCAGCCTTAATAATCACGGACTTCTCAACTGAATCAATCAATCAATAAAAACATGAACTAGGCACAAGGAAGGCCTAGAGACAGTTCTCTTGAATCAATCAAAGGTATCAAAGTAAGCGTGAGCAAGAGCAACCTAGTTAATCAAGTGGAACCTTGGTCATACCCTTGTATAAAAATGACAAGTTAGTTTGGAATAGGGATTGAATCAATCAATGAATATTTATCAAGAGAGTGTGCTGGAGATGGAAAGAGGAGCAAAAGACAGCTGGTTCTCAAAGAGCTTACAGTCTAACGAAGGAGACAACATACAAACAAATATATACAAGGTAAGCTATATATAGTATAAATAGGAAATACTAGGGATTTAAGCTTCAGGCAAGGTTAAAGTAGAGAGAGCAATCTGGCCAAATCCCAGAGAAGAAATTAATTTGGGGTGGAAATACCAAGAGTCTCTCCTTCCACCCCATTGACTAGAGGACCTGATGAACTTGGAAGGATTTAGATTTGCCGTAGATTCTCCAAGCTTAAGCCCACTTTGCCCTGGACTCTGTATGTGTTTGTGGGAGAGTATTTTGCAGAAATGGGAGAGGGGATGTTTTGTACCAATGGTTCTCTATGTACTACTTTAGAAAATACTCAGGTGCTGCAGAGTATGCAGTGCCAAACCCAGAGTCATGAAGACCTGAGTTCAAATCATAATTCAGACACTTATTATTTGTGTGACCCTGGGTAAGTAGCTTAACCCCTGTTTGTTTCAGTTTTTTCATCTGGAAAATAGAGATATTAATAGCACCTGCTACTATTATACCTGCCAGGCATAATACTATATACCTGCCAAGTATAATCTTATATATCTGCCAGGTATATTATTATACTTGCCAGGGTTGTTGTGAGGATCAAATGAGATGATATTTGTGAAGCACTTTACAAATCTTAAGGGTTATATAAGTGCTAGCTGTTATTATTATATACCCCTTTCTAAAAGCTATTTAAAGCTATTATTTAAGTCTATCTGACCAATTGATATCAATGAGGAGAAACACACTGATGGGGGCTCATGAGTTATAGTATTAGAAAAACAACCTCCTCAACACCTTGAGCCTGATCCTAGAACCTTAAGAGGAGATGTAGTGGTTTCTCTCTGGGGACCCAGTCTGTCAGCGCCACTGGGGTTTGGGAGAGTAACTTCAGAGCCTGTGCTACACTGGAAATTATGATGGAACTCTTGAGGCAAACTTCTTTCCTTTTCAGATAGCTCTAATTACACAGAAATTTTTCTGGCTATGGATCCCAAATCTGTCTCCCCATATTTTCTACCCATTCTCCGAGTTCTGCTTTCTAATGTCAAGCAGACTCAATCTAATCTCTCTCCTAGGTAGCAGCCCTTAAGACATTTGAAAATATATAGGAACCTCTCAAGAGCATAGCATTGTTTCTGCCTTATATTTTTTCCTCACTCCCACCACACAAACATACCCTAACATCAGCCCAGGTGTGCTGACATAGAAACTTCTTCATTCATGAATTCAGACCCTGAGAGAAAATAAGTGATTAAGAAGTTTGTTATGTCTAGGATTAACTTTTTTGGCAAGTTTTCAAAAATCAGTTAATTTCATATAGGATATGAGTTTTGGGGAATAGGTAGAGGGTGTGGGTTGTATTCCAAAGGGGTGATAAAAGACTAATCAGCACTGTGAACTTTACATTTTAAAACAAGGAGACAAAATGGTAACCCCATACTATAAGTATCACTGATACTCATTGGTCTGAGCATGACTGCAATACAGAAATGGAAGGGAAGATACTGCTCGAAAGAGATAGATTTGGTGAATGGGGAAGAGGAAGAGCTCAATAAGGCAAGAAAATGTACAGTTGCATGAAGATCTGTAAACTGGAAAGAGTCTGAAAATATAGTGGAGAACATCTGAGAGGGGATCAAAAGAGAAAACAGAAATTGTCATTGTCAGTTTCCATAGACCAGAGGGAATTCTGGGGATAGACAAGGTCAGCTGAAGCTTAAGAATGACACAGAGCAGAGAAACATGAGAGATATTTTAAATATATGTATGTATATATATTTAAATAAACTTATTTTTGATGTTAGAAAATTGTTTGCCATGACACATAGGGATTTATTTTGTGATGAGTCATTGTACAGTGGAAAGAAGGTGGTCTCTAGAGTCAGAGGACCTGAATTCGAGTCCTGCTTCTCTTTAATCCTACCTAGCTAACCTTGGGCAAGATAATTTACTTCTCTGGGCCTCAGTCTCCTCATCTGTAAAATGAAGGGATCAGACTAACTAACCTCTGAAGTCTCTTTCACTTTTAGATCTAAGAGGCACGTTTGCTGGGGAAGGCTCGTCTCAGGGCATAGATGCCTTGCTCTAGCTCTTAGGCAGGTAATCACTCCTTTCGCTATAATGTGACTGGAGGTTGCAACAGCAACATCGACAACAAAAAAAAGTACTGTCACAAAGCAGGTTGTATCTCCTCTCCAAAATGTTACAATTAGGGGCTACCAGATCAGCCTCATTCCCCACTCCCTTTTTTTTTTTTGGACAGAGTTATTATGCTGGTAGAGAGGAATCCTGGAATAGTGAGTAGGGCATTAGACTTGTAAAGAAAAAAATCTTGGGCTCAGATCCTGCCTCTGCCACTCTTCATGACCTGGCCCCTTCCTACTTTTTCAGTCTTCTTACATTTTACTCTCCTCCACACACTTGACAATTCAGCAACGCTGGCCTACTTTCAATTCCTCAACATAGCCCTCCATCTCCCATCTCTGTGTGTTTGTACTGCTTGCCCCCCAGGTCTGGAATTCTTTCCCTCCTCACCTCGGCCTCTTAGTTCCTCTGGTTTCCTTCAGGACTCAGCTCAAATCTCAGTTCAGCAGGAGGCCTTTCACTGTCCCCATGACTGCTAATGCAAATTGTCTTCCAACTGTATATAGCCTATCCAGTGATTCACTTATTATCTCCCTCATTAGCATGTGAGTTCCTTGAGGGCAGGGACTGTTTTTGCATTGCTTTGTATCCCCAGTACTTAGAACCATGCCTGGCATTTAGTTGTTGCTGTCTGTCACAGGTGATGTCTTGACTTGTGTATGAATTGAATTTAAGTGAGGCAGAATTGCACAAAGTTGTCAGCCTCACTTTCTCTTCCTGGGTCATCAAAGTCCAGTGGCAGGACAAAATTCAGGACTACTGGTGATGGCCCCAGATGCAGTGAATGACCTTGGAATCTTTGATGCCTGATGAAGCTCTGAGCGCTTCACAGCACCTGCTCCAGCTGCTTTCATGGCTGTTGGAACAAATTGTTCTCATCCACCCATTCCACCAGGGAAAATCTTCACTGGCTTGGGGTAGATGGTTTCAGGCCTGTCAGTTACCTTCACCTGATTTAAAAGCTCATCTGTTGAGATGGTCTTATGGGGTGTGACCGCTCTACAGGTTACAGCTTCTTGGAGCCACAGGTGAGAGTTGGGTGAAGGTGGATAAGCAGCCCTGAAAAGCCTAGCCCTCAGAGGAACTAATCCTCCCTGAACACCCCATCCATCCCCTGGCACTTAGTAAGCATTTGATGAGTGACTAATTTAATGACATTATCCATGGAACCACAGACAAATCCCTTAACATTTCTGAGCTTCAGGAAACTCTCAGATTGTAAGTTACAGAGGGATCATGGTCTGTGTAGAAGGAGCTCTCATATCTAGGATGGCATAGTGATACTAGGCTGGTTGATCAAAGGAAAGTATATTGTAGGCATAATGTGTCTTGATTTCAGCAAGGTATTGGAGAAATGTTCTCATTCCATCCTTCGGGAAGCAGTGGAGATGGGCTAGATAAGAGTATAATGAAATGGGTGCTCCTTCCTTGTGCAAAGGTAGCTTTCTCTCCTGAAGTGGGCCTGAAGGCTGTCACCAAAGGACAAGGATTCTGACCACTAGGTGGTGCTGGTG
Organism: Vombatus ursinus; assembly: GCF_900497805.2. Classification (NCBI taxonomy): domain Eukaryota; kingdom Metazoa; phylum Chordata; class Mammalia; order Diprotodontia; family Vombatidae; genus Vombatus; species Vombatus ursinus. Next base: position 20,712 of record NW_020949262.1, on the reverse strand, counting down.
TCCCATGACTTGGATTCTCCTTGCCACGAGCTCCAAAGAAAGCGCTCCAGGCCCTGCCTTCAGATCCTTGAAGGAATGTGGGGTGGATCCCACCACTATTTCACCAAGCTTTCCCCCCTCCTCAAAAGAGAAAGGCACAGGGGTGGGGGGAGGGGGGAGTTGGATGATTGCACCAGATAGTTATGGCAACCCTGAGTTCCAGATTTTCTGATTTCAAATATTCTCATATACAAATCAGGGGGGAAAGCCCTTTATTGTACTGATTTTGGGTTTAGAAAATGTGATCCTTGTAATTTCCTGCTCCTTTAGAGAATGAAATAAGTAAAATTTCAATTTTAGTTAGTATTTTTGAAGAAAACACAAGCATATTTTCCTGCTCAGCCCAAACCTCCTTCAAATCTGAATTCTGATTTTGAAGGAGGCAGGTAGGCTGCTATAGTAGGGCATGGCTCTCTTCCTGTGTAAGTACAAACAATCTTGTTTCCTTTAAATGATGCATAATGAATAGGATCATGGAGTCCCAGGTTTAGAGCTAGAAGAGACCTTAGAAGTCAGTGAATCCAACTCCCTCATTTTACAGATGAGGAAACTGAGGATGAGAGGTGTTAAGTGGTCTTCCTGGTGGTAAATGATCAAGGTGAGAATTGAACCCAGGTGAAATGATCAGCCACAAATATATCGAACAAGAACAGCTGGTTTTTTCCTCCCCACTGGATAAAGGTAGGACAGCCTTTTGTCTGTTCGAAGCTTCAAAGACCCCCATATTGTAGTTTCTGGAATTTGACCAACAAGTCTGCTCTCTCCTTGCTCCCCACCCTTGGGTCACCAGCCTCTCATCATCCCACAGTTCTTGACTTAGGCTCCTTGCCATTGCTCCAGTTTGAAGAGTTCTTTATTGAGGTTTGCTCTCAAAGAGATGGCCATTTCCTCCTCATCTCAGCTCTCAGCCTTGCCCCATGGAGCCCTGGAGCTGCCTGGCTCAAGACCTTCCCCTATGCTGCTGTACAGCCAGTGGGCTGAGACTCTTGCAGGTGTGTGTGTGTGTGTGTGTGTGTGTGTGTGGTGTATGCTTTTCAGTGGGAGCATTTACAGCTTGGAAATTGGCCAGCGCTACAGATCAGGGCTTGATTTATTGTTTGATGGAGCATCCAGACTTAAGAAAGTAATGAAGAAAAATGTTAATAGTACATATTGAACTTAAAAACATGTCATGAGTACTTTTTTTCCCCTCAGAGAGTCAGTTGCTAAATGTTTTCCAGTAGTAAGTGAGAGGCAATTATAAGAGGCAGCACTGGTGTCCAACTCCAACAGAAAAGGGGCCTCTAATCCATACATTTTGGGTCACGTGTTGATCTAGTTTTAAAATATAATGCCATCTATGTTTTGTTGTATTTATACATTTTTATATTTATATTGTTATTTATACATGTATATGTATATATGTGTGTATACGTGTGTGTATACTTTTCAATTACATCTTAATGGGGTTCCCAATGCTTGAGGGGGTATTGTGGGTCCTGTGCTGCCTGGGGCCATGTGTTTGAAGCTTCTGGTGCAGTGGACTTGAAATCTGAAGACCAGTGCTACTGCTTGTGCTCCTGTGAACCTCACCAAGTTACTTAATTTCTCTGAGCCTCAGTTTCCTTGTCTGTAAAATAGGATTGGTAATACTAACTGATCAGTAAGCAACAGGTATACACCTGAAGTTAGAGAGTTCAACTTTGTTCAGTTTAGGAAGAAGGTTGTTAGAAGACTCCTTGGTCCCAGACTTCTGTCCAGCCCCCTGCAAATAGCTTCTTCCCTGCCCCAGTCCTCCATAAGAAGCCCGCTTTTTCCTCCCAGGTCTCTTCCGGCTTCACTCCCAGCCCAGGCTAGCATGCTCCCTTCTCAATCATTTCCCTGGTTGCCAAGGAAGCAAAGCCCCTTCTATCCTAAACCCTCAGGTTCAAGACAAGTTATACCCTAGGACAAGGCATATCCCAGGTGCACCCTGACCTTGTCACCAGTAATATCCTACCTGGGGCAGCTAGGTGGCTCAGAGTGATGGATTTGAAGTCAGGAAATTCTCTGTTCAAATGCTGGGTGGCCCTGAGCAAGTCACTGAACATCTAAGCCTCAGTTTCTTCATCTGTAAGATGGGAATAATAATAATGCCTGCTTCACAGATTGTTGTGAGGATCCAGTGAGATAGCATATTTAAATTACTTTGTAAATCTTAATGTACTGTATAAATGATAGTTGATTATTATTATTACTCAGGTCCTTACCACTTCCATCTACCCTTTCCTTCTTCCCCATGGTCACAAACATTCTAATCAGGTCTGCCTTGGACTCCTCCTGTCTCTTTGCTCATTTTTACTAATTAATCACTAGACACACTTCCCTTTCTCCCCATGACACTACCTTTCAAACCTGTCTTTTATCCATCATTTATCACTCTGCGGGTCAGTCTCCTGGCCCCGCTCATCCGTTTTATTACTTATTCACATTTACAAATGCATGTATTTACACAGAACGCACAGAAGGGGGCCTCCTTTCTCCATCAGAAAGGGAATTGTAGCGCCTGTAAGTGAGTAAATGGGAAACTTTGCATTCTCCTCTGCCCTTCGTGAATCTACAGCCACAGTTCAACAAACGTCTTTTAAGCACCTTACTGTTTGCAAGGTCCTTATGCTGGAGGCTAAGGGGACTGAGAAGATGAATCAGACACACCCTATCTGTGAAATAAAGGGGTTTGATTAGATGACTTGGGAAACAACATGGCCCTGGAGGGCATGCAGAGTCAATGGACCTGGATTCAAGTCATACTACTGATGCAGCCTGTGACTCTGGGCAGGTTACTTAACCTTCTAGGTCACTATGTTTCCTTGTCTATAATATAAGGGGATTAAACAAGCTGGTTCCTTCTAGCTCTCCTAATTATGTTTCATCTCTAGTTCTAAATCAATGTTTCTATAAGGTCAGTAACTAAACACTCCCTGACTTCAAGAAAGCTGTGGGTTGGTAGAAAAGGTAAAACATCTAGATAAGTAATTAGGAAAAAGTAGGGCTCAGGCTGCACAATGGATAGAGAGCCAGGCCTGGAGTCAGAAAAACTCATCTTCCAGAGTTCAAATCTGGCCTCAGACAATTACTAGCTGTGTGACCCTGGGTGAGTCACTTAACTTCTATTCACCTCAGTTTCCTCAACTGTAAAATAGTAATAATAATAGCACTTAACTCCCAGGGTTTTTGTGATGATTAACTGAGATATTTGTAAAGTGCTTTGTACAGTGCCTGGCACATAGTAGGTGCTTAATAAATGTTTGCAGTTTGATTTCTTTAAGCCCTTGAGTCATCTCCCATCTTCTTTTGCCACCAAGTCCTTCACCTTCTGTTCCCACCCTCAGAAGCCTCAGAGGCCCTGGTTGCTCCAGGAGCTGTCATACTGAGGCCTCCAGCTCCATGGGTTATTGTGGTCTCTAAATCCTCATTCAGTATGAGGAGGAATGCAATGATGGGCCTCTTTGGGTGGGGTGCAGTCAAGTGCCAGGGGAAATGACGAAAGCACCAGAGGGACACAAGGTGCACAAACACACTCAGATTCTGCACAGAAAAAAAAGCACAAATAAACTCACCTAGTTATTGTTACTCATTCTTGGCCAGAGAACGGCAGGGAACCCCAGAGACCAAGAAGGAGAAAGTGGGAAGAGTCAATAGGAAGATAGCTTTAAAACCTCAGAGTAGAAACTTGGTTGGAGCTCCAAGTTCAGCATTAGTTGGGAATTTGAAATATGCCAGAGAACTTCAGGAAATCTGTAACAATACAGCCTTCTTTCTCAATTCAAAAATAGTTCCTATCTCTATAGCCTTTAAGAGTTTACAAAGTACTTTCTTTGTAATGGTGCCTGAGAGATAGGGGGGAGCTATCCAAGAACCAGGAAAGGAAGGAAAAGAAAGGCATCTGTATAAAGCACCTACTATGTGCCAGGCACTACACTAAGCACTTTCTCCAAATATTAATCTCATTTATCTTAGCAAGAAATATTATGGAAACCTACACCCAGAGAAGGCCAAAGCTGGTCTATCAGAGCCCAAGGGTGGAGTCCACCTTATAAGTGGGGAGGAGGTGAAGAGGATGGCCTGAATGGACACTGAATGATCAGGAAGTCTTCTTGCCTTGTTAATTTACTCATCTGTTGGTTGCTGTCTCAAAGTGTGTGTTGCTGGCATTCTGCCTGAAGCCACCTTTCCTCCTCCCAACTCCTATATGCTCTGGACCACTCATTAGGAGCTTATCTGCAACAGCTCTGTGTCATTAGAGAGCTTTTCACCTTTCATCTTTCCAACAGCTATGTGTTGACTGACATAGAGACACATATCAGGTTATTATGGGCCACTGAGCCAGTTGGCCTCCCTGGGCCTCAGTTACCTTTCTTGTAAAAGGAGGGGAATGAACAAGATGGCTTCTGGGGTCCCTTTGACACCAGGTTCTACAGTCTCTACTAAGCTCTTCCTTTCCGGTGCCAGAATTCCCTTTTCCATACCCCAGACCAGTTCTTAGTTGTACTTCTTGCTGTGACTCCATCTGTGCATCGAGTTCCAGGAGAGCTGCAGGGCTGCGTCTTCAGCTGTATTCCAGCTGGGGCTCTGGCTATGTCTCAAAACATTAATTGAGCCTGCATGTTTTGGGAAACTACCTAATAGGAACACCTAAATTTTTCCCCCAGCTGTTTGATTCAGGTGAAGTACATGCTGCTGCTCCCTGGTAGAACATGATCTCTTTCAGGGCAGGGACTATTTTGTCTTTGGGTCCCCAGTGCCTACCTAGCATAGTGCCTGGCACAGAGAAGGCGTTTAATAAATGCTGGCTGATTTATTGATTTATATGGTCAGGAAGGGAGTGGATCTAGTGAACCCAGAATTCCTCAATTTCATGCAAACTAGAATGACAAGTCCCCTTTGAAGCTTGAAGGAGAATAAGAGCAAATAAAATGAGTCTTCACAAATTCAGGAAGAAATTTATGCAGCTCATTTTTCCACCAGAGATGGTACAGCCTAAAAATGTTAATAGTTTAATATGGATAAATTCATGGATGATAGATCCGTGGTAAGTTTCTTATGGCCACTTGGAGCGGTTATAAGACGAACTAAAATCTCGTTTCTGGATTCCAATTAAGATAGCGGCATGGAAGGTTGTAGAAGAGCCCAGTGCTCCCACATAGACAGACACCAGAAAAGACCTGAAAAGGGCACCAGATCAGATAATGATCAAGAAATCCAAATAGATAAATTCAGAAACTCCTTTATTCAGCCCATGACTACACAAAAAGATAGCCAGAGGCTTTTGGGGAACTGGAAGAGAGGTTTTGCCAAGGAAGCCAGTATAAACTCAGACCAGAAGCTTGCCAGCACATTGATCAGAGATATTCTGGGGGTACCTACTCTCTTCCTGGGGACTGGGAGTGAAGAGAGGAAGAAATCTCAGAGTGCTCTGAGGAGGAGCTATAGGGTGGGGTGGTTTCAGAAACCTGTGGTGCTCTAAGCAAGACATTTCGGGGGGGTCAGAAGTCTGCAGCTCTGACAGGAAATACTCCAAAGGGCCAGGGGGGCCTGGAATGTGCCAGCTCTCTGAATGCAGACACATCAGGGGGGATGGAAGCCAGCATCATGAGACTGGGAAACATCAGGAACAAACAGGGCTTGACTATCTAAGCCAAGAGTGTGGGAGGGAGTGGAGCCTGGCCCTGGCACAAAGACCCAAATCAGGAATTGAGGCTAGAGATAAGAGTAAATAGAAGAAGACATTGAACACTATGAAGAAATATTATGGCTCAAGAGAAGCCCAAGACATAAAGCCAGAAGAAGCAAGTAGCTGCCAACAACTACAAGCAGGATCTCAGAATAAAGATGGCTTGGCCACAAGAACTACACGTCTGATGGAAAGAAAGGAAATGAGATTTTGAAAAAAACGAAAACACAAATGAAATAGAACTCTGGAGGAAAGAATTAGAAGGAGAATCATTAACTTAGAACAGAAAGCAGAAACATCAACTAGTAAGTTCCTGGAAATTAGAATAAAGTCAATAGAACTTAATGAATCTATAAGAAAACAAGAACTATTAAGCCAAAAAGCAAAACATTTTTAGAAATAGAAGACGATGTACAACTACTACTATCAAAAATAATTGTCTTGGCAACAGATTAAGGACTGATCATTTAAGAATCAACAGATTCCCTGAAAACTATGATTAAAACAAAAACGACCCTCCCATCCTATATTTCAAGAAATAATAAATTAAAAATGCCCGGATCTATTAGAGTAAGGTAACAGAGTAAAATGGAAAGAATTCACTGATTAGCACCTGAAAAAAATTGACAATGAAAATTCTCAGTCATGTTATAGTCAAAATCTTCTAGGTTCAATGAAATCTTCTAGGTCCAAAATCTAGAGCTTCTAAGTCCAGTGAAAACATGCTCCAAGCAGTCAGGAAGAAGACAAAGAGTAAGGATCACACAAAACGATTACTCTAAAAAAGGAGATCTTAGAATACAATATTCAAAAAGAGCAAAGACAAATGCTTAGAACCAGTCACAACTTACCCTGCAGAAGAGAACCTTTAATGGAATATAGGTCTTTCAAACTTGCCTGATGAAAAGACTAGAGATGAGTAGAAACTTTGAAATGCAAACACAGGAATCAAGAGAAACCTAGACAAATAATTGCATTTGAGAAAATAAGAGGAGCTATACAGTGGTGGAATGCTTGTATTCTAATAGGGGGAGAAGAATAGAGTCAGGAAGACGGGGCTTTGTAAGGAAACAAAGTCTTTCCTCTATGAGTGCCAGAGTGCCTCTGCATGGATACTAACTTTCCTCATTGAACAAGAGAGCAAAGTCAAATGAGATACAAGCCTTCAGAAAGTCAAACTTATGAAGATCTGTAAGACCACAAAATCATGAATCTGGAGCTGGGAAGGAGACTCAACAGCCATGAGATACACCCCCCTCATTTTAGAGATGAGGACACTGAGACACATAAAGGTTAAGTGACTTGTGCAAGGCCACAGAGGTATTCAGCATCGAAGGCAGAATTTGAACCTAGATCTTCTCTGCCTCCAGAATCAGTATTCTTTCCACCCACTATACCATGCTGATGTTTTTTGAAACCAGATCTGATGCCGTTCTTGCATTCCTCCTCCTCTGCTCTCCCAATCTGCTCTTTCCTCCCCAGAGTCATAGTAAATCAGAACTCTATCCACTGGTCTCTCAATTGGAGTAGAATAGGTTGTTTAGAAGTGCTTGGTGATCCTAGGTCAGGAGAGCCCAATGCCCCTCTTCTGTTGCTAACCAGCAGCCTGGCAGGCATAAGATTTTCATTCATTGCCTAGGCCAGGGAAGCTAGGGGAACCTGGGCACCTTTGTAGCCAGGCAGGGCCTGCTAGCAGTGGAGTAGATCTTCATGCTAGAAGATCTGCAATTTGGGCCCATTACTGAAATAGGAAAACCTCATGGAGAAGGGATAGTGGGATGAGAAATGAGGGCCATCCATTGGGCCCTTACAGAGTAGGACGTAGTACATAGCTCTTACAGAAACTCCAGGAAGTAAAAGGGGAAACCAGTTGGGATTTGTGTGGCTTTAGTTGGAACCTGGGGCTTCTGAGAATGGGAAGCATATCCGGCTAGGATTTCCCTTCCCTGTCTAGGCCTTTGTACCTGCCAGCACAGATACACTTGGAAGGCTTGCCCCAGATCTAAGAAATCTCAGACAGTTTCACTTAGAGCCCTGGTCATTGGATGACTGGTTCTCTACCACCCAGGTGTTTTGTAAGACATACAGCTTCCGAGCAGGAAGAGATATCAGGCACTAGTTTAGGTGATTTTGTTGAGGGTGTACATGTATTCTTCCACTGAAGTCCTCCTCTGGTGGCTTGTACAGGTCTAGATGTGACTGTGACTTCTCAAGGGCCATGACCAAAGAACACAACCTCTGATGGGTTCTAGCAGTGTGTAAAGACTTCAGTGATGGTACCAGTGAGATATACTCCACCTATTTGCCTAGGGTCAACCTGGCTAAGCACGCAGAGGTTCATCATTGGACATTTGGCCACAAGGCAGTTACTTTTTTTTTTTCACACTCAGCAAGGCATAGGGGGCCATAATATGCACAGTGGAGGGAATGCCAAGAACCCAATGATGACTCTTTGGACATTCTTACCCATGTTGTGTGATTGAGCAAAAGTGAAGGTCCTCTCCCTTCTATGCCCTCCCTGATGGATGGTGGGATCAATCCGCTATGTAAGCTCTATCTTCTCCATCTCATGTGTAAAAGTGCCTGGATTCAAACCATCCCTGGCATCTTGGAGACTGCTGACTCTGCCTGGTCTATGCTGCCAACTCCCTGGTGGGGAAGGGCCATGTCTCCTAGGTGGGATGACATGCCATGCCATGCCTAGCCTGGTATCATGCACAAATAAACAACCAATTTACTTTATTTTTGTTTTGTTTTGTTTTTGCTAGGCAATGGGGTTAAGTGACTTGCCCAGAGTCACACAGCTAGTAAATGTCAAATGTCTGAGGCCAGATTTGAACTCAGGTCCTCCTGACTCCAGGGCCAGTGCTCTATCTACTGCACCACATATCTGCCCCTACAACCAGTTTACAGGAAGCTTCCTAACTCTTCCCAGCTCACTGATAATCAAGATAGTTTGGAAGAGCTCCTGATTTGGCATCAATGGCCCTGAGGTCAAATCCTTGCTCTGCTACTATTCCCTGTGTGTCTTTGGACAGGTCACTTAATTTCTATGGGTCTCAGTTTCCTTATCTGTAAAAGATGGGAGGGTGGACTAAATGAATTCTAAAGTCCTTCTAATGCTAAATCTATCATCCTATGAGACCCCAAACTGCTCTTTTCCTTTGGCTAGAGGAGCAGAAGAGCCATATTTTCTGTGTGCACCAACCACAACTGCCTTTCACCTGTGAGCCAGAAAATGTCATAACCTTACAGGATCACAAATCTTGGCTCTTGGAATGAAGTGGACCTGGAGTCAGGAGGATATGGATTCTAATCCTGCCTCTGATATGTACTAATTGTGGTCAAGTCACTTAACCTCAGGATGATTCAGTTTCTTCATCTGCAAAATGGGGGAAGGGTTAGGCTTGATGGTCTCAAGTTCTTTCCAGCTCTGTCTTTGATCTCATCCACCCTCCTACCACCATGCAGTGATCTCTTCTATAGTATCACTTCCATGATCATCTAGCCTCTTCTTGAACCTATCCTGTAACAAGGAACTCACTTCCTCCCAAGATAGCTTAATCCATCATTGGACACTTGCAGCTGTTATAAAGACATAATGGAGATGTGCGATCATGACTATGCTAAAGGCAGGATATTGGCAGACTGGAATATCTCTCAAGGTGGTGGTGGAGAGAAGAGGACTCAAAACAATTTTCTGTGGTGATTATTTGAAGTAAGTTAGGATGTTTAACCCAGAGTAGAGAAGACTGGGACATCAGGTTTGGAACAAGACAGCTGTTTTAGCATATCTGAAAAGGCATTAGAGCTGGTCTATTTGCCAGAACTAGAACAAAGGGTGCAGATTGGACCGAAGAGAGCCCAATATCACCTTGGGAGACAGAAAGACTTCCCCATCATTATTACAGCTGTCCCAAAGGGCCATGGGCTGCCTTGGCATCTTATGGAGCTCTTCAAATAGAGGCTGGTGGCTACTTGTCAGGGAGTATGTAAAGGGGATTTCTGTATATTGAATGTCAGATTCTGACAATGCAACCAGCTCTTAATCCCTGGGGCAATGAGCTTCTAGGCTTCTAAAGCAGAAACCATGATGGTTTTCTGCCTCTGCCTTCCTTAGCATATGCACTAAGCCCACCCTGCTCCCAGTGTCTTCCAAATCTTCCTAGGCCTGTCATGTTATTAAATCTTAAGGTGCAGAAGGCTGACCTCTGAATGGTACAGAAAAGCACAACCTCAAGAATGCCCTGGTGATATCATTTATTGAGAAACAACATAAAGAAAAGTGTTTACAAAAGCATTTAGGTTTTCTAGGAGCTCAAAGAGGTTAGAGTAGTAGGGACTTGGTTGCGTTGTTCCTTTGGCTAATAATATCATGGAGGGAAGGAGGCTTGAGAGTAGGAAACCAGGCTGAGCTCTTTTCTAGGGCAAGAGCCCCTGCAAGCATCTTCACTTGGGAAGGAGAGGTTATAATTGATTGAAAAGAAGGCTATTCTGGTTAACCAGATTAGTCTGGGAAGTGAGATTCTACCAAAGAGAGACTAGTTGCCCAGGTGCTTTGGGAGACATCCTTTTCCCTTCAGCAGGGTGCTGGTGATGTCTCTTCACAGCAGTGTACAAATCAGAGAGCCCATAGCTTCTGGAATTGCAGTCATTTGGCTTTTCCAAGGGGTTTCTTGCACCTCCTCCACTTGATTTTTTCATCCCCCATGGCAGAATGATGACAAGGAAGGGCTCAGAACTCCTGGAGGATCACGTTGCCACAGGGTATCCAAGTGACAAAGGACTGACTTGTCCATTGATTCTCCAGCAGAGCAGATTTGCTGGAGTGCTGGAGGCCAGGCCACTCAATCATTTCATAATGCTGATGGAAATCTTTCCCTAGCACAGCAATTCCAGATGGATATGAGGAGGGCCTCTGGCAGTCAGTGTAGGAAGAGAAGAAAGGCCAGAACCAGAAAGGGGAGTCTGGCTCACACTACCCTGGCTGCCTCTTTAAGCAGCTGATTCTTCACAGCCACGTGTGCATGAACAACAAGACCGTCTTTTAGAACTCTGGCTCTGTGGTCACTGATTGTTGCAGATTTTTGAAGATCTTAGGAAGGCAACAGGGAGGATGCAAAGACTGCTGAGTTTAGAGCCAGAGGACCTGGGTTCAAATTCTACCTCTGCCACTTACTATCTGGGTGATCTTGGAAAAGATTAGCCTATTAATTTATTAATTTAATTAACCTCTCTGGTCTGATAGACCAGTGCTAAACTTAGAGTCAAGAGGATGTGAATTCAAATTTTGCCTCAAACATGTATTATCTGTCTGACCCTGTGCAAATTATTTAGCCCCTCAACCTCAGTTTCCTTGTGTGTAAAATAGAGATAATAATAGCACCTACCATATGGAATTATTGTGAGGCTTCCATAAGATAGCATGTGTAAAGTGTTTTGCAAACCTTAAAGTCATTTATATGGTAGATATAATTATTTTCGGTAAAGTGAGAGGGTTGGTCTAGAAAATTTTGACCTCTTAATTCCCATTCAGCTTTAAATCTGATGCTAAAATGAGAGTGTTAGAATCACTTTGGATTCATGCCCGAGGTTGAACATAACTTCTTCAGGCCCAGGAGAAAAGCCATTATGATTTTTTCCCATGGGATCCAGATCAGAGGAATCCCCAAATAAGACACCCAAACTTGAAATTTTTGTCCATGTATGTACACATGTGTGTATATATGGAGTTTCTGTGGCTCCTCACCAGCGGTGAAAGCATTGGAGGGCAGCATCTGATGGACAATTCTCTTTTCATTTAGGTGTTATTTACTCTGGCTCTGTGGCCACTGATTGTTGCAGATTTTTGAAGATCTTAGGAAGGCAACAGGGAGGATGCAAAGACTGCTGAGTTTAGAGCCAGAGGACCTGGGTTCAAATTCTACCTCTGCCACTTACTATCTGGGTGATCTTGGAAAAGATTAGCTCCACTATACAAACATAGATGATAATGGTGAGATGCGTGGTTGGACGGGTCTAACTAGAGTACTGTCCATTCACATCCAAAATCTTGTAGGAGAATTGATGAGACACATAGACCATCACATTGTCTTCCAATGCCCCAAGAATAAACTGCATGTCCGAGACCCAGATTGCCCCAGGCTGCCATTGAAAATACTTAGCAGAATAAGGAGGCCTGTGGCAGATAGGCCTGGAACAGAAGCCACAGATAATCCTAATGCTTGCCTCTTCATCTTCCTTCCTGGGTGCCCCTCAGCTACAAGGCTTGACCCCCTTCTCCTTTCATAGAGAACCAAAGAAAAGTCCAGTTTGTGAGGCAGGAGTGTGAGACAATACAATAATTTAAAGTGGGGGGGGGATTTCCTACAGAATTGTACCCTGAGGCTCTGCTACTTACTACCTGTACAATCTTGGGCAAGTAATTGAACTTTCCTGGGCTTCAGTTTCCTCAACTATAAAATGAGAGGGTTGGACTCAATGATCTTTGAGCTCCTTTCTAGATACATGATCTACAGGAAATAAATCTTCAGCTTTAATTCCTAAGGTTATTCTCAAGAACATGAGGCCCCATCCCTTCAACTGGGCTGTTCTAACACAGAGCTATTGGACGTCTGTAATAGTCTGCAGAGTGATTTAAATGCACTATCCCACTTAAGCCTCACATCAGCTCTGTGAGGGAGCTACCACGGGTATTACTCCCCCTTTTTACTGATGAAGAAAGAGAATCACAGAGATTCAATGACTTTTCATAAGATCATAAATTCAGAGTTGAAAGGGAAAGAAGGCCATTGCTTTAAGCCCCTCATTTTATAGAGGAGGGAATGGGCACAAGGAAGCTAAGTGACTTGCCTTGGGTCTCATGGTTAGTAAGCATCCAGGGAGGGTCTTGAACCCAGGTCTTTTTGACTCCAAGTCTGATGTCCTGTCAACTATACCATTCTACTAGTCAATAGGAGAAGTATTTGATTCCAGCTCCTCCTAACTCTATTCACTACACTATGATAATGAACATGTATATATAAAAGTATATGTATGTATGTGTGTGTATGTGTATATGTGTACATACATGATTTGGAGCTAGAAGACCTGGTTTCAAATCTCAATTCTATTACCCGTGTGTCCTTGGTCAAGTCATTCATCTCTCTGACCCTCAGTTTCCTTCTTTGTGAAATAAGGGGATTAAATTAGATCTCTAAGGGTCTTTCCAGCTAATTCCCATTATCCTCTGACTGCATGAATATATATGCATATATGTACATAAGTCACTTACTATTTGCTGAACTTAAATGTGTAGGGTATAGTTTCATGCATGCAGGTATTTATGTGCACCTAAGTACATTGAATATATATAAACACATAGAATTAGAAAGTTGGAACTCTAGTCCCATCCTTACCCAATGCCTCTCTGCAACATCCCCAACCAGAGAACTCAGCATGTGCTTGAAGCCTCCATTGAAGGAGAAATCCCCAAGGCAGCCCACTCCAAGCTATTTCTGATATTGGTTTTCCACCTCCCTAGTGCATGAATAATATTGTGTCTTATAGTTACTGGTGTTGGTGTCTAATCCTTTCAGTAGACAGTAAGTTACCTGGGGGCAGGAATGGTGGCTTGTCTAGACCTTTTAACTCCCCTAGTATCTCTCACAGTGCTCTGCTCATACTAGGGACTAATGAATGTTTATTACAAAAGCTCCACGGAATGCAAATTTCTTGAGTACAGGGACTGTTGCCCTTTTTGTCTTTGTGGCCCCCATGCCTAGGACATGTTTTTGTCTTGACCTCAGATTTCGACCGTATGGGTGATTCCTGTTGTGGAAACTTTCTCTGTTACCATCTATCTGATCAGCACCTAACTATTTACACATTTTTTTTGTATATGTCTTGTAGGTACCTATTTACACATTGTTTTCTTGTACGTGTCTTGTAGGTACCTAACTATTTATACACTGTTTTCTTGTATGGGTCTTGTAGGTACCTAACTATTTATATTCTGTTTTTTTTTGTATGTGTCTTGTAGATACCTAACTATTTACACATTGTTTTCTTGTACGTGTCTTGTGGGTACCTAACTATTTATACACTGTTTTCTTGTATGTGTCCTGTAGGTGCCTAAATATACATTGTTTCCTTCCATTAGCATTAGTGAGCTTCTTGAAGGCAGGGATTGTTTTTGCCTTTCTTTTTTTATCCCCACTGCTTAGAACCATGCCTGGCACATAGTAAGGACTTAACAAATGCTTGTTCATTGGTTGATGGAAGCAGATCTGTAACTGGCAACTTGCCTTGAACCCGGAGATTGTCTGGGGGCACTGAGAGGCTGTCATTCACCCCTAGTCACACAGCTAGCTTGAGTCAGAGGCAGGATATGAACCCAGGTCTTCTTGACCTTCATGTATTGTGTCATACTGACTCTCTCTTCTGGATCTTAACTCCTCCTTCATCAAATGGGGTGGAGTGAGAGACCTAGATGGTGTCTAAGGTCCATCCAGCCCCAAGTCTATGAGCCTATGACTTTACATAGAGTATATGCTTAACAAACGTTGAATTGGATCAAACTCATTGTTTCACGTTGTTATATGTATGTTTCCCTCCTACTTTTACCAAGTGGTCTCAGTTCCATTTCCTGGAGCCATGGAGTCTAATCTTCTATGCATATATATCTAGGAACATATACTTGCATATATAGTGGTCTATACAAAGGTATATATGTAAAAGCATATTACATATCTATCAACTTTATAAATAATTTTCACTTATCCTATTTGAGGTCAAAATATCCCCCAGTTATCTATTCCATTTTCTAACACATCATCCTTATCTCTTTTTCCTCTTCTCCTCCCTCCTCCCTCAACTTCCAGAACTTTGTTGAAGACAATCCCCACCTCCTCTGGTCTTCTATCATACATGGTGACAGAACCAGGCTGCCTGGGACTTGGGCCATAACCCAGTTAAGGCAATACAATTGGACATGCTGTTACTCTGGGGCTGGAGTGATCTTCCTGTCTGGGTGACAGGCCTAAGGTTGATAAATTCCAGTGAAAGTCCTAGTGGGGGCAGATTTGGAATCTTTATGTCCTCAAACATCAAGACCCAACATCTAAAAAGAATACTGGTTTATATACCTCCCCTCCATGATCAGGGTCCTAGGCAAACCTACCCTGGGGAAGAGAGGTAGAAGCTGGTCATTTACTTTGGGGACACTGCCTGATTCCAGTTATGCAAATCCTGATTCTTTTAGATCTTGGCCATATATAGCATCAGAATGTAAACTCCCTGAGTAATTTTTTTTTTTGGTCTTTGTATTCCTAGTGCCATGCAGTGCCTTGCACATAGTAGGTGCTTAATATAGTCTTGTCAGACTGGGCCAATAATGGATTCTGTGACTTGTGTGCAAGTGTCTTAATACAGTACTTAAAAAATTCATGACTTTTGCTTATGTTGCTGTTGTCAAAGCTAATCCTTCATTTGAATAAGACTTTAAGGTCTTGATTATAGGAGTTAGCACATTCAGGTGTTGGTAAAAATCTGGCTCCATGGTATGAAATGGAGAATTTAAGAAAATAAAATGTACTTGTCAAATTCAGACAGTTTCAGCAACTAAGGGTATAATCAAGACCCATTTAAACAACAATTTAGTTTGGAGATTAGACTATAAACAGAAACAGAATTCATTTAATAAGCTATTTCTTTCACTCTGGATATGGAGTTATGGGAGGAAAATTAGAAGTCAACTAGTTCAATTCCCTTCTAATGGCAAAAAACCCCATTACAATATTCATAGCAAATGAGCCATTTCATTTGAACACTTGTAGCGAAAGGGAACTCACTGCTTCACCAGCTAGTCCATTTCATTTTTGAATAATACCAGTCATCAGGAAGTTCAATCTGAGAAGATTGGGCTGAAAGCTGCCATCTTGTAATTTCTCCCCATTGGTCCTAGTTCCCCGACTAGGGGTGAAGAGTAGCTGCTCCCTTTCCCACATGGTAATCCTTGTAAAAAAAAAAAAGGCCCCAAACCTTCTCTTCCCTAGGTTACACATCCTCAGGTCCTTCAATTGCTTCTCATACAAAATGGTCAGATGTCCCTCATGCTACCCTTACTGGACACACTCCTAGCTACCAATTTCTGTTCTCTTGCTTTCTCTGCTAAAGATGTCACTGAAAAACAGAACTTCACGTATACGGACTTTTCCTCTAGCACAACTTTAAGGGGAAAACTCAACAAACTAGAGAAGAAACAAGTAGGTAAAAATTAAGTTAATTCACAAAATAATAATAATGCTGTTTCAAGCAACAATAGAAAAATAATAAAGGTGCCAGATACAGTGAAAGCCACTTCCCCAGGACTAATTAGGCTTTGGTAGAATGATTAAAGAGCAGAGGATGGCCAGTCCCAATGTCCACCCCTGTCTGCCTCAGAAAGCATGGGCTGTGATGAAAATGTAGATTTTGGCCAGGAAAGTGGTGTAGGTCCCCTGGCGCCAGAGTTTCATTTCAACATCTAGAAGGAAATCTTGTGGCTCCTTGACTGGCCTCTGAATGTAGACGACCCCTGTATAGGGGTTGAGTTTCTGGGCACTAAAGTAATTTTCCTCATTTCCTTTCGTAATGGTCAAGATGATATTGTCACCAGTATAGGCTGGGGAGGGTCCAATGCGGAAGATGTGAGCGGGCACCACAATGTTGGTTTGGAAATTGAGCTGGTAGTACGTGATCCGCACCGGGGTGTTCTGACAATCCAGGAAGTTGAAGCAGCTGGTCCGTTCACATCTCCTACAAATGGAGGAAATGGAGGAAGAGCAGGAAGAGGAGGGTGATGACAGTGCCAATGTTGAGATGAATTCCACCATTCTAAATAAACGATTTAGAGCTGAAAGGGCACCCAGAGGTCATCTAATCTATCCTCCTCCCATTTTGTAGATGAGGAAACTGAGACCTGGAGAGGTTAAACTCTAGAATTGACTCTAGAATCAGTGCAGCACTGTCTCTTTTCTAGAATGCTTTTCCTTTAACCACCTTGGGAGTTAGGTAGGGGTGGTTAGGTGGATAGAATGCAGGGCCTGGGGTCAGGGAGACCTGAGTTCAAATCTGGCCTCAGACACTTGCTTTGTGACCCTGGGCAAGTCATTTAACCCTATTTGCCTCAGTTTCCTCATCAGTAAAATGATCTGGAGAAGGAAATGGCAAACTACTCCAGTGTCTTTGCCAAGAAAACCCCAAATGGCGTCGAGAAGAGTCAGGCATAACTGAATAACAATGAAGCTTTCTCTGCTACCTGGGCAAGTCACTTAACCTCTGTTTGCATCAGCTTCCTCATCTGTAAAATGGGGATAATAACAGCACCTACCTCCTAGGATTATTGTGAGGAGCAAATAAGATAATACTTATAAAGCACTTAGTGCAGTACCTGGCACATAGTAAGTGCTATATAAATATTACCTATTGTTATTATTATTATTATTAGAAGTAGTAGTAGTAGTAGTAGTATATCATTATGCTAATTTTACAGATGAGGAAACCAAAGCTCATAGGGTAAGTGAAAGCTAGTGGGTAGGAGAAGAACTCAAGTACCTTGAGGCCAAATCTAACCCTCTTTCCCTTGAATCTCAGTTCTTCATCACAAAATGGGAATGAGAATAATAGCACTTCCCTCACAGGGCTGTTTTAATGTTCGAATGAGATCATGTAAGTACAACATTTTGCAAACCTTTAAATGCTACATTGATGCCACGTATTGCTATTATCTCACACCACTTCTTCATTTCAAGGGTTATCCCAGAAAGCACAGCTTCCAGGGGAGACATTAGCATTGTGTGGCAATCACTTCTTTCCAAACCTTCCTTACCAACTCCATCTGTCTTCCATTTTCCATGTGCCCCACCATGGTCCTTGTCTGAGAGCCAGCTAACTAACTATCCCTTATGACTTCTGGTCTCATAACAGCCCCTCCAATACCCAAATAGGGCTCATTGTTGTCAGTGGGGAAGGGCTCCAAATAAGGACTGATGAGGCCCCAGGTAGGGAGAAATGTGGACAGAGTTCCATGGCAACTACAGTGAAGAAAAAGTTTGGGTAGTATTATTGGGCATTTTTGCTTCTTTTTTTTGGGGGGGGGGTGAGGCAATCTGGGTTAAGTGACTTGCCCAGGGTCACACAGCTAGTAAGTGTCATGAGGCCAGATTTGAACAGAGGTCCTGCTGACTCCAAGGCCAGAGCTCTATCCACTGTGCCACCTAGTTGCCCCTTACTGGGCACTTCTGAAAGAAAAGAAAGCCATCGACTTTCTTTTTAGAGAGTGAGGCCCTGTCCCATTCCATGGGAAACTCAGCACAAGTGGTCACTTTTTTCAAATTGTCCCATCTGCCCAACATTGTTTAAAGCAATGGCTGGAGAGGAGTGGCCAGCATGATTAAACAGCTTCTGCTTGGATCAGAGGATGGCCTTTGCATTGGAGAGAGAAGGCATGTTTCCAAATCTCCCTGGAGGAGGGCACGGGGACTTACATATCTGAGACTTTTCTGTAGTTCGGTGGGCACTCAAACAGCAGGCACCGGAAGCTCCCCTGGATGTTGTAACAAGTCTCAGCCGCCGAGCAGTTGTGAGTGCCGAGAGTGCACTCATCCAAGTCTGCCAGAAAACACAAAGAGAAGGAGATTGATGGACCATGAGAATTAAGAGCACCTGAGAGCTTAGAGCTATAAATGGCGACCAGGTCCAAACATGAGCAGTGACCAGAAAAAAAAAAAATTACACATGGGTAGACACACAAACACACCACTGTTCTTTGGGGGGATCAAAGAAATCAAAATGTTATTCTGAAATTTCCCCCTACTCCCCTTTTTGACCAGATCTGAGATTTTCATCAGTGTGGGCAGCCCCCTCTACCTATGCAGATTGGTAATTCATCCTTAAAAGCATAGCCTGAGAGAGTTGCCTCACTTGAGCACTTGGAGGGTAAGGAATTTGCCTATTATCACTAGTGTGTGTCAGAGGCCAGCCTCGAACTTAGGTCTTCCTGACTCTATCTACTCTGCCTGTCACGATCCATGCTATCAAACAGAGACTCAGTATTCTTGGCACCAGGAACAGATGGAAGACTCTTTAATATCACCATTAAAGAGAGCTCTTCTTACACGCCAATGTTAAAGGTGGAGAAAAGGATTTAGCAGCAGGATTTTGTGAGTGATTTGCAAGGTGTAGATAGGCCATCAGGCTGTTAGACTGCAATTCAATTTCAGCCGAGTCCCATAAATTTAAACACACACTGGCCACTCTCGGGCCATGCCAACTTTTCCCATTATTCCTAGATCTACTTAGTACAAAGACTTTTGCAAGGCTTCACTGTCCGGTCTAGGACCCAGCCTTCAGCCTGGCATGAGACAGGGATTGTGGATATTAGTCAATATTTACCAGTTGCTTAGTCCATCTATCCATATTTCCAAGGTCTATGCTATTATCCTATAGCATAGGCTTCCAAAGGGTCAGATAGGAGGGGCCAAAGGACACATGTCCATTTTATTGGTTCTGTATGGTGACAGACAGAGTCTTGTCCTCAGATTGGTGCTTATACGAGAGCTGCTGAATTGTGTTTCTCACTTGAGCACCAAAGGGCATTCACATCCATGATGTGACCCAACAAGTCTGTGGGGCAGTAGAGCAAATCCTGCCTCTTCCACTTACTTGCTGTATGACCACAAGCAAGTCATGTGATCTCTCTCAGCCTTTGTTTCCTCATCTGTAAAAGGAGACTATCAAACCCTTGATGTCTTTATAGCCTTCGGGTAGGAGTTTACACTAATACCCAAAAAACCTACTCCCTGGTGCTGTTGGGAGGTGCAAATAATAAAACATGTAGACATGGACTTTACAGACTTTAAAGCACTGGTAAAGTATGTCAGGCATCACTGTTATTATCAACCCCATTTCATAGATGAGGAAACTGAGGCTCAGAAATATGACCTTAGCTAACTACGTCTCCTCACATATCTGAGCTTCAATTTCTTCACCTATAAGCTGGGAATTACAACAACCATAACAACTGGTATTTATATAGCTCTTGGAAATTTGCAAAGTGCTTTAACATACAATATCTCATTTGTTGTAGGAAGGTGTTTGGACAGGAACCAAGACTTGAACCCAATCCTTTGGATGGCCAAGCCTAATCAGGTTTCTTTCCACTTTTACCATGCTTAGCACTGGGGGCCACCCTTGCACGACTTGTACCCAACAAAGCCCTGTCCCCAGGAGCTCAACTCATTCTAGGACAGCTGGGGCCACATGGGCCCTCTGCTCCCCTGGGGGGACACTTGAACCACTCACCTGCTGTGGGTAAATTCCATTATCATCCTCAGCAAGTAGAAAGTTCTGGGATCTGACCCCAAATGGCTAATTCTGACCCCCTCCCCTCCTACTTCAGAGCAAGAATAGCAGGAGGAAATTAGTTCTTGGAAAGAAAGAGCTCATTTCTCTGGAAATGCCATTAGTAACATAAAGGGAAGGTTGAAAAGGAGATGAGGGCATGGATAGGGCAGTGCCCAACTCGACACATGGCTGCCTTGGCTTTTCTCTGAAGTTTTACAAAGCCCCACAGGGAGCGTCCATCTCTATGACGGAAAAGGATGCTGCCAACAGCGATGAGCTAATAGGCCCAGTTCACCAGCATTCCTGACAGGCTTCCTCTGCATCAACCATGAAGTCAAGAAGATCAAAAGCAACAGCTTAAGTGGGACTGAAAGGAATGCACCTTGATACTCCCTGGCAGAGGAAGTGGGAGTGGAGCGGGTGATGGCAGCCGTAGCAAGATGAGAAAATTAGGACTAGGATTGTCTCTCCCTTCTCAGGTTTGTGGAATTTTAAGTTGGAAGGAGACTTGGAGATCACCTCCTCATTTTGGAGGAAACTGGTGTTGAGAGGTTTAATTACTTGCCCTGCCCCCCCCCCAAACACAAGTCCTTCCTCTATTCCTTCAGGGGATTGGT
>NW_020949261.1:0-12175 GCF_900497805.2 Vombatus ursinus | reverse complement strand
ATAGCACCATTGCTGCATTAGGAGGGTTTGGGTTTGGTTTTTTTTTTGCTTACTTCAAGTCTAAATTTATATCTTCCATCATTTGTCATCAGTTCTGACCTCTGAAGCCAATAGAACATCTGATCCCTCTTCCATATAACAGGTCTTCAACTACTTGAAGTTAGCGATTATGTCCCCTTGTTTTCTTCAGGCTAAACATCCCCAACTCCTTCAACAGATGCTCATATGTCATTAACTCCAGGCCCATCACCATGCTGGTTGCCCTGTTCTGGACACTCTCAAGTTTATCCACATCATTCCTACACCATGGCTCCTGGAACTGACCACCACATGCCACTCTTAGTTCAGCTGAACACTGAATCCTCTTTCTTGTGTCCTGTGTTATACCATGGAGTCCTATTGGGTCTGTGACCTGTGAATCTCTCCCAGATCTTCTTCAGAGGAATTGCTGAATAGACACATCTTCCTCATTTTGTGTTTGTGTGGTTGATTTTTTAACCCCAATATAACCCTTTACATTAAACTTTAACTTAGTCATTCTGGCCTAATGTTTTTTTTTTAATTCTGATTCTGTCATCCTGTTATCAGCTTTGTTATCAACTGCCAATTTCATAAGCATATTATCTTGGACTTTATCCAAGTTGATAAAAATGTTATATAGCTCAAGAAGAGGATATATCCTTGATGCACACCATTTGAAGACCTCCTGTCTAAGCTGATATTGTTCATTCATGTTGTTCAACCCCACTTGGTCTTTCTTGGCAAAGAGACTGGAGTGGTTTGCCATTTTCTTCTCTGGCTCATTTTACAGATGAAGAAACTGAGGCAGTCAGGGTGAAGTGACTTGCTCAGTCACACAGCTAGAAAGTGTCTGAAGCCATATTTGAACTCAGGAAGTTAAGTCTTCCTGACTCCAGGCCAAGTGCTCTATTCACTGTGCCACCTAGCTGTCTAAGTTGATATTGAACCATTAATGTGTACCCTTTCCCCACCCCTTACATTGCCCTATTCAAAAAGTTGTGACTCTACTAAATTGTACTATCTTCTAGCCCGTATTTCACTGCCTGCAAGTGGCTGGCCAGTCTGGCTGAAACTGTCACTCTTAAATTATAGTGAAAGCTCTGGGTGAAATATAAATGTTGGCAACACATTAAAGAGCTATTAGCTATTAACATTTTAGTATGAATTAGATAATCTCTAGCCCCAGCAAAGAACAGAACTCTGAAGGGGTAAGATTCAAGATAGGTCAGTTATTATGGGAGGAGGAGAAAAAAAGGAGAGGAGAATAAGGAAGGAGAAAATAAGGAAGAGGAAAGGAAAAATGAAGAGAAAGAAAGAGAAGATAAAGGAAAAGGTAGAGAATGAGAAGATGGAGAGAAGAGAAGAGGGAGAAAGAGAATGATGAGGAAGTAGAAAAGAGTGATGAGAAAAAGAATGGATTGGATGGAAAGAGAAGGCAGAGAAAGAAACAGAAGGAAGGCAATAAAAAGAAAAAGTGGGGTGATAATGCAGAGAGGAAAGAGAGAAGAAGAGAGAAAAAAAAGAATAGGGAAAGGAACCCAGGGTAGGCAGGGGGCCTGGTGAGGGACATCACTGTAGGACCCATAGTAGTGGAGGCAGGAGGGGGGATGTTGAACCCTAGGAACAATCCTAGGATTGTGCTGGGAGACTCTGCATTTAGGGGACCTGATATGAAATGGGGCTGCTGGGTCCCTTAATTCTATCTTGAACACATCCTTTCCCTTCCATATCCCAACACATAAATGCTCAGTCTGAAAAAGGCTTCCAGCCTGGGACGGCAGGGGTTCATTCCCCTGACCTCCAAAAAGAAGACAGGATTTCTTGCTCTGTGGGCAGGCTCTCGTATCTGCCAGTGGGTCCCCAAGCGCTATGGAAGGGGAGGCAGGCAAACTCAGTGATTCTTCAGGAAACCCACTAGCTAAGGCTCTAGCCTGACCTCAAGTGGTTTCTTTAGGAAACACATCTGGGAAGGTTCCCATTAGATAGATGGCTTAATGCAGACACAGGCAAGCTCTGCTCCAACCTGAAAGTAAGAGGCTGCCCCTTGAGTGACCAGAGAGCAGGTGGGTCGGGAGACAGACTGGGTCAGAGACAAGCCTGAACTCTGCCAGGTTCTTGGGACCTGTATCTCTACCCACCAACCAGGCCCTGGGGCCGTGAGGAGGCAGGAAGGGAGATTCTCCCAGCAGTCATTAAATAGACTGAATTTAATGTGGCCTAGCAGAAAGAACACTGGGCTTAGCTCTGGAAGTGGGTTCAAATCCAGACTCTGACACTTGTGACCTGGGACAAGTGACTCAAGTTCTGAGGGCCTCCGTTTTCTCAACTGTAAAATGAGTGGGGTTTACTATTCGGGGTTCTTATGCTGGTGTGAGTGAAATTCTTTTTTAAAAATATTTTGATCACTGTATTTCAATATAAATAGTTTCCTCTATGGTCCTGTGTATTTTATGTTCTGTATTTAAATACATCATTCCAAGAAGGGGTCCAAAGGCATCACCTGACTACCAGAGGGGTCCTATGATTTTATTAATGTCACCCCACCCCCATCTGGGGGTGTTGAGAGAGATGGCCCCAGTTTCTCTTCTGGCCTCGATTCTGTCTTTGATGGACGTTAGAAACAAGTTGGGAGAGGATATGGCTGTCTTTCCTTAATATCCAGCCTTTCTATATGGCTTTAAGAATTGGAAATCACTTTCAAATATTATCTCATTCTCACAACAACCCTGGGAGGTGGGTGCTATTACTAACTCCATTTTACAAATGAAGAAACTGAGGCAGAGATTAAGTGACTTGTCCAAGGTCACACAGCTAGTAAGTATCTAAGGCCAAATTTGAAATCAGGCCTTCGTGACTCCAGGCCCGGAGCTCTATCCTCTGGGCCACCTAACTCCCTCTTTGTCACCCCTTAATGTCACCCTCACAGGTGTGTGACACAGCTGTACCTTTCTCATTGTGGCTATGATATCTTCACATCTAATTAAACCAGTTTGTCTAAGTCTTCATTTATTTGACTATAAATATATTTTACCTCAAAGAGAATCATTGTAGCAGAATTTGGTAAGAGTAGAAAATATGGAATCGGGAAAACCTGGATTCAAATCTCCCCCCTGACACTCAGCAGCTGGTACTAGGGGATAGATCCTGTGTGATCTGGGTCAAGTCACTTAATTTCTCTCCTGAGGCAGCTCTCTTGGACTGACCCATCCCGATATAGACAGGTTGTGTCTGTTGGTGAAGGGAGTTTCCACACATGGATTTCCACGTAGTTTTTTTTTTTTTTTTTTTTGGTTAGTCAATGGAGTTAAGTGACTTGTCCAGGGTCACACAGCTAGTAAGTGTCCAGTGTCTGAGGTGGGATTTGAACTCAGGTCCTCCTGACTCCAGGGCCAATACTCTATCCACTGTGCCACTTAGCTGCCCCTATACATAGATCTTTGACAAACTGACCTTTCCCTGTTTCCAGCAAGTACTTCTTCTGTCCTATCACGTGAACTGAAATGGTCTTTAATTCACTCTAATCTTGATCCTATTCAACTTCAAGACCCATCCAGTTCTTGGGACTTGAATCTGGAGAACGTGCTTGGTCTTCCTGTTCTTGTTCCACTTCACAATTCCATGGACTTGAACCTTTCCCGACACCCTCCTTCCCCTCCCCCAGCCCTCTCAGAAAGCCAGAGTCTCCTGGAGTCTGGAACTTGGGATGATGAAAACAGCCAGAGCCTCTTGGCCCTCACTCCAATGGAGGAGCTGATTGCCACTTACCTTCAACACCAGATGGTGCCGGGAGGCGTCATGAGCCAAAGTTTCTTTCTAGGACCTGGGCATCCTCTCTTGGAAGTCTGGGCTCTGGCCAAGATGCATCACTCTGGAGGAGCATTGTGGGCCAGTTCTGACTCAGGCTGGTCTGCTGGTAGTTGGGTCTGCTATGGGTACAATAAAATATCCATAGGTCATCCAACTTACCAAAAGGAGGTTGACTTAGCCATGGCAGGGGAAGGGCATTCAACAAGGATATTCACATTGATTCATCTGGGCAGACCTTCCTGGGATCAGTCATGGTGTTGGTGCACCACCAGAAGTCTCAGTGAGAGAGCGCTGAAGCTTCCCCACGGCCTCTTGTACTCAGGTGAGCAGGAGGCCACTTTAGCAGCTTGAGCCGGTCCTCTGAGCCAGTCAAATCCCGAGGAGAACACGAATACCTCTTTAGGAAGAGAACTCAACAGACCTGGGTGGGGTAGGGCCTTAGGAAAAGAGTCTGCCCTAGCTCCAACCATAAGATCATAGAAAGCAAAGCTGAGGGAAACCTTCAGGACCATCTAATTTTCCTTTCATTTTATAGATATGGAACCTGGAATCCAGACAGATTAAGGCACACAGGTAATAAATAAGAGGGTGAGGTTTTAACCCAAAGCATTTGACTCTAAATCCATCACTCTTTCTATAGTAAAGATCAGTCTCATTGGGATCATAGATTTAGAGCTAAAAGGGATCTAAGAGGTCATCTTGTTTAATACCCTTGTTTTATATTTGAGGGAAGGGAAATGACTTGCCCAAGGTCATTCAGCTAGTAAGCAGCTGAGCCAGGATGCCAACCCCCATCCTGGTAGCCAGTGCTTTCTTTTTTTTTTTCTTTTTAGTGAGGCAATGGACTTAAGTGACTTGCCCAGAGTCACACAGCTAGTAAGTGTGAAGTGTCTGAGGCTGGATTTGAACTCAGGTCCTCCTGACTCCAAGGTCAGAGCTCTATTCATTGCACCACCTAGCTGCCCCTGCCAGTGCCAGTGATTTTTCCATAGCATGACTCCATCCACCATCTTGACTTCACCATTCCAATAGCAGTTACTGGTTATTTCCATCTGTGGCCTCTACTTTCTTGTACCCATTCATTAGCCTGATCCAGTAAGACAGCTAACAAGAGTTTCTCTCTCCGATTTATCCTGGAGTCCTGAGCCCCATCCCACAGTAGAAACAGCACTTCCTCTGAAGACCTCAAGGTAATTCCATATCTACCCAATGCCAAGTAGTGGGACCCTGAGGCACATCTGTCTGCCTTTAGAAAATTGACCTCTGGGCTATATTTGCAATCCACACAACCACCTAGGGACCATAGTGAAGGCCTGAGTGCACAAGCTGATTAATTTGTCACAAATGAAGACATCTGTTTTTCATGAAGACCCAGCAGGCCACAAGCCTGGTTGTCAGCCCCAAGGACTGGAGCACAGGGAGAAAAGAGCTTCTAAAAGGCTTTTTTTCCCTAAATGGCTGAATGGATTTAGAATCAGAGAAGCCTAGGTATAAATTTTGGTTCTGCTATTTACTGCCTAGGTGACCTTGGATAAGTTACTTTACCTCCCAGAGCCTCAGTTCACCCAGATATAAAAAGAAAGGAGGTCCTTCCCAGCTTCAGCATTGAAAGCCTTGCATCTTCTCATAGTGACTGGCTCATGGACGCCCTAGAGGACTTGGATTGAGGGTCCTGTCTGTCAGGAGGTTGAGGACTGAGAAAGGAAGGAGAAAATCAGATCAAACCTGGTGGATTTTTCTCATGGAAGAAAAATTTCTATTTCATTTTTATTTTTAGGCAATTGGGGTTAAGTGACATGCCCAGGGTCACACAGCTAGTAAGTGTCAAGCATTTGGTCTGAGGCTGGATTTGAACTCAGGTCCTCCTGTCATCAGGGCTGGTGCTCTATCCACTGCAACACCTAACCGGGCGCTCCCCCACCCCCGAAAAAGTTCTATCCTCTCCTTAAAGAAAACTGCTCCACGGAGCATCCTTCTAGGATTGCTAGGTGGCGCCATAGTGCACAGACAGAGCCCTGGACCTGAAGTCAGGAAGACTCATTTTCCTGAGTTCAAATCTGGTCTCAGACATTTACTAGCTGTGTGACCCTGGACAAGTCACTTCACCTTGTTTGTCTCAGTTTCCTCATCTGTAAAATGGAGATAATAATAGTATCTACCTTCCAGGATTGTTGTGAGGATCAAATGAGATAATTGTAAAGTGCTTAGCACAGTGCCTGGTTTATAATAAGCCCTCTATAAATGTTAGCTAAAAAAAAAAATAGGATTGAACCTCTGCAAGGAGTGGAAACCAATTCACTAAACATTTCACTAATGTGTGCAGAGCACTGCCCCAAGGTTTGAGGGAGAAAGAAAGATAAGACAGGTCCAGGCTCTCATGAAGTTTACTGGCAGGTAGGGGGATAGGACACAATAACAAATACACAGTATTGTCGTTGAGAGGCATGCCACAAAGGGTTACATGAGGCAGGTAGGTGGCATGGGGACAGAATGCTGGGCTTGTAATCAGGAAGACCCCAGTTCAAATCTTGCCTCAGACACTTATTTGCTGTGTGACCCTGGGCAAGTCACTTAACCTCTGTCTGCCTCAGTTTCCTTTAGCATCATTGGATGCTAAAAGTTTTATTTTTAGCACCATTGGATGCTATAAGTTCTAACCTCTTCTCCTTCTCCTGCTTCTACCCCCACACTACATTCTTGCTCAAACCCTAAGGTTTGTGAGTTGAGAGTTTATTTACAAGGAAACAATAAAGTTGAAATGTCCTACTAAGGGTATAAAAACCCTATAGTGCTGAAATGTTATCCAACCAGTAAAACAACTGACAGCTTCAAGATCTAATACTGTTGGGTGATGTCCTTTCCCTCCCTAAAGAAAATACTTAGATTTTTTTCTTAGGAACTATTATTCAGTCATGAAGCCCCTGTCCTGTATTTACAACACTGATTTTTTTTTTTTAACCTCCCCCACCCCCAGTTGTTGAACTTTACATTTGAAGAGATTATGGCACCATGGAAAATGGTGCTGGATTTAGAATCAAAGGGTCTGGGTTGGAATCTGGCTCTTTTACGCACTACCCAGGGCCATTCACTAACCCTATCTGGGCCTCTCTATATCTAAAAAACAAAAGAGCTAGATTAGCTGGATTAGCTTCCAGCACTAAATTCCTGATACTGTGAACTCCATCTGGGATTCTGCTTTCCAAAAGTGTCCATCATAATTCAATCATAAATCAGAATCCTCCCAACCTTGTTCTGATTGCTTGTAATTTGAGCCTGGATCACTTCCCTCCTAATATGTTCTTTTTAAAAATTCTATTTATTTGTTTTTAATTTATGGAATAAAACAAGCATTTCCATAACATAGTATCATTTAAAAAAGATGATTGCACTTGAAACTGCAAATCTATTATGTATAACTTGTTATTCCTTTTAAATATATAATAAAGTTATTGTGTAAATTTCTTTTTTTCTTCCCTCCTCCCACCGCAGATGACTACTATTAGATACAAGTATGTGTGTAGATATATATGTATGCAAATATTCTATACATATTTCTATTTATCAGTTCTTTCTCTGGATGCAGATAGTGTCCTCCTTTCTATTTCCTTTTGTAGTTAATTAGGGTATTTATAATACCCAAAATTACTTAGTCGCTCAAAGTTGTTCTTAAAACAATATTGCTGTTACTCTATACAACATTCTCTTGGTTTTGCTCATTTCACTACCTTGGTTCGTCTGACTCAGCCCATTGATCAGCTCCCAGCCAATCAGTAATAATCAGTAACATCTAGCTGGTCCATCTTTACCACATTTCCATATGACCAATACCACTATGCTATGTACAATAGTAGAAAGAATACTGAATTTAAAACTATCCAGTCTGGGTTTGAATTCTAGCTCTGATATTCATGGTCTGGCTCATCTTGGACAAAGAGCCTTGTATTTGGAATCAGAGGACCTGGGTTCCAATCCCACCTTTGTCTCTCAGTTCCTGTGGGACATTTATCTGGTTCTTCTGTATGATGAAGAGACTGGGCTAGTTGACCTCCAAGGAAGGACCTAGCCAGAGCTGAATCTTGCAGATTCTATGGTTGGACTCTTACAGAAAAACTCCTTTCATGCAGGATATATTTTTTTTTTGGTGAGACAATTGGGGGTTAAGTGACTTGCCCAGAGTCACAGAGCTAGTAAGTGTTACGTGCACGCAAGATATATTAAAAGTCACACAACACAACTCCATTCTTATACCTGTTGGATATTAGCATTATTTAATATCTCTTTTCTTTTTTCTGCCTTCTAAAATTTCCCATAGTTTCTCTGAATATCCAACTTTCCCCAGTGCATTTAAATTAGGATTTGGTTTAACATGTGTTATACACAAAACTTTTCAAGACCACAGCTGTCCTGTAGAGTGAGAGCCCCTAATGCTGTGAGGTGTTACTGCTCAATCAATCCCGTGTTCACTCACCCCCCAGGTGGCATGGCCACCCCTGTGCCTGGCTACACCTTGGAAGAGGGAGCAAAGCGGAGAGGACAGTCTGGTTCTAGAGACTAGACTGATTCACAGGGAAACAATTAGCAATTGAGACAGTTTGGTCTGAAGCACTAAGCTGCGTGGGGTAGCCAGGGAGGGCCAGAGTAGTTTAGAGCAGACTTTGCCAAGTCTGCTGATGCCCAAGGGCTTTGGAAAGGCAAACTCAGGACTCCATTGGACAGGTCTTCCTGGGAATAGAATTGAAAGAGAAACAGCACCTTGGAGGAGCCAAAGATGGAAACACATCTGTTTGCAGCCATCAGCCTCCTGGGACAGGGGTGTCTCTTTGATTTGGAAGCTGGCATCAGTTAAGGTAAAGAGTCAGTGTGGTACAATGGTCTTTGAAGAAGTCCTGGGTTGCAGTGCCAACTTTGGCACTTAGTAATAATAATAATAGTAACAATAGCTGGCATTTCTATAGGGTAATATACAGATTATCTCATTTTATCTTCATAATAATCCTGTGAGGTAAGTGCTATTATTTTTTGAGTTTTAAAATTTATTTTAAACTTAAATACAAAATAAGAAAAAAAATTGCCATGTACACAGAGGAACATAAGAGTGGATTCAACATAAAGCAATAAATTTCCATTTCAAGAAAACCTATATAACAAATACTATGCATTATTTTCAAAGCTGTCCATCTTTTCTTTGCTTCCTTTTAGGTTTTCTTTTGCTCTCAGCTGTGTACTTGTTTCTTTATTTCTCCCCCCTTCCTCCCCCATCCCCCCAAGAAGGCTACAATTAAGCACATATATATATATATATATATGTGTGTGTGTGTGTGTGTGTGTGTGTGTGTGTGTGTGTGAGAGTGTGTGTATGTGTGTGTATATGTATACACACATACACATATACATAAATAGCTATAAACATATACACACATACATATATACTCAAATGCATATATGTAAGACCATGTTATGCTTATTTTCACTTGTCATCTGTTTCTGTGAAGGTGGATGGCATCTTCCTTCATAACTCCTAGTCTTTCCATATTTTTCTAAATCCACCAGCTCATCATTTCCTATACCACAACAATAATCTGACCCAATCACATTGTATTTGAAAGACTGTCTATGAAGGATCACCCCCCCAATTTTCTGCATTCCCTCTATTCTTGGCCAAATAGGTTTTATTTATACAAGAAATTTTAAATTTAAAATAATCAAAATAATCCATTTTACATTTCAACACCACTCTCACCTTATAATATGGCTTAAGGTCTGATACTACTGAATCTAGTTCCTTCACATCTTTTCTCCCTGGTTTTCTTGAAGTTCCTGGCCCTCTACTCTTCCAAATGAACCCTATTGTTATTTTTTTCTGACTCAGTGAGATAATTTTTTAGTAATTTAATAGGAATAGCATTACATAAATAGAATAGTTAGGTAAAATTGTCATTTTCAAAAATTATATTAGCTTTACTTACCCACGCACAATAAATATTACTCCAATTATTTAGATCTAACTTTGTAGAAAATGTGTTTTGTGCTTATATTCATATCATGATAGGTGCTATTATTGACTCCATTTTATAGATGAAGCAACTGAGGCAGGAGTTAAGTGACTTTTCCAGGGTCTTACAGCTAGTGTCTGAGGTCAGATTTGAACTCATTTCATCCTGATTCCAGGTCCGATGCTCTAGCTCTTACCTGCACCACTAAGCTGCCAAACTTGTGTGACCCTAAAAAAGTCACTTAATCTACCTCCATCAGCCTCAGTTTCCTCATCTGTAAAACTAATATTCTAATAGCTGCCTTATCTATATCAAAGAGTTGTGAGGCAAATGTCTTGCATACCTTAAAGGGCTGTAGATAATGTGAGTCACCATTATTGAATGCTGGATCCATAATAGTGCTGACATAATAACGTTCTTAGGCCAAAGTCACGGCACTATTACCGTTTGTGAGTCACTCCATCCAGGTAGACCTTTATTGAACCACTGCAATGGCTAAAGCCTTTTATTAGACAATGCAAAGGGGGACAACAGACAAAAAAGAATAAGACAGCCTTATTCTGGCTCTAATGGAGCTAACTATCTAGTAAATGAGGGATAAGATATAAATAACTGCAATCTAATCAGGACATGGTAAGTGATAAGGAAAGAGATGGAGCTTTGGACTCTGAGAACCTGGGTTTAAATTCCCATTATGTTGCTTAAACTCCTGGTGCAAACTCAAGCAAATCCCTCCCCCTTTCCCGGCCTCAGTTTCCTCCCAACATAAAAATGAGGGGATTCCTAGAACCATGGATTTAGAATTGGGAGGGAACTCGGAGGGCGGAAGAGTCTGGCTTCCTTATTGTATAGATTTTAGC
The DNA here is from genome assembly GCF_900497805.2 of Vombatus ursinus. Lineage (NCBI taxonomy): Eukaryota > Metazoa > Chordata > Mammalia > Diprotodontia > Vombatidae > Vombatus > Vombatus ursinus. The sequence goes on along the minus strand of NW_020949261.1, from coordinate 1,494 downwards.
AAACCGGGGCACAGGGAAATGATGTGATTTGCCTTAGGGGTCACATGGAGCATTTATCATTTGGGAGTTGAACCTAGGTCAAGGAAGCCTTCAGCAAGTATCTAAAGCAGGTAGGTTGTATTTTGTGCCCCTTCTCAGCAAGGCTCTCTCAGGCCCCTCCTGCTTTAGGGCAGAGCTGCCAAACACTTGACCCCGGGCCTCATAAGGCCCACATCACTCCTGAGGTAGGCTTAAATCAGATTAAAATACAACTAGGAAATTTTCAACAAAATAAATAAAAATACGATAAAACACCAATAATGTTAATATGCGATTTTCGAAGTCAATATGTAGCCCACAGGGATCCTTATGCAAGATTTAGTGGCCTTGTTCCTATCTGAGTTTGATCCCCACTTCTCTAGGACAGCCCTTGCTTCTTGGATCATCTGAGGGTCAGGAGAGGATCCCAGTGAGCTGGTGCCTAACACAGACCTCCCCCTTATCCACCTACCTGCCCTTTGCCCTTTGTAGCCGTCCCACAGCTCAAAGGCTAATTCAGGCTTCTCTTCCATCCCTCCCATGCACCCCGCCTCCCCCAAGCCAGGAGGTTTTTCAAACCCACTGTCTTGGCCGTTTCCTTTCTAGCAACAAGTGTGATATGATGAGGCTGCCCTCTCCATCTGTCAGCCTGGGACCAGTGAAAGTGGGGGCTGCCCTTCCCTTTCAGCAGCTTGGCCTCCGGCTCAGAGCCCTTCCGGGGATTGATGTGAAGTGCTCTTTCTGCTCCAGGTTTGACAAATGGTTCCCTTCCCCAGTCTGTTATCAGGGAAGCTGTCCTGGCTTGATTGGATGCCAGACTGTTTTCTGTAAGGACTCACGATCAGAAGTGAACCCATCCCTGGCCAGGGATGGAGGAAGAGAGTGCTCTGAGGGATTCCTTCGGTGCTGCTCCCCGGGTCCTCTCTACCCGGTGAAGCGCAATGAGTAGAGAAGGCGAGGAGATCAACACAAAATGGGAGGAGGGAGGCCAGGCCTGTGGTGGGGACTTGGGGGGGGGGGAGTTCTGGGAAGCAGAAGACCCACAAATCAATTAAAGAAACAAGGAAGGAAAGAAGGGAGGGAGGGAGGAAGAGGGGGGAAAGGGGAGGGAAAGAAGAGGGGAGGGAGAAAGGAAGACAAGAAGGAAAGAAGGAAGGAAGGGAAGAAGGGAGAGAGGGAGAGAGGAAGGGAGGGAGAGAGGAGGAAAGAACGAAGGAAGGAACAAAGAAAGGAAGGAAGGAAAGAAGGGAAAAAGGAAGGGAGAGAGGAAGGAAATGGATAAAGGGAGAGAGGGAAGGGGGAGGGAAAGAAGAGGGGAGGGAGGAAGGAAGACAAGAAGGAAAGAAGGAAGGGAAGAAGGGAGAGGGGGGAGAGAGGAAGGGAGGGAAGGAGGAGGAAAGAAGGAAGGAAGGAAGGGAGGGAGGAAGGAAGGGAGGGAGGAAGGAAGGGAGGGAGGAAGGAAGGGAGGGAGGAAGG
>NW_020949260.1:0-12176 GCF_900497805.2 Vombatus ursinus | reverse complement strand
ATAGCACCATTGCTGCATTAGGAGGGTTTGGGTTTGGTTTTTTTTTTTGCTTACTTCAAGTCTAAATTTATATCTTCCATCATTTGTCATCAGTTCTGACCTCTGAAGCCAATAGAACATCTGATCCCTCTTCCATATAACAGGTCTTCAACTACTTGAAGTTAGCGATTATGTCCCCTTGTTTTCTTCAGGCTAAACATCCCCAACTCCTTCAACAGATGCTCATATGTCATTAACTCCAGGCCCATCACCATGCTGGTTGCCCTGTTCTGGACACTCTCAAGTTTATCCACATCATTCCTACACCATGGCTCCTGGAACTGACCACCACATGCCACTCTTAGTTCAGCTGAACACTGAATCCTCTTTCTTGTGTCCTGTGTTATACCATGGAGTCCTATTGGGTCTGTGACCTGTGAATCTCTCCCAGATCTTCTTCAGAGGAATTGCTGAATAGACACATCTTCCTCATTTTGTGTTTGTGTGGTTGATTTTTTAACCCCAATATAACCCTTTACATTAAACTTTAACTTAGTCATTCTGGCCTAATGTTTTTTTTTTTAATTCTGATTCTGTCATCCTGTTATCAGCTTTGTTATCAACTGCCAATTTCATAAGCATATTATCTTGGACTTTATCCAAGTTGATAAAAATGTTATATAGCTCAAGAAGAGGATATATCCTTGATGCACACCATTTGAAGACCTCCTGTCTAAGCTGATATTGTTCATTCATGTTGTTCAACCCCACTTGGTCTTTCTTGGCAAAGAGACTGGAGTGGTTTGCCATTTTCTTCTCTGGCTCATTTTACAGATGAAGAAACTGAGGCAGTCAGGGTGAAGTGACTTGCTCAGTCACACAGCTAGAAAGTGTCTGAAGCCATATTTGAACTCAGGAAGTTAAGTCTTCCTGACTCCAGGCCAAGTGCTCTATTCACTGTGCCACCTAGCTGTCTAAGTTGATATTGAACCATTAATGTGTACCCTTTCCCCACCCCTTACATTGCCCTATTCAAAAAGTTGTGACTCTACTAAATTGTACTATCTTCTAGCCCGTATTTCACTGCCTGCAAGTGGCTGGCCAGTCTGGCTGAAACTGTCACTCTTAAATTATAGTGAAAGCTCTGGGTGAAATATAAATGTTGGCAACACATTAAAGAGCTATTAGCTATTAACATTTTAGTATGAATTAGATAATCTCTAGCCCCAGCAAAGAACAGAACTCTGAAGGGGTAAGATTCAAGATAGGTCAGTTATTATGGGAGGAGGAGAAAAAAAGGAGAGGAGAATAAGGAAGGAGAAAATAAGGAAGAGGAAAGGAAAAATGAAGAGAAAGAAAGAGAAGATAAAGGAAAAGGTAGAGAATGAGAAGATGGAGAGAAGAGAAGAGGGAGAAAGAGAATGATGAGGAAGTAGAAAAGAGTGATGAGAAAAAGAATGGATTGGATGGAAAGAGAAGGCAGAGAAAGAAACAGAAGGAAGGCAATAAAAAGAAAAAGTGGGGTGATAATGCAGAGAGGAAAGAGAGAAGAAGAGAGAAAAAAAAGAATAGGGAAAGGAACCCAGGGTAGGCAGGGGGCCTGGTGAGGGACATCACTGTAGGACCCATAGTAGTGGAGGCAGGAGGGGGGATGTTGAACCCTAGGAACAATCCTAGGATTGTGCTGGGAGACTCTGCATTTAGGGGACCTGATATGAAATGGGGCTGCTGGGTCCCTTAATTCTATCTTGAACACATCCTTTCCCTTCCATATCCCAACACATAAATGCTCAGTCTGAAAAAGGCTTCCAGCCTGGGACGGCAGGGGTTCATTCCCCTGACCTCCAAAAAGAAGACAGGATTTCTTGCTCTGTGGGCAGGCTCTCGTATCTGCCAGTGGGTCCCCAAGCGCTATGGAAGGGGAGGCAGGCAAACTCAGTGATTCTTCAGGAAACCCACTAGCTAAGGCTCTAGCCTGACCTCAAGTGGTTTCTTTAGGAAACACATCTGGGAAGGTTCCCATTAGATAGATGGCTTAATGCAGACACAGGCAAGCTCTGCTCCAACCTGAAAGTAAGAGGCTGCCCCTTGAGTGACCAGAGAGCAGGTGGGTCGGGAGACAGACTGGGTCAGAGACAAGCCTGAACTCTGCCAGGTTCTTGGGACCTGTATCTCTACCCACCAACCAGGCCCTGGGGCCGTGAGGAGGCAGGAAGGGAGATTCTCCCAGCAGTCATTAAATAGACTGAATTTAATGTGGCCTAGCAGAAAGAACACTGGGCTTAGCTCTGGAAGTGGGTTCAAATCCAGACTCTGACACTTGTGACCTGGGACAAGTGACTCAAGTTCTGAGGGCCTCCGTTTTCTCAACTGTAAAATGAGTGGGGTTTACTATTCGGGGTTCTTATGCTGGTGTGAGTGAAATTCTTTTTTAAAAATATTTTGATCACTGTATTTCAATATAAATAGTTTCCTCTATGGTCCTGTGTATTTTATGTTCTGTATTTAAATACATCATTCCAAGAAGGGGTCCAAAGGCATCACCTGACTACCAGAGGGGTCCTATGATTTTATTAATGTCACCCCACCCCCATCTGGGGGTGTTGAGAGAGATGGCCCCAGTTTCTCTTCTGGCCTCGATTCTGTCTTTGATGGACGTTAGAAACAAGTTGGGAGAGGATATGGCTGTCTTTCCTTAATATCCAGCCTTTCTATATGGCTTTAAGAATTGGAAATCACTTTCAAATATTATCTCATTCTCACAACAACCCTGGGAGGTGGGTGCTATTACTAACTCCATTTTACAAATGAAGAAACTGAGGCAGAGATTAAGTGACTTGTCCAAGGTCACACAGCTAGTAAGTATCTAAGGCCAAATTTGAAATCAGGCCTTCGTGACTCCAGGCCCGGAGCTCTATCCTCTGGGCCACCTAACTCCCTCTTTGTCACCCCTTAATGTCACCCTCACAGGTGTGTGACACAGCTGTACCTTTCTCATTGTGGCTATGATATCTTCACATCTAATTAAACCAGTTTGTCTAAGTCTTCATTTATTTGACTATAAATATATTTTACCTCAAAGAGAATCATTGTAGCAGAATTTGGTAAGAGTAGAAAATATGGAATCGGGAAAACCTGGATTCAAATCTCCCCCCTGACACTCAGCAGCTGGTACTAGGGGATAGATCCTGTGTGATCTGGGTCAAGTCACTTAATTTCTCTCCTGAGGCAGCTCTCTTGGACTGACCCATCCCGATATAGACAGGTTGTGTCTGTTGGTGAAGGGAGTTTCCACACATGGATTTCCACGTAGTTTTTTTTTTTTTTTTTTTTGGTTAGTCAATGGAGTTAAGTGACTTGTCCAGGGTCACACAGCTAGTAAGTGTCCAGTGTCTGAGGTGGGATTTGAACTCAGGTCCTCCTGACTCCAGGGCCAATACTCTATCCACTGTGCCACTTAGCTGCCCCTATACATAGATCTTTGACAAACTGACCTTTCCCTGTTTCCAGCAAGTACTTCTTCTGTCCTATCACGTGAACTGAAATGGTCTTTAATTCACTCTAATCTTGATCCTATTCAACTTCAAGACCCATCCAGTTCTTGGGACTTGAATCTGGAGAACGTGCTTGGTCTTCCTGTTCTTGTTCCACTTCACAATTCCATGGACTTGAACCTTTCCCGACACCCTCCTTCCCCTCCCCCAGCCCTCTCAGAAAGCCAGAGTCTCCTGGAGTCTGGAACTTGGGATGATGAAAACAGCCAGAGCCTCTTGGCCCTCACTCCAATGGAGGAGCTGATTGCCACTTACCTTCAACACCAGATGGTGCCGGGAGGCGTCATGAGCCAAAGTTTCTTTCTAGGACCTGGGCATCCTCTCTTGGAAGTCTGGGCTCTGGCCAAGATGCATCACTCTGGAGGAGCATTGTGGGCCAGTTCTGACTCAGGCTGGTCTGCTGGTAGTTGGGTCTGCTATGGGTACAATAAAATATCCATAGGTCATCCAACTTACCAAAAGGAGGTTGACTTAGCCATGGCAGGGGAAGGGCATTCAACAAGGATATTCACATTGATTCATCTGGGCAGACCTTCCTGGGATCAGTCATGGTGTTGGTGCACCACCAGAAGTCTCAGTGAGAGAGCGCTGAAGCTTCCCCACGGCCTCTTGTACTCAGGTGAGCAGGAGGCCACTTTAGCAGCTTGAGCCGGTCCTCTGAGCCAGTCAAATCCCGAGGAGAACACGAATACCTCTTTAGGAAGAGAACTCAACAGACCTGGGTGGGGTAGGGCCTTAGGAAAAGAGTCTGCCCTAGCTCCAACCATAAGATCATAGAAAGCAAAGCTGAGGGAAACCTTCAGGACCATCTAATTTTCCTTTCATTTTATAGATATGGAACCTGGAATCCAGACAGATTAAGGCACACAGGTAATAAATAAGAGGGTGAGGTTTTAACCCAAAGCATTTGACTCTAAATCCATCACTCTTTCTATAGTAAAGATCAGTCTCATTGGGATCATAGATTTAGAGCTAAAAGGGATCTAAGAGGTCATCTTGTTTAATACCCTTGTTTTATATTTGAGGGAAGGGAAATGACTTGCCCAAGGTCATTCAGCTAGTAAGCAGCTGAGCCAGGATGCCAACCCCCATCCTGGTAGCCAGTGCTTTCTTTTTTTTTTTCTTTTTAGTGAGGCAATGGACTTAAGTGACTTGCCCAGAGTCACACAGCTAGTAAGTGTGAAGTGTCTGAGGCTGGATTTGAACTCAGGTCCTCCTGACTCCAAGGTCAGAGCTCTATTCATTGCACCACCTAGCTGCCCCTGCCAGTGCCAGTGATTTTTCCATAGCATGACTCCATCCACCATCTTGACTTCACCATTCCAATAGCAGTTACTGGTTATTTCCATCTGTGGCCTCTACTTTCTTGTACCCATTCATTAGCCTGATCCAGTAAGACAGCTAACAAGAGTTTCTCTCTCCGATTTATCCTGGAGTCCTGAGCCCCATCCCACAGTAGAAACAGCACTTCCTCTGAAGACCTCAAGGTAATTCCATATCTACCCAATGCCAAGTAGTGGGACCCTGAGGCACATCTGTCTGCCTTTAGAAAATTGACCTCTGGGCTATATTTGCAATCCACACAACCACCTAGGGACCATAGTGAAGGCCTGAGTGCACAAGCTGATTAATTTGTCACAAATGAAGACATCTGTTTTTCATGAAGACCCAGCAGGCCACAAGCCTGGTTGTCAGCCCCAAGGACTGGAGCACAGGGAGAAAAGAGCTTCTAAAAGGCTTTTTTTCCCTAAATGGCTGAATGGATTTAGAATCAGAGAAGCCTAGGTATAAATTTTGGTTCTGCTATTTACTGCCTAGGTGACCTTGGATAAGTTACTTTACCTCCCAGAGCCTCAGTTCACCCAGATATAAAAAGAAAGGAGGTCCTTCCCAGCTTCAGCATTGAAAGCCTTGCATCTTCTCATAGTGACTGGCTCATGGACGCCCTAGAGGACTTGGATTGAGGGTCCTGTCTGTCAGGAGGTTGAGGACTGAGAAAGGAAGGAGAAAATCAGATCAAACCTGGTGGATTTTTCTCATGGAAGAAAAATTTCTATTTCATTTTTATTTTTAGGCAATTGGGGTTAAGTGACATGCCCAGGGTCACACAGCTAGTAAGTGTCAAGCATTTGGTCTGAGGCTGGATTTGAACTCAGGTCCTCCTGTCATCAGGGCTGGTGCTCTATCCACTGCAACACCTAACCGGGCGCTCCCCCACCCCCGAAAAAGTTCTATCCTCTCCTTAAAGAAAACTGCTCCACGGAGCATCCTTCTAGGATTGCTAGGTGGCGCCATAGTGCACAGACAGAGCCCTGGACCTGAAGTCAGGAAGACTCATTTTCCTGAGTTCAAATCTGGTCTCAGACATTTACTAGCTGTGTGACCCTGGACAAGTCACTTCACCTTGTTTGTCTCAGTTTCCTCATCTGTAAAATGGAGATAATAATAGTATCTACCTTCCAGGATTGTTGTGAGGATCAAATGAGATAATTGTAAAGTGCTTAGCACAGTGCCTGGTTTATAATAAGCCCTCTATAAATGTTAGCTAAAAAAAAAAAATAGGATTGAACCTCTGCAAGGAGTGGAAACCAATTCACTAAACATTTCACTAATGTGTGCAGAGCACTGCCCCAAGGTTTGAGGGAGAAAGAAAGATAAGACAGGTCCAGGCTCTCATGAAGTTTACTGGCAGGTAGGGGGATAGGACACAATAACAAATACACAGTATTGTCGTTGAGAGGCATGCCACAAAGGGTTACATGAGGCAGGTAGGTGGCATGGGGACAGAATGCTGGGCTTGTAATCAGGAAGACCCCAGTTCAAATCTTGCCTCAGACACTTATTTGCTGTGTGACCCTGGGCAAGTCACTTAACCTCTGTCTGCCTCAGTTTCCTTTAGCATCATTGGATGCTAAAAGTTTTATTTTTAGCACCATTGGATGCTATAAGTTCTAACCTCTTCTCCTTCTCCTGCTTCTACCCCCACACTACATTCTTGCTCAAACCCTAAGGTTTGTGAGTTGAGAGTTTATTTACAAGGAAACAATAAAGTTGAAATGTCCTACTAAGGGTATAAAAACCCTATAGTGCTGAAATGTTATCCAACCAGTAAAACAACTGACAGCTTCAAGATCTAATACTGTTGGGTGATGTCCTTTCCCTCCCTAAAGAAAATACTTAGATTTTTTTCTTAGGAACTATTATTCAGTCATGAAGCCCCTGTCCTGTATTTACAACACTGATTTTTTTTTTTTAACCTCCCCCACCCCCAGTTGTTGAACTTTACATTTGAAGAGATTATGGCACCATGGAAAATGGTGCTGGATTTAGAATCAAAGGGTCTGGGTTGGAATCTGGCTCTTTTACGCACTACCCAGGGCCATTCACTAACCCTATCTGGGCCTCTCTATATCTAAAAAACAAAAGAGCTAGATTAGCTGGATTAGCTTCCAGCACTAAATTCCTGATACTGTGAACTCCATCTGGGATTCTGCTTTCCAAAAGTGTCCATCATAATTCAATCATAAATCAGAATCCTCCCAACCTTGTTCTGATTGCTTGTAATTTGAGCCTGGATCACTTCCCTCCTAATATGTTCTTTTTAAAAATTCTATTTATTTGTTTTTAATTTATGGAATAAAACAAGCATTTCCATAACATAGTATCATTTAAAAAAGATGATTGCACTTGAAACTGCAAATCTATTATGTATAACTTGTTATTCCTTTTAAATATATAATAAAGTTATTGTGTAAATTTCTTTTTTTCTTCCCTCCTCCCACCGCAGATGACTACTATTAGATACAAGTATGTGTGTAGATATATATGTATGCAAATATTCTATACATATTTCTATTTATCAGTTCTTTCTCTGGATGCAGATAGTGTCCTCCTTTCTATTTCCTTTTGTAGTTAATTAGGGTATTTATAATACCCAAAATTACTTAGTCGCTCAAAGTTGTTCTTAAAACAATATTGCTGTTACTCTATACAACATTCTCTTGGTTTTGCTCATTTCACTACCTTGGTTCGTCTGACTCAGCCCATTGATCAGCTCCCAGCCAATCAGTAATAATCAGTAACATCTAGCTGGTCCATCTTTACCACATTTCCATATGACCAATACCACTATGCTATGTACAATAGTAGAAAGAATACTGAATTTAAAACTATCCAGTCTGGGTTTGAATTCTAGCTCTGATATTCATGGTCTGGCTCATCTTGGACAAAGAGCCTTGTATTTGGAATCAGAGGACCTGGGTTCCAATCCCACCTTTGTCTCTCAGTTCCTGTGGGACATTTATCTGGTTCTTCTGTATGATGAAGAGACTGGGCTAGTTGACCTCCAAGGAAGGACCTAGCCAGAGCTGAATCTTGCAGATTCTATGGTTGGACTCTTACAGAAAAACTCCTTTCATGCAGGATATATTTTTTTTTTGGTGAGACAATTGGGGGTTAAGTGACTTGCCCAGAGTCACAGAGCTAGTAAGTGTTACGTGCACGCAAGATATATTAAAAGTCACACAACACAACTCCATTCTTATACCTGTTGGATATTAGCATTATTTAATATCTCTTTTCTTTTTTCTGCCTTCTAAAATTTCCCATAGTTTCTCTGAATATCCAACTTTCCCCAGTGCATTTAAATTAGGATTTGGTTTAACATGTGTTATACACAAAACTTTTCAAGACCACAGCTGTCCTGTAGAGTGAGAGCCCCTAATGCTGTGAGGTGTTACTGCTCAATCAATCCCGTGTTCACTCACCCCCCAGGTGGCATGGCCACCCCTGTGCCTGGCTACACCTTGGAAGAGGGAGCAAAGCGGAGAGGACAGTCTGGTTCTAGAGACTAGACTGATTCACAGGGAAACAATTAGCAATTGAGACAGTTTGGTCTGAAGCACTAAGCTGCGTGGGGTAGCCAGGGAGGGCCAGAGTAGTTTAGAGCAGACTTTGCCAAGTCTGCTGATGCCCAAGGGCTTTGGAAAGGCAAACTCAGGACTCCATTGGACAGGTCTTCCTGGGAATAGAATTGAAAGAGAAACAGCACCTTGGAGGAGCCAAAGATGGAAACACATCTGTTTGCAGCCATCAGCCTCCTGGGACAGGGGTGTCTCTTTGATTTGGAAGCTGGCATCAGTTAAGGTAAAGAGTCAGTGTGGTACAATGGTCTTTGAAGAAGTCCTGGGTTGCAGTGCCAACTTTGGCACTTAGTAATAATAATAATAGTAACAATAGCTGGCATTTCTATAGGGTAATATACAGATTATCTCATTTTATCTTCATAATAATCCTGTGAGGTAAGTGCTATTATTTTTTGAGTTTTAAAATTTATTTTAAACTTAAATACAAAATAAGAAAAAAAATTGCCATGTACACAGAGGAACATAAGAGTGGATTCAACATAAAGCAATAAATTTCCATTTCAAGAAAACCTATATAACAAATACTATGCATTATTTTCAAAGCTGTCCATCTTTTCTTTGCTTCCTTTTAGGTTTTCTTTTGCTCTCAGCTGTGTACTTGTTTCTTTATTTCTCCCCCCTTCCTCCCCCATCCCCCCAAGAAGGCTACAATTAAGCACATATATATATATATATATATGTGTGTGTGTGTGTGTGTGTGTGTGTGTGTGTGTGTGAGAGTGTGTGTATGTGTGTGTATATGTATACACACATACACATATACATAAATAGCTATAAACATATACACACATACATATATACTCAAATGCATATATGTAAGACCATGTTATGCTTATTTTCACTTGTCATCTGTTTCTGTGAAGGTGGATGGCATCTTCCTTCATAACTCCTAGTCTTTCCATATTTTTCTAAATCCACCAGCTCATCATTTCCTATACCACAACAATAATCTGACCCAATCACATTGTATTTGAAAGACTGTCTATGAAGGATCACCCCCCCAATTTTCTGCATTCCCTCTATTCTTGGCCAAATAGGTTTTATTTATACAAGAAATTTTAAATTTAAAATAATCAAAATAATCCATTTTACATTTCAACACCACTCTCACCTTATAATATGGCTTAAGGTCTGATACTACTGAATCTAGTTCCTTCACATCTTTTCTCCCTGGTTTTCTTGAAGTTCCTGGCCCTCTACTCTTCCAAATGAACCCTATTGTTATTTTTTTCTGACTCAGTGAGATAATTTTTTAGTAATTTAATAGGAATAGCATTACATAAATAGAATAGTTAGGTAAAATTGTCATTTTCAAAAATTATATTAGCTTTACTTACCCACGCACAATAAATATTACTCCAATTATTTAGATCTAACTTTGTAGAAAATGTGTTTTGTGCTTATATTCATATCATGATAGGTGCTATTATTGACTCCATTTTATAGATGAAGCAACTGAGGCAGGAGTTAAGTGACTTTTCCAGGGTCTTACAGCTAGTGTCTGAGGTCAGATTTGAACTCATTTCATCCTGATTCCAGGTCCGATGCTCTAGCTCTTACCTGCACCACTAAGCTGCCAAACTTGTGTGACCCTAAAAAAGTCACTTAATCTACCTCCATCAGCCTCAGTTTCCTCATCTGTAAAACTAATATTCTAATAGCTGCCTTATCTATATCAAAGAGTTGTGAGGCAAATGTCTTGCATACCTTAAAGGGCTGTAGATAATGTGAGTCACCATTATTGAATGCTGGATCCATAATAGTGCTGACATAATAACGTTCTTAGGCCAAAGTCACGGCACTATTACCGTTTGTGAGTCACTCCATCCAGGTAGACCTTTATTGAACCACTGCAATGGCTAAAGCCTTTTATTAGACAATGCAAAGGGGGACAACAGACAAAAAAGAATAAGACAGCCTTATTCTGGCTCTAATGGAGCTAACTATCTAGTAAATGAGGGATAAGATATAAATAACTGCAATCTAATCAGGACATGGTAAGTGATAAGGAAAGAGATGGAGCTTTGGACTCTGAGAACCTGGGTTTAAATTCCCATTATGTTGCTTAAACTCCTGGTGCAAACTCAAGCAAATCCCTCCCCCTTTCCCGGCCTCAGTTTCCTCCCAACATAAAAATGAGGGGATTCCTAGAACCATGGATTTAGAATTGGGAGGGAACTCGGAGGGCGGAAGAGTCTGGCTTCCTTATTGTATAGATTTTAGCAAACCGGGGCACAGGGAAATGATGTGATTTGCCTTAGGGGTCACATGGAGCATTTATCATTTGGGAGTTGAACCTAGGTCAAGGAAGCCTTCAGCAAGTATCTAAAGCAGGTAGGTTGTATTTTGTGCCCCTTCTCAGCAAGGCTCTCTCAGGCCCCTCCTGCTTTAGGGCAGAGCTGCCAAACACTTGACCCCGGGCCTCATAAGGCCCACATCACTCCTGAGGTAGGCTTAAATCAGATTAAAATACAACTAGGAAATTTTCAACAAAATAAATAAAAATACGATAAAACACCAATAATGTTAATATGCGATTTTCGAAGTCAATATGTAGCCCACAGGGATCCTTATGCAAGATTTAGTGGCCTTGTTCCTATCTGAGTTTGATCCCCACTTCTCTAGGACAGCCCTTGCTTCTTGGATCATCTGAGGGTCAGGAGAGGATCCCAGTGAGCTGGTGCCTAACACAGACCTCCCCCTTATCCACCTACCTGCCCTTTGCCCTTTGTAGCCGTCCCACAGCTCAAAGGCTAATTCAGGCTTCTCTTCCATCCCTCCCATGCACCCCGCCTCCCCCAAGCCAGGAGGTTTTTCAAACCCACTGTCTTGGCCGTTTCCTTTCTAGCAACAAGTGTGATATGATGAGGCTGCCCTCTCCATCTGTCAGCCTGGGACCAGTGAAAGTGGGGGCTGCCCTTCCCTTTCAGCAGCTTGGCCTCCGGCTCAGAGCCCTTCCGGGGATTGATGTGAAGTGCTCTTTCTGCTCCAGGTTTGACAAATGGTTCCCTTCCCCAGTCTGTTATCAGGGAAGCTGTCCTGGCTTGATTGGATGCCAGACTGTTTTCTGTAAGGACTCACGATCAGAAGTGAACCCATCCCTGGCCAGGGATGGAGGAAGAGAGTGCTCTGAGGGATTCCTTCGGTGCTGCTCCCCGGGTCCTCTCTACCCGGTGAAGCGCAATGAGTAGAGAAGGCGAGGAGATCAACACAAAATGGGAGGAGGGAGGCCAGGCCTGTGGTGGGGACTTGGGGGGGGGGGAGTTCTGGGAAGCAGAAGACCCACAAATCAATTAAAGAAACAAGGAAGGAAAGAAGGGAGGGAGGGAGGAAGAGGGGGGAAAGGGGAGGGAAAGAAGAGGGGAGGGAGAAAGGAAGACAAGAAGGAAAGAAGGAAGGAAGGGAAGAAGGGAGAGAGGGAGAGAGGAAGGGAGGGAGAGAGGAGGAAAGAACGAAGGAAGGAACAAAGAAAGGAAGGAAGGAAAGAAGGGAAAAAGGAAGGGAGAGAGGAAGGAAATGGATAAAGGGAGAGAGGGAAGGGGGAGGGAAAGAAGAGGGGAGGGAGGAAGGAAGACAAGAAGGAAAGAAGGAAGGGAAGAAGGGAGAGGGGGGAGAGAGGAAGGGAGGGAAGGAGGAGGAAAGAAGGAAGGAAGGAAGGGAGGGAGGAAGGAAGGGAGGGAGGAAGGAAGGGAGGGAGGAAGGAAGGGAGGGAGGAAGG
>NW_020949259.1:0-5716 GCF_900497805.2 Vombatus ursinus | reverse complement strand
ATGAGGGAATAGCCAGAGGTAAAAAAGAAACCAAATTATCATTTTTTGCAGAAGATATGATGGTATATACTTAACCCAAAAGAGTCAACAAAAATTAATTGAAATAATAATGTTAGAAAATTTGCAGGATACAAAATAAATCCAAAAAATCATTAGCATTTCTATATAATACCAATAAAGCCCAGGAAGAAGAGATAGAGAAATTCTATTTTAAATTACTATAGAATGTATGGGATACTTGGGATTCTTCCTCCCAAGATACATATGAACTAAATAAATATAATTACAAACTGTTTGCAAAAATAAAGATAGATCTAAATAATTTTTAAAATATCAATTGCTTTTGAGTAGGATAAGGCAATATAATAAAAAAGTCTATACTGCCTAAATTAATTTACTTATTCAATGCCACACCAGTAAAACTGCCAAAAGACTATTTTATAGAACTACAAAAATATAACAAAATTTATGTGGAGGAAAACAAGGTCAAAAATCTCAAGAGAAATAATGAAAATGAAAGGAGACCTAGCAGTGCCAGATCTCAAACTATACTACAAAACAGTTATTATTAAAACAATATTGTACTGGTTAAGAAATGGAGATCAGAGGAACAGATTAAGTACATGCTATAAAGAACCAAACATATCTAATATCCTAGGATTTGATAAACACAAGACCCCAGGTACTCAGATAAAAACCTAATATCTGGCAAAAATGCTAGAAAAATTGGATAGCAATATGTAAGAAAAGATTTAGACCAACATCTCACACCTTATACAAATGTCAGCTCCAAGTGGACGTGTGACCTAGATAAAAAAAAGTCTCATCATAAATGAATTAGAGAGAAATGGGGGAGGGGAGAATTACCTGTATTTTAATTCAAATAAGAGTAGACCTAAGGCCTAAAATTAAATACCAAAGGATGGAAGCACAAAACTGGAGAAGCGGAATGGGAAGAGATATTAGAAGACACAATAGGAGACAACCAGGAAGTTTTTGCTATTGTTAGACTTTTACCAAAATCTCACATAATTTTGATGTTTGTATGGATGAGACCTTGTTAGAAAAGAACTTTCCAGTGTTCTTTTGTTCTACCAAATCAAAAGCTTTTTCTCACAGCCAACAAATAATGAGCACGGTGGGATCTTGTATTCTCTTCATCTTTGAGTCAATTGAATGATGGAAACATCTTGATCTATTGTGAAATCTTGTGAAAAACTGCCATTCTCTATTAATCCATCCATCAGGGATGCCTTCATTGAATGTATGTATTATCATTATAGTTTTATAAGTTCATGGAGATCTCATCACTTTTTGAGGTATTAATAAAGTCAGAGGTTTAGTTTTGTTTCTTTTTCTCTTGACTTTGCTATCTTCCCACCTCTGGCTGCTTTGTCAATCTTCTAACACTTTCATAATTATGTCACTCCTAGTATGGATCTCCTTTACGCAAACTTGGTCTAATTTAGTGTTTTCTTGTCTTGATTCTCTTTAGCGAAAAGAGTCCCTCCTTTCTGATAGGTGAGCTTTTGCCTCATTTTAGCTGAGCCCTATGGGTCACCACTACTTCCCATCCTGGGCTTGCCATGCCTTCTTTACTTGGGCACCTCCACCTCTTACCCATCACTCACTGGAGCACCTTTTGCTCTGATAGGTAAGATTTTACCTCATCTTATCTGAGTGTACACCTCAGCCATGTTTTCCTACCTTTTCCAAGCTGCCAACTTGCCTTGAAGGTACTCTCTTGCTCAGTCACTGGCTTTTCTTGTCTTTGTATATTATCTTTTCCATTAGAATGTGGTCTCCTTGAGGGCAGGGACTGTCTTGCTTATATGTGAATCTCCAGTGCTTTGCACAGTGCCTAGCAGATAGTAAGCTCTTGATAAACTATTTTATCTATTTATCTAGTGCCATGTCTGCCTTTTCTATAATTGCTACCTGTGAGGGACTGTCTGATGTTGGCAGCAACCAGGTTGGGTGCTGTGGCAAGGGTAGGATAAGATCTAGGTATTTTGGAAGTCGAGGCAGGGGCTGTGGTAGGCAGAGTCGTGGTGAACTGGGATGGGCTGGATACGGAGAAGCCCTGAGGTAGTGGGCAGTGCTATGTGAGATAAGCTGGGTGCAAGGAAGTAGCTGGAGCTTGAGCTCCTGAGGCAAGGGGCGGTGCCACGTGGGAGTGGGACGGCAGAGGACTGAGTTCCCTTTGCTTGGTCCCCTCCCTATATGCAACGTCATCCCCAGACGCCTCTTGTGACCTTCCTGACTTCCTGGGTCCCTTTGTGCAGCACTGACCCTAGCCCCTCCTCCCAGTGTCTGAGTCTGACTTCCTAGGTCATGTACTCTGTCTATGCGCTAATCCCAGATGCCTCCTCCCTGTATCTGGTCCTAGCCTCCTACGTCACTCCCTCCCCCTTGGTGTGCTAAACTCAGACAGCCCCTTCTGGTATCTGACCCTACAATCATTGGCTAGTAAGCGGGCTGGGGAGGAGGGGCTAAGTAGGTATTTAGGAACAAGCGTGGTCAGATCACACGCGCTCTCTCCTGGCTCCTGCCTTGTTGCTCTGCCCTTGCTGCTTGGGCTTGCTATGATGGCTTGCTGTGATGGCCTCTGAATAAAGCTCTGGTATTGGCACCTCCCGATGGCTCATCTCTGTGTGGTTATCCGGCAGAGAACCGAAGACTCGAGTGTGAGTATGACTCTGCTAGTGTGCTCCTTATAGGAGGAGCGGGTACCGGCGTGCAGCCGGCAGAAGGTCGGCGTGTGGCCAGTATAGCTACCAAGATTGTGATAGAGTTCAGATGACTACACTTTCCTAGAAAGTCAATCAAATGGCATTTATTAAGAGTTTACTATGTGCCCAGCACTGTATTGCTAGAAAATAAAGAAAGGTAAAAATATGGTTCTTCCCCTCAAATAGTTCACACTCCAGTGGGGTAAATAAGATGTAAATACTGGATACATGCAGGATATAGAGAGGGTGAATGGAAGGCCATAGCAGCTGAATGGACTGGAGAAGGCTTCTTACATGAGGTGGGATCTGAGTCAAGCCTTGAAGGAAGCCAGAGAGACCAAGAGGTGGAGATAAAGAAGAAAGGCATTTTAGGGATGGACAACACCTGGTGCAAAGGCATAGACATAGAAGGTGAGTGCCATGTCCAAGGAATAGAAAGTAGGCCACTGTAGCTGCATTAGAATGAACGGAGGGGAGTAAGGTCTAAAAGAATGGAAAGGGGGGCAGGTTGTGAAGTGCTTGAAATTCCAACAGAGAACTTTGCATTTGATACTAGAGATGATCATAAGACACATGAGTTTGTTGGGTGGCCAGGCCTGGGTGGGATGTTAACATGATTTAGGATTTAGGAAATCACTTTGGTACCTGAGTAGGGAGTGTATTAGGGTAGGGAGAGTCCTGACACAGGGAGACTTTAGTAGGCTATTGAAATAATTGAGTCAAGAGGTGACCAGGGCCTTGAGCTAGGGTGGTGGCTATATAAGTAGAAGAAAGGGGACATAAATGGGAAGGGGAAGGTAACCAGCATTTATTAAGCACCTACTATGTGCCAGGCACCAATTTAAGAACTTTCCAAGTATTATCTCATTTCATCCTCACAACAACCCTGGGAGGTAATTATAACCATTTTACAATCATGGAAACTGAGGCAGAGAAAAATGAAATGACTAGCCCAGAGTCACACAATTAGGAAGAGTCTGAGGCTGGATTTGAACTCAAGTCTTCCTTATTCCAGACACTGTGCTCTATCTACTTCTCTACCTAATTACCTCATTTTGAGGATAGAAATGACAAAATTAGTTGACTGATTAAATATGTGGAGCAAGTGAGAGTGAAGTCAAAGATAACACTGAGGTGGTGAACCCAGGTGACTGAGAGGCTCAAGTGAAGTGAAAAAAAGTTAATAAAAATATCTTTGTAGGTATTTTTCATCTTATTTGTTGTCTGCTTTCCAGATTCATCCCCACATGTTCTCAGGATAAATACTTAGTTGGGTCTATCTCCAAGTTTTCTTTAAATTGGTTTTATTCATAACTATTTCTCCCTTTCATGAAGCTATACTACTCATAATCATCCACCATTCCTAATTATAAGATTTTACAAACAAGATTGTGTTTTAAACTGGCGATGCTCTTGGCTTCCATATTTACCTTGGCAGGTAAATGTGAGCTGACTAAGGCATTTTTTTAGATTCTTCTGTTTTCTTCTTTTTGCTTTTTGTTTATAAAGAAATTCTTTTTATTTTAATTGTCAAACATTCTTTTTCTCTCCCTCCCATCTCCTAGCCTGTCTCCCCAATTGGAGGGGTGAGGTGTTGGGGAGATGGAGGGGAGAAACCCTTTAAACAAATGCATAACCAAGATTGGTGGTGCATGCCTGTAATCCCTGCTGTTTGGAAGGCTCTCTTGAGCCCAGGAGTTCTGGGCTTATGTGGTCTAAGACAAATGAGTGTTCAAACTAAATTGTACATTAATATGGTGAGTCCTGGGGAAAAAGAGATAGGGCAGAGATGGGAAGAGTGTCATTGAATCCAACATCTCTGTTTCAGGAGGTGGTTAGCATGCTTTATCAGCATCCCTCTCCAATCACAATTGGTTATTATATTGATCACCATTCTTAAGTCTTACATAGTTGCTCATTTTTGAGATCGGGGATTGTCTTTTGCTTATGTGTGTGTGTGTGTATCTCCCATGCTTAGTGCAGTGCCTGGTATGTAGTACACACTTAATAAATATTGATTGATTGATTGTTACAAATTGTTTTCCTGATGCTGCTCACTTCACTCTGTATCAGTTCATACAAGGATCTCTAGGTTTCTGTGAAAATATCCCTTCCAGAATTTGTTAGGGCACAATAGTAGCTCAATACATTAAAAGATCATAATTTGGGAGGAGATCAGGGGGGCGGAGTCAAGATGACTGAGGGAAAGCAGTGACTGTCTTTAACTCTCTCCCAAAGCCCTCCAAATACCTAAAAAAATGACTCTAAACAAATTCTAAAGCAGCAGAACGCACAAAAAGAGTGAAACAAATTTCCAGCCCAAGACAGCCTGGATGGTTGATTGGAAAGGTATATCGCGCCAGGTGGGGAGAGGAGCGCAGCTCAGCATGGGGGCGCAGGCCACAGAGACCCTGGAGCAGGCCTCAGAGGACTGAATCGGGGGCAGCTGTGGCAGTTTCCAGACTTCTCAACCCCTGAACACCAAAGACAACTTAGAAGGTCAGTGGGAAAAGTCTGTGACTGCGGTGAGAGAGGAGCTAGGTCTCAGCCTCAAGTTTGGAGCATAGCCCAAGGCTGAGGCTTTTTCCTGAGCTTCAGGCCCACAGACTGAGGGGGAATCGAGTGGCTGTTCAGAGGGGGATTGCACGGATCTCTTTGCCAGTGCTGAGGCAGGAATCTCTTGCTTTGCCCGTGCTTGGATCTGGGTCACAGTTCTGAGGGGAGGTCCTGGGGCTAGGAGGAAAGCTGGTGTGGTGAAACTTGCTGTGACTGTGGAGAAGAAACACCTCGCCCCTTATCATTAGCACTTTGGAAGAACTGAAAATATACAGGTCCCTAGAAGTACCTCTGAAAATAGCTGTACAAGCCCCCGAAGCTTGGGACAGTACACTCTTCGCATTGGAAGCAGACTTTTACCTTAACAAAGAGTTTAAAACTCAAGTAATTGGCCAGGATCATGAGTAAGCAGTGCAAAAAGAGTCAGA
>NW_020949258.1:0-5717 GCF_900497805.2 Vombatus ursinus | reverse complement strand
ATGAGGGAATAGCCAGAGGTAAAAAAGAAACCAAATTATCATTTTTTTGCAGAAGATATGATGGTATATACTTAACCCAAAAGAGTCAACAAAAATTAATTGAAATAATAATGTTAGAAAATTTGCAGGATACAAAATAAATCCAAAAAATCATTAGCATTTCTATATAATACCAATAAAGCCCAGGAAGAAGAGATAGAGAAATTCTATTTTAAATTACTATAGAATGTATGGGATACTTGGGATTCTTCCTCCCAAGATACATATGAACTAAATAAATATAATTACAAACTGTTTGCAAAAATAAAGATAGATCTAAATAATTTTTAAAATATCAATTGCTTTTGAGTAGGATAAGGCAATATAATAAAAAAGTCTATACTGCCTAAATTAATTTACTTATTCAATGCCACACCAGTAAAACTGCCAAAAGACTATTTTATAGAACTACAAAAATATAACAAAATTTATGTGGAGGAAAACAAGGTCAAAAATCTCAAGAGAAATAATGAAAATGAAAGGAGACCTAGCAGTGCCAGATCTCAAACTATACTACAAAACAGTTATTATTAAAACAATATTGTACTGGTTAAGAAATGGAGATCAGAGGAACAGATTAAGTACATGCTATAAAGAACCAAACATATCTAATATCCTAGGATTTGATAAACACAAGACCCCAGGTACTCAGATAAAAACCTAATATCTGGCAAAAATGCTAGAAAAATTGGATAGCAATATGTAAGAAAAGATTTAGACCAACATCTCACACCTTATACAAATGTCAGCTCCAAGTGGACGTGTGACCTAGATAAAAAAAAGTCTCATCATAAATGAATTAGAGAGAAATGGGGGAGGGGAGAATTACCTGTATTTTAATTCAAATAAGAGTAGACCTAAGGCCTAAAATTAAATACCAAAGGATGGAAGCACAAAACTGGAGAAGCGGAATGGGAAGAGATATTAGAAGACACAATAGGAGACAACCAGGAAGTTTTTGCTATTGTTAGACTTTTACCAAAATCTCACATAATTTTGATGTTTGTATGGATGAGACCTTGTTAGAAAAGAACTTTCCAGTGTTCTTTTGTTCTACCAAATCAAAAGCTTTTTCTCACAGCCAACAAATAATGAGCACGGTGGGATCTTGTATTCTCTTCATCTTTGAGTCAATTGAATGATGGAAACATCTTGATCTATTGTGAAATCTTGTGAAAAACTGCCATTCTCTATTAATCCATCCATCAGGGATGCCTTCATTGAATGTATGTATTATCATTATAGTTTTATAAGTTCATGGAGATCTCATCACTTTTTGAGGTATTAATAAAGTCAGAGGTTTAGTTTTGTTTCTTTTTCTCTTGACTTTGCTATCTTCCCACCTCTGGCTGCTTTGTCAATCTTCTAACACTTTCATAATTATGTCACTCCTAGTATGGATCTCCTTTACGCAAACTTGGTCTAATTTAGTGTTTTCTTGTCTTGATTCTCTTTAGCGAAAAGAGTCCCTCCTTTCTGATAGGTGAGCTTTTGCCTCATTTTAGCTGAGCCCTATGGGTCACCACTACTTCCCATCCTGGGCTTGCCATGCCTTCTTTACTTGGGCACCTCCACCTCTTACCCATCACTCACTGGAGCACCTTTTGCTCTGATAGGTAAGATTTTACCTCATCTTATCTGAGTGTACACCTCAGCCATGTTTTCCTACCTTTTCCAAGCTGCCAACTTGCCTTGAAGGTACTCTCTTGCTCAGTCACTGGCTTTTCTTGTCTTTGTATATTATCTTTTCCATTAGAATGTGGTCTCCTTGAGGGCAGGGACTGTCTTGCTTATATGTGAATCTCCAGTGCTTTGCACAGTGCCTAGCAGATAGTAAGCTCTTGATAAACTATTTTATCTATTTATCTAGTGCCATGTCTGCCTTTTCTATAATTGCTACCTGTGAGGGACTGTCTGATGTTGGCAGCAACCAGGTTGGGTGCTGTGGCAAGGGTAGGATAAGATCTAGGTATTTTGGAAGTCGAGGCAGGGGCTGTGGTAGGCAGAGTCGTGGTGAACTGGGATGGGCTGGATACGGAGAAGCCCTGAGGTAGTGGGCAGTGCTATGTGAGATAAGCTGGGTGCAAGGAAGTAGCTGGAGCTTGAGCTCCTGAGGCAAGGGGCGGTGCCACGTGGGAGTGGGACGGCAGAGGACTGAGTTCCCTTTGCTTGGTCCCCTCCCTATATGCAACGTCATCCCCAGACGCCTCTTGTGACCTTCCTGACTTCCTGGGTCCCTTTGTGCAGCACTGACCCTAGCCCCTCCTCCCAGTGTCTGAGTCTGACTTCCTAGGTCATGTACTCTGTCTATGCGCTAATCCCAGATGCCTCCTCCCTGTATCTGGTCCTAGCCTCCTACGTCACTCCCTCCCCCTTGGTGTGCTAAACTCAGACAGCCCCTTCTGGTATCTGACCCTACAATCATTGGCTAGTAAGCGGGCTGGGGAGGAGGGGCTAAGTAGGTATTTAGGAACAAGCGTGGTCAGATCACACGCGCTCTCTCCTGGCTCCTGCCTTGTTGCTCTGCCCTTGCTGCTTGGGCTTGCTATGATGGCTTGCTGTGATGGCCTCTGAATAAAGCTCTGGTATTGGCACCTCCCGATGGCTCATCTCTGTGTGGTTATCCGGCAGAGAACCGAAGACTCGAGTGTGAGTATGACTCTGCTAGTGTGCTCCTTATAGGAGGAGCGGGTACCGGCGTGCAGCCGGCAGAAGGTCGGCGTGTGGCCAGTATAGCTACCAAGATTGTGATAGAGTTCAGATGACTACACTTTCCTAGAAAGTCAATCAAATGGCATTTATTAAGAGTTTACTATGTGCCCAGCACTGTATTGCTAGAAAATAAAGAAAGGTAAAAATATGGTTCTTCCCCTCAAATAGTTCACACTCCAGTGGGGTAAATAAGATGTAAATACTGGATACATGCAGGATATAGAGAGGGTGAATGGAAGGCCATAGCAGCTGAATGGACTGGAGAAGGCTTCTTACATGAGGTGGGATCTGAGTCAAGCCTTGAAGGAAGCCAGAGAGACCAAGAGGTGGAGATAAAGAAGAAAGGCATTTTAGGGATGGACAACACCTGGTGCAAAGGCATAGACATAGAAGGTGAGTGCCATGTCCAAGGAATAGAAAGTAGGCCACTGTAGCTGCATTAGAATGAACGGAGGGGAGTAAGGTCTAAAAGAATGGAAAGGGGGGCAGGTTGTGAAGTGCTTGAAATTCCAACAGAGAACTTTGCATTTGATACTAGAGATGATCATAAGACACATGAGTTTGTTGGGTGGCCAGGCCTGGGTGGGATGTTAACATGATTTAGGATTTAGGAAATCACTTTGGTACCTGAGTAGGGAGTGTATTAGGGTAGGGAGAGTCCTGACACAGGGAGACTTTAGTAGGCTATTGAAATAATTGAGTCAAGAGGTGACCAGGGCCTTGAGCTAGGGTGGTGGCTATATAAGTAGAAGAAAGGGGACATAAATGGGAAGGGGAAGGTAACCAGCATTTATTAAGCACCTACTATGTGCCAGGCACCAATTTAAGAACTTTCCAAGTATTATCTCATTTCATCCTCACAACAACCCTGGGAGGTAATTATAACCATTTTACAATCATGGAAACTGAGGCAGAGAAAAATGAAATGACTAGCCCAGAGTCACACAATTAGGAAGAGTCTGAGGCTGGATTTGAACTCAAGTCTTCCTTATTCCAGACACTGTGCTCTATCTACTTCTCTACCTAATTACCTCATTTTGAGGATAGAAATGACAAAATTAGTTGACTGATTAAATATGTGGAGCAAGTGAGAGTGAAGTCAAAGATAACACTGAGGTGGTGAACCCAGGTGACTGAGAGGCTCAAGTGAAGTGAAAAAAAGTTAATAAAAATATCTTTGTAGGTATTTTTCATCTTATTTGTTGTCTGCTTTCCAGATTCATCCCCACATGTTCTCAGGATAAATACTTAGTTGGGTCTATCTCCAAGTTTTCTTTAAATTGGTTTTATTCATAACTATTTCTCCCTTTCATGAAGCTATACTACTCATAATCATCCACCATTCCTAATTATAAGATTTTACAAACAAGATTGTGTTTTAAACTGGCGATGCTCTTGGCTTCCATATTTACCTTGGCAGGTAAATGTGAGCTGACTAAGGCATTTTTTTAGATTCTTCTGTTTTCTTCTTTTTGCTTTTTGTTTATAAAGAAATTCTTTTTATTTTAATTGTCAAACATTCTTTTTCTCTCCCTCCCATCTCCTAGCCTGTCTCCCCAATTGGAGGGGTGAGGTGTTGGGGAGATGGAGGGGAGAAACCCTTTAAACAAATGCATAACCAAGATTGGTGGTGCATGCCTGTAATCCCTGCTGTTTGGAAGGCTCTCTTGAGCCCAGGAGTTCTGGGCTTATGTGGTCTAAGACAAATGAGTGTTCAAACTAAATTGTACATTAATATGGTGAGTCCTGGGGAAAAAGAGATAGGGCAGAGATGGGAAGAGTGTCATTGAATCCAACATCTCTGTTTCAGGAGGTGGTTAGCATGCTTTATCAGCATCCCTCTCCAATCACAATTGGTTATTATATTGATCACCATTCTTAAGTCTTACATAGTTGCTCATTTTTGAGATCGGGGATTGTCTTTTGCTTATGTGTGTGTGTGTGTATCTCCCATGCTTAGTGCAGTGCCTGGTATGTAGTACACACTTAATAAATATTGATTGATTGATTGTTACAAATTGTTTTCCTGATGCTGCTCACTTCACTCTGTATCAGTTCATACAAGGATCTCTAGGTTTCTGTGAAAATATCCCTTCCAGAATTTGTTAGGGCACAATAGTAGCTCAATACATTAAAAGATCATAATTTGGGAGGAGATCAGGGGGGCGGAGTCAAGATGACTGAGGGAAAGCAGTGACTGTCTTTAACTCTCTCCCAAAGCCCTCCAAATACCTAAAAAAATGACTCTAAACAAATTCTAAAGCAGCAGAACGCACAAAAAGAGTGAAACAAATTTCCAGCCCAAGACAGCCTGGATGGTTGATTGGAAAGGTATATCGCGCCAGGTGGGGAGAGGAGCGCAGCTCAGCATGGGGGCGCAGGCCACAGAGACCCTGGAGCAGGCCTCAGAGGACTGAATCGGGGGCAGCTGTGGCAGTTTCCAGACTTCTCAACCCCTGAACACCAAAGACAACTTAGAAGGTCAGTGGGAAAAGTCTGTGACTGCGGTGAGAGAGGAGCTAGGTCTCAGCCTCAAGTTTGGAGCATAGCCCAAGGCTGAGGCTTTTTCCTGAGCTTCAGGCCCACAGACTGAGGGGGAATCGAGTGGCTGTTCAGAGGGGGATTGCACGGATCTCTTTGCCAGTGCTGAGGCAGGAATCTCTTGCTTTGCCCGTGCTTGGATCTGGGTCACAGTTCTGAGGGGAGGTCCTGGGGCTAGGAGGAAAGCTGGTGTGGTGAAACTTGCTGTGACTGTGGAGAAGAAACACCTCGCCCCTTATCATTAGCACTTTGGAAGAACTGAAAATATACAGGTCCCTAGAAGTACCTCTGAAAATAGCTGTACAAGCCCCCGAAGCTTGGGACAGTACACTCTTCGCATTGGAAGCAGACTTTTACCTTAACAAAGAGTTTAAAACTCAAGTAATTGGCCAGGATCATGAGTAAGCAGTGCAAAAAGAGTCAGA
>NW_020949257.1:0-29829 GCF_900497805.2 Vombatus ursinus | reverse complement strand
AAACAAGTCAACAGCTTGCTAAAGGAGACCCAAAAAAATACTGAAGAAAATTACACCTTAAAAAATAGCCTAACCCAAATAGCAAAAGAGGTCCAAAAAGCCAATGAGGAGAAGAATGCCCTAAAAAGCACAATTGGCCAAATGGAAAAGGAAGTCCAAAAGATTACTGAAGAAAATACTTCTTTAAAAATTAGAATAGAGCAATTGGAAGCTAGTGACTTTATGAGAAATCAAGACACTGTAAAACAAATCCAAAAGAATGAAAAATTAGAAAACAATGTGAAATATCTCATTGGAAAAACAACTGACCTGGAAAATAGATCCAGGAGAGAGAATTTAAAAATTATTGGACTATCTGAAAGCCATGATCAAAAAAAGAGCCTAGACATCATCTTTCAAGAAATTATCCAGGAAAACTGTCCTGATATTTTAGAACCAGAGGGCAAAATAGAAATGGAAAGAATCCACCCATCACTGCCTGAAAGAGATCCCCAAAGGAAAACTCCTAGGAATATTGTAGCCAAATTTCAGAGTTTCCAGGTCAAGGAGAAAATATTACAAGCAGCCAGAAAGAAAGAATTCAAGTATTGTGGAAACACAATCAGGATAACACCAGATTTAGCAGCTTCTACATTAAGGGACTGCAAGGCATGGAATATAATATTCTGGAGAGCAAAGGAGATAGGATTACAACCAAGAATCACCCCTACCCAGCAAAACTGAGTATAATCCTACAGGGGAAAAAATGGTCATTCAGTGAAATAGAGGACTTTCAAGCATTCTTGATGAAAAGACCCAATTTGAATAGAAAATTTGATTTTCCAATACATCACTTGAGTGGAACATGAAGAGGTAAACAGGAAAGAGAAAATCATAACAGACTTATTAAGGTTGAACTGTTTACATTCCTGCATGGAAAGATGATATTTGTAACTCATAAGATCTTTGTCCATATTAGGGTAGTGGGAGGGAAAAAAATTACATGAACATATGTATAGATATAGATATAGATAGATAGAGGGCACAAGGTGAGTTGAAAATGAAGGTGTCATATCTGGAAAATAAAATTAAGGGGTGAGAGAGGAATATACTAGGAGAAGGAAAAAGGGAGAGGTAGAATGGGGTAAATTATCCCACACAAAAAAAAAAACAGAAAAGAAAAGGCTCCTACAGTGAAAGGGAAATGGGGGAAGGTGAGAGGGAATGAGTGAATCTTATTCTCATAGGATTTGACTTAAGGAGGGAATAACATACACACTCAATTGGATGTGGAAATTTGTCTTACCCTACGGAAAATATGGGGGAAGGGTAAGAGAGAATAGGGGGATGATAGAGAGGAGGGCAGATTGGGAAAGGGAGTAATCAGAAGCAAATACTTCTGAGGAGGGACAGGGTCAAAAGAAAGAATAGAATAAATGGGGGTGGGTGGGATAGGATTAAGGGTAATAGAGTTAGTTTTTCACAGCATGTCTACTATGGAAGTATTTTGCATAACTGCACATATATAACCTATATTTATTTGCTTGCCTTATCAATGAGGGTGGGTGGGGAGGGAGGAAGGGAGAAAATTTGGAACCCAAAGTTTTAAAAGCACATGTTTAAAAAAAATGTTTTCACATGCAACTGGGAAATAAGAAATACAGGAAATGGGGTACAGAAATCCATGCTGCCCTACAGGAAAATTGAAGGGGAAGGGGATAAGAGAAGGGTGGAGAGATAGAAGGGAAGGCAGACTAGAGAAAGGGGTATTTAGAATGCATGCCATCTTGGGGTGGGGGGAGGGGCAAGATGGGGTGAAAATTTGGAACTCAAAATCTTGTGGAAGTAAATGTTGAAAACAAAAAAATAAATAAAAATTACCATTAAAAAAAAAAGACCATAATTTGTTCAACCACTCCACAATTGCAATAAATTCATACTGGTGCAACTGCTGTATGAAATTATTCCGATCCGGATCCATGTTATTTCTTCTGTCTGGATGCCATTTTTCATCTTTAGTAACTTGTAGTCAATAGGTCAAGTTTGAACTGTTTAAATGGCATACCATGTATTTTTCTCACTTTTTATTCTTTGTTATAGTTTTGTACTAATTTTTATCTTTGTTCTTAAAAAAACTGTCATCTGACTGATACAGGAATACTCTCACATCTGGAACAAGTGATTTACTGTCCATTAAAATGTAATGTTTCATTTTTTGTTATGTTGTTGGCTGCTTGCCATTTTCAAGGCCCACTCATGAAACAAAAACAAAATATAAATGCAAAGTTTTCATTTGATTTCCAAAAAAAATACTTCCATAAATACAAAATACAAGAGGGTAGACAGTCACAATTCATTTGAAAAAACTGGAGGTTTTAGTAAACTGAAAGCTCAATACAAGCGAACAGGGTAACACTGAAGTTTAAAAAAAAAAATCTAATAGTCAATTATAGGTTGCATGATCCAGGACTAGAGAGTTGACTAGTCTTATTATACTCTGCCTCAGTCAAATCATATCTAGAGTTTTATATTCAGTTTCAGGCAACACATTTTAGGAAAGACATCAATAAGCTGGTGATGGTACAAATGAGGACAGGCAGGAGAGGACCCTCAAATTCTTGACTTAAGAGGATTTGTTGAAGAAAGTGAAGACATTTAGCCTAAAGTAGAAAAGACCTATAGGGGTACATGGTAGCTATCTTCCAATATGTAAAAGGCTACAACATGGAGGAAAGACTAGACTTTTTCTACTTGGCCCCAGGGCAGAACCAAGAGCCTTAGGCAGAATTTGCAAAAAGCAAATTTAAGCTTGAGATAAGGAAAAATTTCATAAAAATTAAAACTATCCAAAAACGGAATGGGCTGCTTTGGAAACTAGTGGGTCTTTATTTGATATCATCAAGCTGAGGCTGCATAACTATTTTAAACTTTTATTTTTAATTAATAAAATTTATTTTCTCTTACTATTTCCCTTCCCTCACTGAAAAAAAAGAAAGAAATGCAAAACTCATGTAAAAATATGCATAATCAGGCAAAATGAATTGCCACATTGGCCATGTTCAAATATATGACTTTGAATTTTGAGTCAAACCCATCTCAGTCAAGTTTGTTTTTTTCCAGGTATGAGTTGGACCTAGGTGTCTTCTCAGGTCCCTTCCAACTCTGTGATTCTGTGAGCAAATGCATGGAGATGAGAGATAACAAATAAGGAAGTCAGTGACGAGTCTAGTTTAACTGGAACATACAACGCCCAGGCCCAGAGCCAATGATTAAGCCCAGACTCCCGGAGTACCAAAGTCAAGGTCCTAAAGTCTCCACCAGGATCCTGAAGTTGGGGTCAAAGTTCAAAAAGAAGTGGGCTGCGAATCAGCACAATTAGAAGAACTCACGTAACTGACTGAACCCACAGGCCTTCCTTGTCCTCTTCTGAGAATGACATTGGCCAGCGACAAAGCCTCATGAGCATAGTTAGTCTAGGAGACGTGTGGGTAGATTAAGGGTTCGTTCCTGGCTCATGTAGTCTGAGACGAAAACAGAGAGGAATCGTGATAAGCAGAACATAGATAGGGCCTAAAGCACTCGTCTTGGGTTTTGTTGTTTTGTTTTGTTTTTTTCTATTCCTAATTTAATTCTCTATCCTGTGCGGACACACACGGAAAGTCTTCTGGATATAGACGTCAGAGACTGAATTTCAAACCCATTTGTACTTAAAAAGCATTTCTTGCCCTTCCCTTCTCCCTCTCCCTCCCTCTCTAAGGCCAAAGAGGTTTTGTTTATCTGGCAATAACAGGCCTGAATACTGAGTAGCAATTTTTACTGGTAAAATTGCTTGAGAACCATGAAAGAAAAGTGAACGTCAAATAAACTTAAAGGTGCCAGTTCATCTGGATTCCATTTTCTCCAGAAATTGACTTAATGCGTAAAAATATTTCAGTTAATATCTACCCATCTATTTCTTTTTTCCCCTAGTGGAAGCAAATGACTTTTCCTAGAATTGTTCTCATCCTGTTACCGTAAGTTCTGCATGTGGCCCAGAAGGCACCTATGAAATGCATTAGAAAACTATGCATTGCCAACATGGGTTCTTTGCCTTAATGTCAAAACACAATTATCAAAATCCTATGTAATCTTCATCCCACATTCCTCCAATAAGCCTTCCCTGCTGATTATGATAATTTATATTTCTATAATACTCTAAGATTTAAAAAAAAATCTGTACTGAAAGAAGTGGCAGCTCTAATAACTGAGATACTATGAGTGATCCTTGAAAAAAAAAATCATCAAGGTCTTCGGTCTATAAGAAAATGCCAAATGACCATCCTTTTACTAATAACTTGCTGGTCTTATTAATAAAATGATTAAATTACCCAGAAAAAAAATCATCAAGAAAAGAAGTGCTACAGGACCCGAAGGGGAGATATTGTTCTGATTTACACAAAAGGAAAGAGAATGGAGTCTGCCAACCATTAGCTGGTAAGCATGACTTGAACACCTAGCAAAATTCTAGAATGCATTATTAAAAGAATGGTTAATGAACAAACAGAAAAGGAAGCAGTGACCACAAAGAGCCAGCTTGATTTCAGCAAGACAACATCTTGCCAAAACTAACCACCTTTCCTTCCTGACAAGGTACTCGAAGTTATAGTTTACCTTGTTGTCATACAATCATTCAATAGTGTCCAATTCTTCATCACCCCATTTAGGGGTTTTCTTGGTAAGGATACTGGAGTGGTTTGCCATTTCCTTCTCCAGAGGAAAACAGAGGTTAAGTGACTTGCCCTGGCTCACAAAGCTAGTGAATGACTGAGGCCAGATTTGAAATCAGGTCTTTCTGACTCCAAGCCTAGCATTTTATCCATTGAGACACCTCGCTGCTCCATAGTTTACCTAGATATTACTAAAAAACTGAAATAGTCTTTCATTGAATTCTTATGGAAAAGTTCAAGAGATATATACTAGACCAGCAAGTCTCAAAGTGTGGTCTGGGTACTCCTAGCATAATAATACTAAGATATTTTAATTTCTAATATGGTAAATATTGATAGCTATCACCCACATAAAGAGTTCTTTGTGGGTCTTCAATAATTTTAAAGAGTGTGAAGAGTTCCTGAGACCAAATACAAGTTGAAGAACCACTATACTAGATACTGGTACAGTTAGGTAGATTTTTAGTTGGTTGAATGGCCAGAACAAAAGAGTAGTCATTAATGGTTCAAGTTCAAGTTGGATGAAGATCTCTGCTTAAATGCCTAAGGGATATGTGTGTGGTCCAGTGATATTTAACATTTTTTATCAATGACTGCAAGAAAGACATAGATCACATATTTAATGAGTTTGAAGATGACACAAAGCTGGAAGAGATAGCAAATAAATACATTGAGTGACATTCAGTATTTGAAAATATTGTGACAATCTAGAGCATTGGAACATGAAAAGAAATGACATTTAATAGAAATGAAGTCAAAATCTTATGCTTAGGCTCAGAAAATTAGCTTTACAAGTATAAAATGGGCAAGTTAAGCCTAGATATCAATTTTTTCTGAGAATAATTGAAGGTTTTAGTGAATTGTAACTTTAATACGATAGCCAAAAAAATTTAATACAATCTTCAGCTATTTAGGAGGTATAATGTCCAGAATGAAGGAAGCAATTATCCTATTGTATTTTACTTTAAGCAGATGATGACTAGAGCATTATGACTAACATTGTACCATATTTTGGGGAAAATATTGGTAAGTTAAAATTTATCTACAAAAATAGAACCAAGATGGTGGAGGTGCTCAAGTTAATGCCATATGAGGACAACAATAACCAAATGAGGTGAAAAATAGCAGTACTATAGTTCCTATTTTAGAGATGGGAAAACTGTAGATTAGAGATATCAAGTGTCTTGCCCTAGTTCACATGATTAATTAGCAATGTAACTGGGATTTGAACCAAGGTATTCTGCCACCAAACCCAGTGATCTTTCTGCTACAATACTTTGACTCTAGCTTTAGCCTTCCCATAGTATAATTCCTACATTTGTAGACTTAACCACACAATTCAGTTTTTAATTGCATGCTTCACAAAACTCCACAAGATTACATCTGGAAAGGGCTTTAGAATGTAATGCTTTTTTAAAAAAAGACAAATATGTAAGGTCAATCAACCAATAAACATTTATGAAAACACCTACTATGTGCCAGGTGCCATGCTAAATGCTGGGGATACAAAAAAAAAGAGGCAAAAGACAGTCCTTGCCTCGAGGAGATTACAATCTCCTAAAGATCATTTAGTACAATTATGGACTTTTTCCTCAACTTACAGGTGAAGAAACTAAGACCCAGAAAAGTTCAATGAGTTGTCCCAAGGTCACCCAGCTAGTTTATGGCAGAACTGTGACTAAAACCTAGACCTCT
The DNA here is from genome assembly GCF_900497805.2 of Vombatus ursinus. Lineage (NCBI taxonomy): Eukaryota > Metazoa > Chordata > Mammalia > Diprotodontia > Vombatidae > Vombatus > Vombatus ursinus. Next base: position 23,449 of record NW_020949257.1, on the reverse strand, counting down.
TAGTCTGGAGAACTACATTCTTTTCATTATCCTACACTGAGAGAGGGCAGCTAGGTGGCACAATGGATAGAGTGCTGGGTCTGGAGTCAGGAAGACTCATCTTCACGAGTGCAAATCTGGCCTCTGACACTTACTAACTGTGTGACCTTGGGCAAGTCATTTAACCATGTTTGCCTCAGTTTGCTCATTTATAAAATGAGCTGGAGAGGGAAATGGCAAATCACTCCAGTATCTTTGCCAAGAAAACTCCAAAAGAAGTCACAGAGAGTCAGACACTACTGAATAAAAACACAGAGAAATGACCCTTCATAATTCCTTTTTGGTGACAGAGCCTAAAACTCAGAGTCTGGAGATGCCAGGCACAGTGGATGGATGAAACCCTGGATTTGGCAGCAGGACAGACCTGATTTAAATTCTACCTTAGATACTTCTTAACTGTGTGATCCTAGGCAAGTTATTCAGTTTTTTCATCTGAAAAATGAAAGGGTTGGCCCCGATGGCCTCTAAGGCCTTAGGCCTCTGCTAACTCTAAATCTATGATCTTAGGATCCTATGATGAGCCAAAGGCTCCAGGTAGCAAGCTTACAACCAAAGAGAATTGGGACCTTCCCTGGAAACAGAAATGAGCCATCTGCAGGATTCCTTGCAGCTGGCTTTGAGGAGACTGCATGCCTTCCTATCAATAGCTCTTCAAACTTATCCAAACTTATAAGTTGGGTAAGTTTTCCCCCATTTGCTGATAGACACTATGATTTCATCCTAAAAATGAAAATGATAAAGGCTTCACTGTCCCTCCCCCCAGTGCTTTTCTTCCTCTGCTGACTGTACTGCGGAGCTCCCCCAGCGTGACTCATTTATCAGAGAAGCTAGGACTTACACTCTGTGGTGGGAAAACTGTGAATAGCACTGGGGCTCAGCAGGGAGGGGTGTTTAGGAATTGCACTCCTACACACTTCCATGAAGTGTGGGTGCTGCTGTTTTTCAAATTGGTTTGGAGAGAATAACACCTCTCTAAGGGACACTCTGCCAATTGGAAAGTGGGCAGAGAAGGTCTTTGACGGCCTTCATCTTCCTCATCAGAGATTCTCTCCTCCCCAGCTCTCTAGGACACTCCCTCCCCACAAGAGCTCAGTGCCTTCACATCCCAGTGCCATCTCTGTGATATGTAAATCAAGTTTACTCTCAGCAGCAGTATTCCTTCTCCCCATCATCCTCTAGAACACAAATTCTTAACCTTTTTTTTTGGACTCTTCTTTGGGTGAAGCCCATGGCCCCTTTGCAGAATCATGTTTTTAAATGCATAAAATGAAACACATAGAATTATAAGAAAAATCAACTATACTGAAATATAGCTATCAAAACATTTTTAATAAAAACAAGTCCACATATTCAGATTAAGAATGCCTTTCAAACTATCTAGCTAGGTTGAATTATTACAGGTGTTGTGTCTAGAATGAGTATAGGCGTGGAGTACTTAGTTCAGATCTGGACGTCACATTTTAGGAATGACATTTACAAACCGGAGCGTGTGCAGAAGAATGATATATCAGGATGGTGAATGACACGAAGACCATACCATATGAAGATACCCAGGGATATAAAGGGTTCCCCCATAGATAACTGTAAGTCTTCAAGCAAAGGATGAACGTCTGCTTAATAGGTATGTTACAGAGCACATTTTTGTCTGGGTACAAGTTAGACTAAATCATCACTGAAGTCCCTTCCACGTCTCAGATTCTGTAATTTTGTAATATCCCTTAATAAGACTATCAAAACCTGCCTGTCCAAGTTTTTATTCCCTCTCAGCTGACGTACATAGGACAAATAGATTTAGGAGATATAAAGGTCCTTAAAGACCATTGAGTCCAGCCCTCTCATTTTACAGATGAGAAAATAGAAGCAGAGAGATAGAATGGCTTGACTAGTATGACACATGTCTGATGCAGGATTCAAACTCAAGTCTGTCTGACTCCAAGTCCAGGGCTCCATCCACTGTGCCACCTAGCTGCCTAAATTCATTCTCACCAAAAAAGATAATGTTGACCCATTAAAAATTAGTATATAACCCAAGGGCACTTATAATTTTTAAAGTAAATGCTTGGAGATACCAAAGCATTAATTCAAATAAATGGAGATCTATTAGTGTACTTTTAGAGACCACATAAGGTTAGTAGAGGAGATATTTTTGTCACCCCCAATAGGGTGTCTTTCTGGAATATTCAAAATTACTCAAATGAAGCATAGTAGGGCAAGACCCAGTGTCAAAATCTCCCTCTCTCTCTCTCTGTTTTTCACTGATTCTCTTTCATATATGTATACATGTGCATATGTGTGCATGTATGCACATATATACAAGTACATACACATGAACATGTACATGTATATATATATATATAAATGTATGTATATATAACCACATTTATGATTTCATTACTTAAGGGAATTCCTGGCAAGGAAATTCCCTCTACCAATAAATATTAGCATCTGCTATGCTATGCAGACATAGCCTTAGTGAATTATTACTAGGCCAGTTGGCAAGTAGGTAGGGAGCTCGCATCAGAGTTAGGGAGTCCCGGTTTCAGGTTTTTCCTCTTACACATGTTAGCTGTGTGATCCTACATAAGTCATTAATAGGTTTAACAATGCATAAGTAACTCTATAGGACTATAAGTTGCAGAGAAGGTGCTGATCTGCACTGTTAAAGAGAGTTTCTCTCCTGGTAGTTCCATATATTGATGAAATCACAGGATATAGATATACATATACATACATATGCATATGTACACTCACACACATATAGAAATACATGAATATATAGATATAGACATATCTTATATATAATTCTATAATTTGTACACATATGCATGCATATATGTATAAATATTGTATATATATATATATATTCTGTACAAACATACTTGTACTATATTTGCACAGAATTACTGCAAGGAAAAACATTTTCAAAATTTTAGCACTATTTGAACTTATGCCTATATGTCATGAATGCTTTCTTCTAGGAGAAAATTAGAAAGCATTGGCCCTAGAAAATGCCAAACAATATAAATTGAATACCAAAAAAATTGAATTGATTATATCTTAACAGACAAGAACCATTTCTAAATTTACAGTCTGTGTACAGTCTGACCATCAACTTCTTAGAGCAAAGATAAAAATCAACAACAATTTAGAATAATAAAGAACAACACTAATTCAAAATATAAACTCATTTGCAAAACTTCATAGAGGAGGATTGTAGAAGACTATAAACAGTAATATCTCATAAAATTGCAAGAAACAATAGAGGGGGAAACAAGATTGCAGAAAACCTGAAATGAGACCTAATTAAGCTAGATCATCCTAAGAGTATTTCAAGGAGAAAATATAAGGAGGACAACATACAGGCAAAAAAGGGAAAAGATCTATCAATATTTCTGTAACAAATTACCTTCATCAGTAAAGAATAGAGCCACCACATTTGGTCTTCAACATCTCAGATCTTGTGCTGGAAGAAGAAGTAGAAATGTCACTTAAGAAGATAAAAATGGGAAGAGCAACTAGGACAAATTAATTCTACTGAGAGGAGGTCTTCACTGTAGGCAATATAGTTTTGAAGGCACTGAGGAATCAGTCTTTGAGATTTCTAGAAGAGAAGATACAATTTAAAAATTAGTGATGCTATTACTATTACAAAAATGCCATAAAGAGAACATCAATAACTACCAACCCATATGCCTATTTTTTCATCTCTACCAAATATTTATGAGAATAAGCTACAAACCTTTGGGCAAGGGAAAGGAAGGAAAGAAAACAAGGAAAGGAAAAATCATTTACATAGTACCTACCATGTGCCATATACTGTACTAAGTGCTTTATAAATATCATATTTGATCCTCACAACAACCCTGAGAGGCACATGCTATTATTATTCCCATTTTATATTTGAAGAAAACTAAGGCAAATAGATATTAAGTGGTTTGCCCACAGTCACACAACTAGTATCTGAAGTCAGATCTGAATTCAGATCTTCTTGACTCCAGGCCGACCACTATTCTGTGTGCCATCTATATGCCTCTCAAATGTGGGGAGTATCTTTTCCAAAAATTGGAAAAGAGAACAGGCAAGTTTTCACCAACAATCTTATTGAGGTAGCTGGTGGTACTGGCTAGTGGATAGGTCACTGGGCCTAGAATCAGGGAGACTTGAGTTACTAGCTGAGGATAGGTCACTGGGCCTAGAGTTACTAGCTTTGCAATATCAGGCAAGTCACTTAATCTCTGTCTAAATTTCCTCAACTGTAAAATAGGGTTATTAATAGAACCTGACTCTCAGGGTTGTTGTTATGTAGATCAAATGTGATAATATTTGTAAAAAGCACTTAGCACAGTGCCTGGAACATAGCATATAAATGTGTATTCCCTTCTCTAAGAGCTTATTATACGGTAAACTATATCTTTACTGTCATGAAACTTACTGAAAGATGCAAAAAAATCTCATTATTTACTTGTTGAAAAGAAAAGCATTTAATTCAGAGGAGCAAAATTCAACCTTGAAGACTCTTCTCCACAAAGATTTCTCCTATAAACATGTTAAAATCACACCAGATTATTTCATAAATGAAACAAAGATAATTTTGTTCAATCATCTGCTGATTACTGGTATCCATTAAAGCATACATAGAAGGGAGAAACTTCTGCTTGACAAAGGTTTTGCCACCATTAGGGAGGCTGTGCCAGTCAAGATGCTGAATGGAAGAGAATTCTCTATAGCTAATGGAGATAAGGTCCTCTTCAGGGCTTCTTAAACTTTTTCTACTTGCCACCCATTTGTGCTTTTCAGCAGCATTTGTTGGCATTGTGTGACCTGAGGGCATGCACAGTGCAACGTGTGCATGCTTTGTGTTGTGAACCAAAGCTGCAGTGAAGTTTCATAGTACAATAAGGGCAAGAGCTGCCCAAAACATCTAGGATTCATTATGCATTTGCTTTTAAATTAATTTTTGGCCATTTCATGTTCAGAAACCTTTTACTGTTGCCAACTTTTTTGCAACCCCCACATTCAGTTATGTGAACCCCATATGGGGTCATGACCCATAGTTTAAGAAGTGCTGCTAGGTATTTAATTTTACAAAAGACATTATGGTTATTGCATCAAGCCCTGGAATTCTATAGTCTCCTAAATGAGATTCATAGTCACTTAAAATAGTCCAACCTAATGATCCACAAAGGAAAAAAAAAAACTAATTTGATGAAGAATACCTATTGTCCAGTCTATGATCCACAGTTGAATGGTCAGACAACAGTGCTGGTCTCTCAATATATGCATCTTGATTAGACATTGAATATGGACAGCAGACTAGACCAGAACCTGAATAGGAGGAAGAGAGCAGAGTGGATTATTATTTTTAAATTGTAGATTAGGAGAATACTATAGATAGGTTTTATCCATTTTTAACAATGCATTTGATTATATACCTCATGTTATTCTTGTTGAAAAGATCAATCAACCATGAATTCTTTTGATGTTCTTAATAAAATAAAAAACAATTCAAAAAATTAATATGCTTCTGATTCTACTATTTGCCTTGTGATTCATAAGACCACTACAATCTCTGAAGAATAAAAAATTGTGAGTAAATTAAAGGGCAATGGAGGCCAAATGACAAGTATTAAAAGGCTATGGCATACTGCTAGTGGATAAGAAAGGGCTAACAAATAGGCAGTCTATGTGCTGCACTGATCACCAGGTAATCAAATTGAATATATTGTTTTACAGCTAGGTGTCCCTAGCTGGACAGACTGGAAATACAGTTGCACTACTCATAGGTCCAATCCTACTACTGAATAGCCCAGAGCTTTGATCTGCTCTACTTCTGACCTTGGCTGGCTCAGCCCATCTTAGACAATCTGGTCATCCCCTGGGCCATATTGATACCAGTCTTCATATAAATACCTGATCAACTTAGCCCACTGCAGCTAAGAAATCCTGAGCTGAAGTGGTCTGCCAGATCCTGCAGTCAGGCTTACAGGTGTGCACCACCATGCACACCCCTATCCCAGGGAAACAAAAAAAAAAGAGTCCTTACCTTCAAGAAGCATATATTCTACTGAGAGTAAGTTGAAGAATATTTATTCTGGAAAAGAGATGACATTAGGAGCAAAGGGCTTTCAATTGTATCTTCAAGTATGATAAGAACTATTGAATGAAAGGGGAATTGGAATTATTCTGTTTATCCCTAGAGGACAAAATTATAAGCAATGAATAGAGAGACAAAGTTAGACCTGAGGGGAGGGGAAAAAAAACTCTTGACAATTACAGCTATCCAAAAATGGGAATAGGCTAACTCAAAAGGTAATGAAGGTCATCAAATAGAGGCTGGATGACAATTTGCCAGATATATTGCTATAGAAATTCCTATTCAGAGACAGACAATGTCTAAAGTAAATAGCCCCAGGTTATGATTTTTTTTAAGCCACAAGAATTCTTTGGACTGAAAAGAACAGAAGAAATATGGCTAATAGGAAGATGATATCCAAGAGAAGTAATAAAATAGTAAGAAAGCACTGAGTTTTCTTTAAGGAATTGTCATTTGGTCTGGATGAACTGTATTATTGGGTAATGAAAGAATGATGGTATGATTACTGGGCCTCTGTCCTTGGTCCTTGAAAGATCATGGAAAACATGAAAGGTACAACAGGTTAAGAGGAGGGGAAGTATTTCCATTATCAAAAAAGAGAAAATTCCAACTACAGACTGAAGGTCAAAGAATTTTACTTTGCTTCCTGGCAAAATTAAAAAATACATAATTAATGTTAAGGTAAATAAACATCTGGGCAGCTAGATGGCACAGCGGATAGAATTCTGGGCCTGGAGTCAGGAAAATGCATTTCTGTGAATTCAAATATGGCCCCAAACACTTACTAGCTGTATGACCCTTGGCAAGTCATTTAACCCTGTTTCCCTTAGTTTCCACATCTGTAAAATGATCTGGAGAAGGAAATGGCAAACAATTACAGTATCTTTGCCAAGAAAACCCCAAAATACAGTCATGAAAGGTTGGACATGACTAAAAATGACTTAACAACAACAAGAAGAAAATTTAGAAGAGTCAGCATAACTTCATCAAAAAAAGGTCATTATAATAAACTTTTCCTTTCTTAAAAGAAGTATTAAACTATTAGATTGGTGGGATCCTTTAGCTTTGGTTTACTTAGATTTTAGCAAGATGTTTGTTTTAATATCTCACGTTATTCTTGTAGAAAAGATTGGATATTGGCTAGATTACATTTGTCATTGTTGTGCACTCAGTCATGTCTGACTCTTCGTAACCCCATGGACCATAGCATGCAAATACTGTCTGTTCAGTTTTCTTAGCAAAGATACCGGCATGGTTTGCTATTTTCTTCTCCACTAGATTAAGGCAAACAAAGATTAAGTGACTCACCCAGAGTCACATAGCTAATAAGTGCTTGAGGTCAGATTTGAACCTTCCTGAATCTGAGGCCAGTGCTCTATCCACTGAGTCACCCAGTTGCTTCCAGATTACAATATCCTTAGGTATATTCAGATCTGGTTGAATGGATTGTCATTAGTAGTTTAATGTCAACTTGAGAGTAGGTCTCCCTTGTAATGCCGTGGGCATCTGTGCTCTTTAGCATCTTTATTAATATCTTGGATGAAAGTATAAATGGCATGCTTGCTAAATTTTCAAATGACGCATAACAAGAGAAACAGCTAACATATTGGATGTCATAGTCAAGATTCAAAAACATTTGTCTAATATTTAAAGCCTTTCATAACCTCCTACATAGTACTTTTCTAGGCCTGGACTAAGGCCTGGAAAAGACTTTAATTTAGAAAGGCCAAGGTTATCCACAGCATCCCTGGCCATTGCCAGTCATCTAGAATTCTGTCTTGCCACTGGACGTTGGTGACTCTGGAGGAGAGAGTGAAGCTGATAACTTTTAGCAGCTCTATCTCACTTAAATCCAATTGATGCACAAGTCAAGGAATCGTGATGTCATTGGTTGTCTTCAAGAACGAAGGACAAATGACAACAACAACTTTCCTAGGTTTATTACACATTAAAGTTATACCTTGGAGATATTGCAGGTTCGATTTCAGACCACTGCAATGAAGTGAATATCACAATAAAGTGAGTCACACTAATTTTTGGTGTCTCAGTACATATGAAAGTTATATTTATGCTACAGTCTAATAAGCGTGCAATAGTATCATGTCAAAAAATGTACATATCTTAATTAAAAAATACTAACCATCATCTGAGTCTTCAGTAAGTCGTAATCTTTTTGTTGGTGGAAGGTCTTGCCTCAATGTTGATGGCTGCTAGCTGATAAGGGTGGAGATTGCTGAAGGTTGGGGTAGTTATGTCAATTTCTTAAAATAAGACAACAATGAAGTTTGCCCCACAGATTAACTCTTCCTTTCACTTGAACACTTAGAGGCCATTGTAAGGTTATTCATTTCAATTTCAATTAAATTTCAATATTGTTGTATCTCAGAGAATAGGGAAGCCTGAGGAAAGGAAGAGAGATGGCAGAACTGCCTGTTGGTGGAGCAGTCAGAACACACACATTCTTTAAGTTGACTGTCTTATATGGGTGCAATTCTTGGTGCTCCGAAACAATTACAATAATAACATCAAAGATCACTGATCATAGATCACTACAACAGATATAGTAATAATGAAAAAGCTTGAAATATTGCAAGAATTATCAAAAAGTGACATGATGTGAGTACATACTACTGGAAAAACGGAGCTAATAGACTTGTTGGATACAGAGTTGTCACAAATCTTCAATTTGTTAAGAAAAAAAAAACGATATCTACAAAGCACAATAAAACAAGGTATGCCTGTACTCCCTTTCACATACTCTGTGGTCTAGCTAAACTAACCTGGTTACTCTTCCTCACATGCAACAGTCCACACCACATTTCCTTTCCTTTGTCCAGGCTCTCTCACATACTTACAATGTATTCCCTCACTACCTCTAACTCTTGGAATCTCTAGCTTCCTTCAAGCTTGACTCCAATGCCACCTCCTATTCTCCCCAAAACTGCCTCCCCATCTTCTAAATTACATCATCTTTAGTCATTCAATAAATATTTATTAAGTGCCTACTATGTTCCAGGCACTGTTCTAAGGATACAAATAAGAAAAAGATCACCCTTATCCTCAAGACAAAAAAAAAAGCTGGAAGGGGTAAAGAAGGTATCTGAGGTGTCAGGGAGAGAAATGAGAAGATGGCTATCCTGGACCCTCTCCTTTAATGGAGGTTTTAGAGTTCTTGGCTCTGCCCTCCAGTCAGAGGGGCAGAGAGTACTGATGAGATGTGAGTACAAGAGTGATTGATCTTGGAGAATAATGAGATTTCCCAATGATGAGGTTTCCAGGGATAGGGTTAGCTGGTTAGAGAGATCCAAAGGAAGCACAGACAGGTAGAGGTGAGAACTGGTCTTAACTTCATATATGTATGTTTACTTCTTTATGTAGATTCCTCCCCAAGAGAAGATAAGCTCTTTGAAAGGAAAAACTACTTCAATTTTGTCTTCATAACTCATGTGCCAAGTACAGTGTTGGGCATGTAGTGGTAACTTAGTTAATGTTTATTAACTGGTTGGTTGGTTAATAGACTGGAATATTGGGACAAATTAAATAATATGAAATGTAATAGAAATATATGGGTATAGATATAGATATAGATAAAGCCTTACACTTGCATCCAAAAAACCAACTTCACAACTACATGATGGAGAAAATATGCCTAGAAAGTAGCTTTCTGCAAAGTATAGACCCAGGGGATTTAGTAGACTCCAAGCTCAATATAAGTAAACAGTATAAGTAGCACCTAAAAAGAAAGGCATAACTTTCAGAAATATTCAGATTGTGGTTACAATACATTCTGCCTGGTCTGACCACATCTGCAATATTGTGTTCCATTCTGAGAACTGTATTTATAGAGACATTGATGAGCTAAAGAACATCCAGAGGAGGGCAACCAATATGGGAAAAGCCTTCATGTTCATGCCATACGATGAGCAGTTAAAGGAACTATGAATGCTTAACTCAGAGAAGAAAAAGCATAACAGACATGAATACTCTTTTCTTTTTTTATTTGATTTATTTTTTGTTACATCTTAGGCTCCAAACTGTCTTCCTCCCTCCCCATCCCACACTAGAGAAAGCCACCATTTGGCACAGATTTATAAATATATGTAAAACCATGCTATACATACTTCTTTTTGTTAGTTCTTTCTCTGAAAGTGGTTAGCATCTTCCTTCAGAGGTCCTTCGTAGTTCATCTGAGTATTTATAATACTCAAAATAACTTGTTTGTTCACAATTATTCTTCAAACAATATTGCTGTTGCTATATACAATGTTCTCTTGGTTCTGCTCATTTCACTTTTCATTATTTTTCATTATTCCATTATTTCATGCAAGATTTTCCGTGCTTTTTCTAAAATTAGCCAACTCATTATTTCTTACAGCGCTTCTATCATGATCATGTACCACAACTTGCTTAGCCATTCCCCAATTGATGGGCACCCCCTAAATTCCCAGTTCTTTGACACCACAAAGAGAGCTACTATAACTATTTTAGAACATAAAAGGTTTTTTTCCCTTTTTTCTGATCACTTGGGAACCAGACCTAATAGTGGTATTGCTGGGTCAAAAGGATACTCATGGTTTTATACTTTGGACATTCCAGATTGCTCTACAAAATGGCTGGATCAGTTCACAGTTTCACCAGCAGTGTATTAATGTCCCAATTTTTTCACATCCCCTCCAACAGTTGTCATTTCCCCCTTCTATCATTTTAGACAATCTGATAGGTGGGAGATGATAGCACAAAGTTGTTTTAATTTGCATTTCTCTAATCAATAATGAATCAGAGCATTTTTATGTGACTATATATAGTTTTGATTTCATTGAAAAACTGCCTGTTCATGTCCTTTGATCATTTAACCGTTATCAAGAATTTGGACAGCTGTTAAGTGGAAGGACGATTAAACTCTTTCTGCTGCACTTCAGAAGGCAGAAGTTGGAGCAATGTGGTGGAGTTAGGAAAAAGGAAGTTTCAGCCTGATGTCAGGAAAATCTTCCTAACAATTAGAGCCATACCAAAGCAGAATGGACTTCCTAAAAAGTCAAAGTGGTGACTCTCTCACTGGGGATCTTCAAGCAGCAACTAGATAGCCATTCTTTGCATATGTTGTAAAGGCAGCTAGGTGGCATGGTAGAGAGAGCACCAGACATTGTGCTAGGAATACCTGACATAATACCCAGCCCCAAAATACACTCTGCATGATCTTGGGAAAAATCACTTAAAGCACCTATCTCCAAGGGTTCTTGTGAGGATAAAATGAGATAATATGTAATATGTTTTGTAGGCCTAAAAGAGATACATAAACGCTAGCTATTGCAATTATTATTGACAGAATTTTTTTCCGGCTTAGGACTAATTGGCTACCATGGTCCCTTCCAACCCTTGAGATTCTGGATTCATTGAGGACTGTACTAAAGCACAGCAACATCAAAATATAACTTTATGGAGAACAGACAAACTGTTAAAAATCACAAATATTTAACTAAAGAAGTCTTACGTGTCTAGTATTATTGAAGTGTTGTGGGGGATACAAAAATGTAAGATGCAGGCCCTCTCCTCTAAGAGTTCATGATTTAATTGGGAATATAAGATATATACCTGAAACAGAATCATAGAATGTCAGAGTTGAAGGGAATTTCAAGACCGGTTAGTTCAACCTCTTCGCTTGACAGATGAGCAATTAGAGAACAAAATGACCCAGTATATAATCAAGGGTTAATCTAAAAACAATTGAGTGATAAAATATATTCTCTAGGCATTAAGTCCTGAGCAAGGTCAGGAAAGGATTCTCTAAATTCGATCTGAAATCAAAGTTGTCTGAATTTCTCTGAAAAGGTATCAGAGAAGCATAGGGTTGATCAAACTCTAAAGATTACTTAGTCTAATCCATAGCCAGGTAACATGGTACAGTGGAAAGCATGTCAGCCCTAAAAACAGAGGACCAGAGTATAAAACCTTCCAGTAAAATAAGTTAGATAATGATTTATAATGTGCCTTCCAGCTCTAACCTCATGAAACATCACTTGAATACCTTTTATGATGAAGAACTCAAGGCTTCCCTATGGGAAAAAAATCCTTTTTCAAAATCTTTCATTGTTTGGGAGTTCTTCATTTACCCAATGACATTTAATAGATATTTGTTAAGTCCCTAATATGTGCAATACCCTCATCTAAGTCATGAGATCATAGCCATTTCTGGAAGGGATCTTAAAATCCATCTATCATCCCTCCTCATCTTACAGGTGAAGAAATTCACACCTACAGAGGTTTAAGTGACTCACTCCAGGTCATTTGGTTTTCAGTCATTTTTCAGTCTTATCCGACTCTTCATGACCCCATTTGGGGTTTTCTTGGCAAAGATGCTGAAGTGGTTTGCCATTTCCTTCTCCAGCTCATTTTCAAATGAGGAAACTGAGTAAAACAGGGTGAAGTAACTTGCCCAAGGTCATACAGCTAGTAAGTATGTGAGGCCAGATTTGAACTCAGAAAGATGAGTCTTCCTGACTCCAGGCCTGGCATTCTATACATTGACCTAGATGTCCACTCAAAGTCATACTAGAGGCAATAAAGGTCAAATTTGAACCTATCTCCATATCCAGAGCTCTTTCTACCATACTAGATGAACTGTAAATATCCTCTTCTTGAATGGCCTTTCTCTTAGTCAAAATGTCTCCCTCTAGCTTCCATTCAATGAAGTTAAAGCACAGGGGAATCAGAATGAGTCTAATCCTTCTTCTATCACACAACATTTCTACTAATAGGCATAGTCCAGATCCAATCAATTGCCAAATACTTTTGATTCCAACACAACAATATGCTTTATGTTCATTCCCAACTATTTATTTTCACTGTCACTACCTAAGTACACAGCCTCATCACCATCTGCATAGACTGTTTCAGGATTCCTCTAAAAAAATCTTCTCACCTTCATTGAATTGTATTCCATACACAGTTTATCCTTCATACTATTGTCAATCTAATCTTCCTTAGTTATAAGTGTGGTAATGTCACTCCTTTCTCAAAAATCTCTAGTGGCTCTCTATTACTTCTCAGATATAGTTCACACTCCTTTGCCTGGCATCTAAGACCCTCACCAATCTGTTTTCAGTCTTTCTAAGGCTTAACCCACATTCTTCTCTTTACAAACTCTATGATTCAGCAAAACTGGCTCACATTCCGGCCCCTGACTTTCCTCTATGGTTTTCTGCCATAATACTTTTGTTCATAAAATTCCCTAGTCATTACGTGTCTTTCCCCTTCTTCATCTATGGACTTCCTACCAATCGTTTAAAGGCAAAATCAAATCCAACCTCCTCCATGAAGCCTACATTGATCTTCCTTGTCAATAATGATCTTTCCCCTCAGACTTCACGTAAGACTTTGTGTTATTATTCCCCAAAGCCTTTGTGTATTATGCTTATTTGTATATTGTTTCATCTACCTCCTAGATTATAATGTCCATAAGGGTAGAGACCGTGCCTTATCACACAGCCAGGAGGCATAGTAGATAGGGTGCTGGACTTGGAGTCAGGAAGACCTGACCTCAAATTCTACCTCAGACACTTACTAGCTATGTGACCCAGAGCACAACCTGTAACCGCAATCTGCCTCATATCCTGTAAAATGGAGATAATAATAACACATACCTCCCAGGATTATTGTGAGAATAGATAATTATTGTGAAACACTTTGCAAACCAAAAATATATACAAGTTAGCTATTAGTATTAATTCTCTAAACCCTGTTACCTACCTCATTGATTAACAGAGTGCTTTATACACAATAGGTATTTAATAAATGTCTTACAAATTTGGAAATAAATAAAGTAAAGATAGAGTCAATACTGTTACAGGTACTCATTTCACTGCCTGGCCTTCTTCCATAACTGGAGGTAGCTGGCTGGCCCATCTCTCTGACAGACACTTTGAGCACAGCTTGCAGGGGGTGAGGAGTCTGCAAAGAAAACACAAGGGACATCTATTTCTGTGCTTTTTCCAAAAGGTATTGCTATTTGGTTCTTTGACAGGTGACCCTTAAACAAATATAGTGTGTAGGAAGATATGAGTTGTTGCTGCCAGGTGACAGTGACTGATGGGATGAGAGCTGGGGCCAGCCTCCTCCTAAGTGAACTGCAGACCCTTCCACAGTTGAAGGTAAAACAAACATTATATTAATAACATGACCCTTATTTGTCATCCAATTTCTCAGTTTGATTATATTTTCAATTAAATTTTATTCAGAGCAATATTTGAAAGTGATACCTAGTGTCTCAGCAATGAAAAACCAAATTGCTTTGGAAATTACAAGTATTTCTTATATAGAGGGAAAACACCATTAATTTTGTGGCTGTCAAAACTATTTTGCCTAAGGGAAAAGATATTTTATGAAACATGCCACTTTCCTTGATCCTGCCTTCCTATTCCATCCCTCTACCCACAATAACTTTTTAAGGAACTAGAATTGAAAAGTTGAAGAGTAAAATTTTAATAATGACAAAAGAATTTTTCCCTTCCCGTAAAGTTTGTCCAGAATCCCCCAAAGATGAAACATCCCAAAAAGATTTCAATCAGATTTTTAGAATCATCATTCACCTCATGCAAATGTTTGAACCCTTCTGTGACTCTTATATAACTCAGGAAAAAGTGAAGCAAAAAGATGTAGTGGAGAAACCACTGACATTGGAATCAAATGCCCTCATTTAAACCCTCTTAAAGGGTTTATTATATGACCTTGGGCAAGTCACTTCACCATTTTATTTTCAACCTTATCTTTAAAATGAAGGAGATTGATCTCAAGGGCTCCATTCAGGTTTAAATGCTAGGATCCTAAGAGTTGAGTATAGAACTGCCCCCAGCTGTATCAGTTCAGCTGACCACATCTTTTCAGAGATTAGTAGAGAATGAGATTTATCACCTGGTGCTTACCACAGTTTTCAGGTGCTTTGACAATAGAAATCAGGAAAGGATACACAGGGTTTGAAACTTCATTAAATACATACCCACCCCTATGACTTAGGATGTTTAATGCCGGTATAAGTATTAGGTTTGTCCAAATTAGAGGATTCACTAATTAAGCCAGAGTCAAAGTTGAGTGATCTACACCCCTTTCTAGCCTACCTTTCTTACAGTGTCACTAGAGGAAAAAATGTCTACAAAGACAGCAATAGCTTATCCTAATTGCTTACTGAAGTGATCATTTGTCAGTTCCCAGGGCCCACTCCCCCAAACCAAGATGCACACACCCAAGCTGATTCCATATTTGGTCTGTATCTGGCATGGACAACAATCCCTAGTCCAATGAGGATAGGGAAACTCATGTTGGAGATATATTGATATATACACACACGTACACACACACATATATGTATATGCACATGTATATATGCTCATGTGTGTGCACACATATATACATGTGTGTATGCATATGTGTATATATACATGCATGTATATATGCCAAATAGATTCACATATATTTAATATATGAATTAATGGGTTTTACTTAAGCAGAATGACAGGATATACATATATACATACACAGTGAACCATAGGAACTATCTACATATAGAATAATATATAAAAGCAGAATGTAATATATACAAGAGAGAGACAGAGAGAGAAACTAGCTAGGGAGCAAGATATATATGTAAACACAAAAGAATTCATTTTAAGTCAGTAAACACATTTTCAAGCACATAATATAGGATCATGGATTTAAAACTGAAAAGGAACATAAATATGATCAAATCCAACCCATTTGACACAAATTCACGCCCAATAACACTGCAAAAGGTAGAAGAACTAAAAAGAAGAAAAATTTTCATAGATTTTATTCTTATTAATAAAAAGCAAGTTGTTGATAATGCTGGGGCAGCTAGGTGGTGCAGTGGACAAACCACCGGGTTTGGAGTCATGAAGACCTGATTTCAAATCTGGTCTCAGATGCTTACTAACTATGTGGCCCTGGGCAAGTCACTTCACCCTGTTTGCCTCAGTTTCCTCACCTGTCAAATAAGATGGAGAAGGCAATGCAAAACCACTCACTATCTTCATCAAGAAAACTCCAAATGGGATCACAAAGAGTCTGACATGATTGAAATGACTGAACAACAACAAAGTTGCTAAGGTCAAAATGATGAGAATATTGGGAGAGATAACTACACCTCCTCTGAAATTTTGTGATAAGAGAATGAACAGAAAGCTAAGAGTAGTCTTATATGCACTCTAAAATTGGGGAAAATAGATTTCAAAGAGTTCAAAGGAAGGATAAGCAGGATTTCTTGGCCTATGTTCTATAAGGGAAGAAAGCCCAGGAGAGATGAAAACTCTCAAGAATGAAATTCAAAATCCACAAACAGAAATAATTCTGATGAGAAAGAAAAATAAGTTGCCTGAAGAGATCAGTGTTGATATACAGAAAACTCAACAACAAATGAAGATTTAAAAATTTAAAAATGCACGGAAAGTGGAAACAGGAAGATAACAGAATCACAGAAAGACATAGTTGGAAGGGTTCTCAGAAATCATTTAGTCCACCAAAAATCCCCCAAAGAAGCATGACCCAGTACCAGAAGCAGAGTGACAGGAGTGCTAAATCCTTAGCATGAACTGAGACTCTTAATAAAGGCAGAGCGGGGCTTTAAACGATGGTGGTGTAAGGAGGAAAAAAGCAGTGATAACCTCACTGTGTGAAAATGAGACAATGATAATAACTGATGACAGAGAAAACTCAACAATTCAATTCTTATTTCACTTTTATTTTCTGCAAAGTTGAATGACTTTTAGAATACAAAATACAGAATAAAAATGGCTAATAGAGAGTTGATTAACCGAAAGAAAGAAAAAGTGAGTAATTATCTGCTCTTGATTCATTCAGATCAACTGATTCAACTATTTCCTTGGCTACTGAAAGCACTAGCAGATGTGGTTGCTGAGCTACTATTAATGATGTTTGAAAAATTAGAGAAAATGGGAGAAATACCACCGAACAAGAGAAGTGCAAATGCACTGATTTTCAAAAGAAGGAATTGGTTAGATTTTAATTTCTGGCAAAAAGTCTAAAAATTAATCATTAAAGGGATGGTTAGGTAATATCTAGAAAGGGAAGCAGTGATCGCAAAGATCTCATGGCTTCAGCAAGAATAGGTCATAGCAGATTGTCCTCATTTCCCATTTTTGACACCATTACTAAAGTAGTGGAGTAGGGGAATGCTGAAGATATAGTTTATCTCCATTTTTAATACAAGGTTTGATAGATTATCTGACACTAATTTTCCAGAAAAGACAGAGAAATATCAGGTAGACAAGAGAATTATTCTCATTAAATCTCATCTTATTCTATGCTCATCTCATCATTCTAACCTGATGAAGTAATTTTTTTTTAATTCTGACTATTGTACAACTTGTTGGTTATCCTTAGATTGGTTTCATCTATAAACTTTCCAAGCACACTTTCAATAGCTTTATTCAAATCAATGATATACCTTATGTGTGATCATCTGGCCCACCCATGTCTGTATCCACAAAAGGATAACATGAGGGGCTTTTTTGGATACTTCTGCATCATTAGACTGTGAGCTCTTAAAGAACAGACACTGTGTTGCTGTTCTTGTTGTTTTGTTGTTGTTGTCATCTTTTTTTGTATCTTAGTCCTTAGAATAGTGCCTGGCACATAGTAGGTACTTCATAAATGTTTATTGACTGACTAATTACATCTGCAGCATTCCTAAGAAAGTAAATGAATCAGTCTGGCATGACATACGCTTGATGAAGCCTTGCTGATTTTTCACTGTCATTGTTTCCTCTTCTAAATGCTTACAAAACATCTCATAATATTGCCAAAATTAGGTGGCAAGGTCACCATCATATAGATTTTATACTAATAGTTTTTAAGTGTAACCCTATCCCTGATTTTTGTGTGTTTTTTTTTTTATTGGGACAACACATATAGTATCATGGAAGCAATGAACATGAGCTTGGACAGACTTCAGGAGATATTGAAGGACAGAAAGGCCTGCTGTGCTATGGTCCCGGGGATCATGAAGAGTCAGACACAGCTGAACGACTGAACAACAACAATAACAAAATACTTTTATATGCTGTCTTTTTGTATGGGAAGAATGTCCCTTTTCCCACATCCAAGTCTCATACAAACTTATGAAAGTAGCGTTATAGTAGTTTTCTACCACCATAGCAAATAATTAGACAGATAATGACTATTGAATCTTTCTCACCAATCATGGGTCACTCTAAATCTCATACCTAAGGGGAAAAATGGAAATATACCTTAGGTCATACATAAGCTTCAAAATACTTCTTATTATACATCAGTCTACTCACATCACACCTTTGCTTAAAAATTTTCAGTTGTTCCCTATTGCCTATTTCTGACACTCAAGGCCCTTCATAATCTGGCACCTCTCTACCTTTCTAATCTTAGCTAGTAGCAGATTATAATTTGATTCAATTTAACAAATACGTATTAAGCACCTATTTTGTGCAAAGCAATATGCACTGGGAATATGAAGAGAAATTTTTAGTAGTCTCAGCTATCAGAAACTTACATCCTAATTGGAAGACACATTTATATAGATAAATACAGAGTGATTTCAAAAGGAAAGGCATATTGTCACTTGTGAGGATCAGGGAAGGTTTCACGTATAGGCATTTGAGCTGAGCCTTAAAAGGTGTGAGGAAATCTAAGAGGAAGAGGTAGCACAATGGATAGAGTACTTACTGGCCTGAGAGAGAGAGACAGAGAGAGAGAGAAAGAGAGAGGAATATCTGAGTTCAAATGCTATTTCAGATACTTGCTACCTATGTACCTGGGTAAGTCACTTAATCTCTGTCTCAGTTTCCTCCTCTATAAACAATTATAATAGCACTGACTTCCAGGATTGTTGGGGATACAATGAGATAATATTAATAAAACATTTTGCAGACCTTAAAGCATTAAATAAATGCAGGTGAGTATTATTCCAAAACTGACAGGAAATTGTACAAATGCATGGTGAAAAGAGTGACATGTTGAGTTCAAATAACAGTTGTGTAGTCCAGTTTGGCTAGAAAATACTAGTTGAAGAGGAGTAATGAGAAATGTCAGAAAAGGTTAGTAGTATTATGAAGGAATTAAACATGTCAGATTGAGTAGTTTATATTTTAGAAATCAGGAGGCACAGATGACTGCTGAGCAGAGGAGTGACATGGTCAGAATTTGCCAACTCTAGGGAGAAAGGATTAGAGACAGGAGAAACTGGCAGCAAGAAGAATCATCAGGTGACCATGCAATAAGTCCATGGGAGAGGTGATTAGGATTTAATTAGGGAAGTTATCATGTGGATAAAGAGAAAAGGATAGATATGATAGATGTTGGGGACACAGAATTGACAAGACTCTGAAACTAAATTATATGTGAAGTAATAAAGGAGGAGTAAAGAGTCAAGAATATAACTTGTAATAATCCTAGATGATGAGAGTATGGCAATTTTGTTAACAAAAAGGGGAGACTGGAGGAAAGATAAGCCTTGGGGAAATAAGAACTGTCTTTTAGACATGTTGAGTGTGAGATGCCATTAGGATGCCAAGATCAAGATTTCTAACAGGCGTTTGGTGAAGCTAGACAGGAATGCAGAAGAAATATTAGAGATGGATATTTGAATTTGGTGGTCATCTGTATAGAAATGATAATCAAATTAGCAATAGCTGATGAGATCTCAAGACAGAGAGTATAGGGGCAGCTAGGTGGTACAATGGATAGAGCTCCAGCCTTGTAGTCAGGAGGACCTGAGTTCAAATCTGGCTTTAGACACTTGACACTTATTAACTGTGTGACCCTGGGCAAATCACTTAACCCCACTGCCTAGCCAAAAAGCAAAAAAAAAAGAAAAGACAAAAATAGAGTGTAGAAATAGAAGAGAAGAGTAGGACCCAGGACAGAGCATTGGAAGAAACCCACACAATAATAATAATTAAAAAACAATAGCTAGCATTTATGTAGCACTTTAATGTTTACAGAGCACTTCATAGATATTATCTCATCTTATCCTCCTCCCAGCAACCTTGGGATTTGTGGTTGTTCAATTGTTTCAGTTGCTTCCATCTCTTCATGACCTCATTTGAGGTTTTCTTGGCAAAGATATTGCAATGGTTTGCCATTTCCTTCTCCAGCTCATTTTACGTAAGAGGGTGGATTTGAACTTAGAATACTAGCTCCAGTTGCAATTCACTGCATCATATCCCTGACTTGAGAAGGAGTTATTATCTTCATTTTGTAGATGAGGAAACCGAAGCAAACAGTGGTTAAGAGATATGCCCAGAGTCACAACAGCTAGTAAGTATCTGAGGTTGGATTGAAACTCAGATTTTCTTGATTCAAGCTGTAGCATTCTAATCATTGGACAATTAGCTCCTCAGCAAAAAAAAAAAAAAAAGAATAAGAAGAGGCTATCAGTTAGAAGGAAAACAAAGACTGAGCAGTGTCTCAGAAGCCAAAGGAAGAAAGAATACCCAGGAGGAGTGGTCGACAACATCAAAAGCTGAAGGGAGGTCAAGCAGAGTGTAGGGCAGCTAGGTAGCACAATGGATAGAGTACTAGGCCTGAAGTCAGGAAGACTACAATATCTTCCTGAGGTCAAATCTGGCCTCAGACACTTACTAGCTGTGTGACCCTGGGCAAGTCACTTCACCCTGTTTGCTTCAGTTTCCTCACTTACAAAATGAACTGGAGAAGGAAATGGCAAACCACTCCAGTATCTTTGCCAAGAAAACCCCAAATGGGGTCATGAAGAGTGAGACATGACTGAAAATGACTGAACAACAAACAATAAGCAGAATGAGGAATGAGAAAAGGTCTTTGGATTTAATGGCTACAAAACTGTTAATAACCATAGACAGAACAGTTTTAGTTTAGTGATGGGGTCAGAAGGGAGATTGAAAAGGTTTGAGAAATGAGAAGTGAAGGCAATGAGTATGGATGACCCTCTCAGGGTATGGTTGTGAAAGGGAGAGGACACAGTAGGGCCAAGTGAAGTTGTTTTTTGTTTGTTTTTTAAGGATGCAAGAGATGTGGACATATTTGTTGGCAACAGAGAAGGAGGTGGTGGACAAGGAAAGACTGAAGATGAGGGAATAATAGAGGAAATGATTGAGGAGGAATGTACCCAGAAAAAATAGGAAAAGATGGAATTAAAAGTTTAAGTTGAAAATTTGGCCTGGATAGAAAGACTTGGTAACTCTTCCTTGGATACTACAGCAAAAAAAAAAAGAGAAAAGGTAGTGATATCGAGAGATTGGTGGTATTGAAAAGGAGAGAAGAGGGGGTCATGATGTATGTCCTCTGTTTTCTCAGAAAGATAGGAAACAAGCTTCTCTGTTGAGAGGAAGTGCACAGGGGTTAGTGTAGGTGTCTTGAGAGAGAAGGATTGCAATGGCCACTTTGGGGACTGTGAAAGACACTTGATTTTGGAAAAATAATTACCTGGGGAACGAGGGAATGGAGGAGTTCCTGGAGCTTGAGGGAAGAATGAAGAAATGGGTTTTGGAAGAATGAGACAGAAGGAGAGATGGAAACATAGGTGATTATATATCCTATGTCCTTTTAGGCAGCTAAGTAATGCAATGGTGGTGCAACAAGCCTAGAGTCAAAAAGATTTGAGTTCATATCCCACCCTATCAGACACTTACTAGCTGTGTGACCCTGGACAAGTCACTTGACACTGTTTGCCCCAGTTTTTTCATCTGTGAAAATGAGCTGGAGGACGTAATGACAAGCCTCTCCAAGAAAACCCCACATGGGGTCACAGTATCAGACACAACTCAAACAGCTGAACAACAACAAATGCAATTGATTCCCACATCTATATATCTAAACCTAGTCTCTCTAACCCCACATTACCAACCACCAGATGTCTTGGGGACATTGCAAACTTAACACATCCAAAACAGAGCTCTTAACTCTTCCACAAAACATAAACCTCTACAAAACTTACTTATTTCTGTCAGTCACAAACACTCAGTCTCCAAGGATTGTAATCTCAGTATCAACCTCGTCTCCTTATCCTCCCTTATTCCATTTACCATTTAGATAATGGGAGTATGGCCATTTTGTTAACAAAAAGAGGGGAGGGGCAGCTAGGTGGTGCAGTTGATAGAGCACCAGCCCTGGAATCAGGAAGACCTGAGTTCAAGTCCAGCCTTAGACACATAACACTTACTAGCTGTGTGACTCTGGGAAAATCACTTAACCCCAATTGCCTCACAAAAAAAAAAAAAAATTTAAATAGAGGAAGGATGAGCTTCAGGGAAATAGGAGCTGTGTTTTAGATATATTGAGTGTGAAATGCCAATGAGATGCTAAGATCAAGATTTTCAATAGGCATTTAGTGAACCTAGACAGGAATACGAAGAAATATTAGGGCTGGATATATGGATTTGGTGGTCATTTGTATAGAAATGATAATCCAATTAGCAATAGCTGATGAGATCTCAAGAGAAAGAGTGTAGAAATAGAAGAGAAGACTAGGACCCAGGACAGAGTATTGGAGGAAACTCACACTTAATAAAGAAAAACAATAGCTAACATCCATGCAGCACTTTAAGGTTTACAGAGCACTTCATAGGTATTACCTTATCTTATCCTCCTAGTAATTACCAAAATTTACATTACCAAATCTTTCTGTTTCTGCTTCTGCAATATCTCTTTCATCTGATCTCATCTCCCTCCTCACACAGCTGCCATCTTAGTTCAAAGCCTGATGTTCTTGAAGTAAGAGTCTGACCCAAACAGTCCCCAACTAAAACAAAACAACAAAACATCTTCTATTTCATTCCTCTTTTAGAATAGTAGGGTGGAAAAGGTAATAGTTCTGAAGTCAAAGGCCCTGAGTTCAAAGCTTATCTCTTTAGGCACATCATTTAACATTCTTAGGTTTCAGTTTTTTCATCTACAAATTTAGGGGTTTGGCTACATGTCCTCTGAGGTCCATGATCTCTGACCTAAATATAAACTCATCTCTTTTGCTTTGAAAGCCCCTTAAAATCCGCCTTCCATTTATCTTTTTGGTCTCATTATATACCATTTTCCTTCTAAAACTCCATTATCCAGTTAAACTGACTTTTTCTCCATTTTTCATATATGGCACTCTGTCTTCAGTCACCATACATTTGTGCTGACCATCCTCCATGCCCAGAATCTACTCTTTCTTCACCTTCTATCTCGTAGACTCCCTCTCTTCCTTCAAAATGAAATTCAGGTGCCACCACTTTCAACATGAATCATTTCTTAATCCTTTTCCACAACTACTAATGCCTGCCCTCCTTCCCTCCCTTC
>NW_020949256.1:0-29828 GCF_900497805.2 Vombatus ursinus | reverse complement strand
AAACAAGTCAACAGCTTGCTAAAGGAGACCCAAAAAAATACTGAAGAAAATTACACCTTAAAAAATAGCCTAACCCAAATAGCAAAAGAGGTCCAAAAAGCCAATGAGGAGAAGAATGCCCTAAAAAGCACAATTGGCCAAATGGAAAAGGAAGTCCAAAAGATTACTGAAGAAAATACTTCTTTAAAAATTAGAATAGAGCAATTGGAAGCTAGTGACTTTATGAGAAATCAAGACACTGTAAAACAAATCCAAAAGAATGAAAAATTAGAAAACAATGTGAAATATCTCATTGGAAAAACAACTGACCTGGAAAATAGATCCAGGAGAGAGAATTTAAAAATTATTGGACTATCTGAAAGCCATGATCAAAAAAAGAGCCTAGACATCATCTTTCAAGAAATTATCCAGGAAAACTGTCCTGATATTTTAGAACCAGAGGGCAAAATAGAAATGGAAAGAATCCACCCATCACTGCCTGAAAGAGATCCCCAAAGGAAAACTCCTAGGAATATTGTAGCCAAATTTCAGAGTTTCCAGGTCAAGGAGAAAATATTACAAGCAGCCAGAAAGAAAGAATTCAAGTATTGTGGAAACACAATCAGGATAACACCAGATTTAGCAGCTTCTACATTAAGGGACTGCAAGGCATGGAATATAATATTCTGGAGAGCAAAGGAGATAGGATTACAACCAAGAATCACCCCTACCCAGCAAAACTGAGTATAATCCTACAGGGGAAAAAATGGTCATTCAGTGAAATAGAGGACTTTCAAGCATTCTTGATGAAAAGACCCAATTTGAATAGAAAATTTGATTTTCCAATACATCACTTGAGTGGAACATGAAGAGGTAAACAGGAAAGAGAAAATCATAACAGACTTATTAAGGTTGAACTGTTTACATTCCTGCATGGAAAGATGATATTTGTAACTCATAAGATCTTTGTCCATATTAGGGTAGTGGGAGGGAAAAAAATTACATGAACATATGTATAGATATAGATATAGATAGATAGAGGGCACAAGGTGAGTTGAAAATGAAGGTGTCATATCTGGAAAATAAAATTAAGGGGTGAGAGAGGAATATACTAGGAGAAGGAAAAAGGGAGAGGTAGAATGGGGTAAATTATCCCACACAAAAAAAAAAACAGAAAAGAAAAGGCTCCTACAGTGAAAGGGAAATGGGGGAAGGTGAGAGGGAATGAGTGAATCTTATTCTCATAGGATTTGACTTAAGGAGGGAATAACATACACACTCAATTGGATGTGGAAATTTGTCTTACCCTACGGAAAATATGGGGGAAGGGTAAGAGAGAATAGGGGGATGATAGAGAGGAGGGCAGATTGGGAAAGGGAGTAATCAGAAGCAAATACTTCTGAGGAGGGACAGGGTCAAAAGAAAGAATAGAATAAATGGGGGTGGGTGGGATAGGATTAAGGGTAATAGAGTTAGTTTTTCACAGCATGTCTACTATGGAAGTATTTTGCATAACTGCACATATATAACCTATATTTATTTGCTTGCCTTATCAATGAGGGTGGGTGGGGAGGGAGGAAGGGAGAAAATTTGGAACCCAAAGTTTTAAAAGCACATGTTTAAAAAAAATGTTTTCACATGCAACTGGGAAATAAGAAATACAGGAAATGGGGTACAGAAATCCATGCTGCCCTACAGGAAAATTGAAGGGGAAGGGGATAAGAGAAGGGTGGAGAGATAGAAGGGAAGGCAGACTAGAGAAAGGGGTATTTAGAATGCATGCCATCTTGGGGTGGGGGGAGGGGCAAGATGGGGTGAAAATTTGGAACTCAAAATCTTGTGGAAGTAAATGTTGAAAACAAAAAAATAAATAAAAATTACCATTAAAAAAAAAAGACCATAATTTGTTCAACCACTCCACAATTGCAATAAATTCATACTGGTGCAACTGCTGTATGAAATTATTCCGATCCGGATCCATGTTATTTCTTCTGTCTGGATGCCATTTTTCATCTTTAGTAACTTGTAGTCAATAGGTCAAGTTTGAACTGTTTAAATGGCATACCATGTATTTTTCTCACTTTTTATTCTTTGTTATAGTTTTGTACTAATTTTTATCTTTGTTCTTAAAAAAACTGTCATCTGACTGATACAGGAATACTCTCACATCTGGAACAAGTGATTTACTGTCCATTAAAATGTAATGTTTCATTTTTTGTTATGTTGTTGGCTGCTTGCCATTTTCAAGGCCCACTCATGAAACAAAAACAAAATATAAATGCAAAGTTTTCATTTGATTTCCAAAAAAAATACTTCCATAAATACAAAATACAAGAGGGTAGACAGTCACAATTCATTTGAAAAAACTGGAGGTTTTAGTAAACTGAAAGCTCAATACAAGCGAACAGGGTAACACTGAAGTTTAAAAAAAAAAATCTAATAGTCAATTATAGGTTGCACGATCCAGGACTAGAGAGTTGACTAGTCTTATTATACTCTGCCTCAGTCAAATCATATCTAGAGTTTTATATTCAGTTTCAGGCAACACATTTTAGGAAAGACATCAATAAGCTGGTGATGGTACAAATGAGGACAGGCAGGAGAGGACCCTCAAATTCTTGACTTAAGAGGATTTGTTGAAGAAAGTGAAGACATTTAGCCTAAAGTAGAAAAGACCTATAGGGGTACATGGTAGCTATCTTCCAATATGTAAAAGGCTACAACATGGAGGAAAGACTAGACTTTTTCTACTTGGCCCCAGGGCAGAACCAAGAGCCTTAGGCAGAATTTGCAAAAAGCAAATTTAAGCTTGAGATAAGGAAAAATTTCATAAAAATTAAAACTATCCAAAAACGGAATGGGCTGCTTTGGAAACTAGTGGGTCTTTATTTGATATCATCAAGCTGAGGCTGCATAACTATTTTAAACTTTTATTTTTAATTAATAAAATTTATTTTCTCTTACTATTTCCCTTCCCTCACTGAAAAAAAAGAAAGAAATGCAAAACTCATGTAAAAATATGCATAATCAGGCAAAATGAATTGCCACATTGGCCATGTTCAAATATATGACTTTGAATTTTGAGTCAAACCCATCTCAGTCAAGTTTGTTTTTTTCCAGGTATGAGTTGGACCTAGGTGTCTTCTCAGGTCCCTTCCAACTCTGTGATTCTGTGAGCAAATGCATGGAGATGAGAGATAACAAATAAGGAAGTCAGTGACGAGTCTAGTTTAACTGGAACATACAACGCCCAGGCCCAGAGCCAATGATTAAGCCCAGACTCCCGGAGTACCAAAGTCAAGGTCCTAAAGTCTCCACCAGGATCCTGAAGTTGGGGTCAAAGTTCAAAAAGAAGTGGGCTGCGAATCAGCACAATTAGAAGAACTCACGTAACTGACTGAACCCACAGGCCTTCCTTGTCCTCTTCTGAGAATGACATTGGCCAGCGACAAAGCCTCATGAGCATAGTTAGTCTAGGAGACGTGTGGGTAGATTAAGGGTTCGTTCCTGGCTCATGTAGTCTGAGACGAAAACAGAGAGGAATCGTGATAAGCAGAACATAGATAGGGCCTAAAGCACTCGTCTTGGGTTTTGTTGTTTTGTTTTGTTTTTTTCTATTCCTAATTTAATTCTCTATCCTGTGCGGACACACACGGAAAGTCTTCTGGATATAGACGTCAGAGACTGAATTTCAAACCCATTTGTACTTAAAAAGCATTTCTTGCCCTTCCCTTCTCCCTCTCCCTCCCTCTCTAAGGCCAAAGAGGTTTTGTTTATCTGGCAATAACAGGCCTGAATACTGAGTAGCAATTTTTACTGGTAAAATTGCTTGAGAACCATGAAAGAAAAGTGAACGTCAAATAAACTTAAAGGTGCCAGTTCATCTGGATTCCATTTTCTCCAGAAATTGACTTAATGCGTAAAAATATTTCAGTTAATATCTACCCATCTATTTCTTTTTTCCCCTAGTGGAAGCAAATGACTTTTCCTAGAATTGTTCTCATCCTGTTACCGTAAGTTCTGCATGTGGCCCAGACGGCACCTATGAAATGCATTAGAAAACTATGCATTGCCAACATGGGTTCTTTGCCTTAATGTCAAAACACAATTATCAAAATCCTATGTAATCTTCATCCCACATTCCTCCAATAAGCCTTCCCTGCTGATTATGATAATTTATATTTCTATAATACTCTAAGATTTAAAAAAAAATCTGTACTGAAAGAAGTGGCAGCTCTAATAACTGAGATACTATGAGTGATCCTTGAAAAAAAAAATCATCAAGGTCTTCGGTCTATAAGAAAATGCCAAATGACCATCCTTTTACTAATAACTTGCTGGTCTTATTAATAAAATGATTAAATTACCCAGAAAAAAAATCATCAAGAAAAGAAGTGCTACAGGACCCGAAGGGGAGATATTGTTCTGATTTACACAAAAGGAAAGAGAATGGAGTCTGCCAACCATTAGCTGGTAAGCATGACTTGAACACCTAGCAAAATTCTAGAATGCATTATTAAAAGAATGGTTAATGAACAAACAGAAAAGGAAGCAGTGACCACAAAGAGCCAGCTTGATTTCAGCAAGACAACATCTTGCCAAAACTAACCACCTTTCCTTCCTGACAAGGTACTCGAAGTTATAGTTTACCTTGTTGTCATACAATCATTCAATAGTGTCCAATTCTTCATCACCCCATTTAGGGGTTTTCTTGGTAAGGATACTGGAGTGGTTTGCCATTTCCTTCTCCAGAGGAAAACAGAGGTTAAGTGACTTGCCCTGGCTCACAAAGCTAGTGAATGACTGAGGCCAGATTTGAAATCAGGTCTTTCTGACTCCAAGCCTAGCATTTTATCCATTGAGACACCTCGCTGCTCCATAGTTTACCTAGATATTACTAAAAAACTGAAATAGTCTTTCATTGAATTCTTATGGAAAAGTTCAAGAGATATATACTAGACCAGCAAGTCTCAAAGTGTGGTCTGGGTACTCCTAGCATAATAATACTAAGATATTTTAATTTCTAATATGGTAAATATTGATAGCTATCACCCACATAAAGAGTTCTTTGTGGGTCTTCAATAATTTTAAAGAGTGTGAAGAGTTCCTGAGACCAAATACAAGTTGAAGAACCACTATACTAGATACTGGTACAGTTAGGTAGATTTTTAGTTGGTTGAATGGCCAGAACAAAAGAGTAGTCATTAATGGTTCAAGTTCAAGTTGGATGAAGATCTCTGCTTAAATGCCTAAGGGATATGTGTGTGGTCCAGTGATATTTAACATTTTTTATCAATGACTGCAAGAAAGACATAGATCACATATTTAATGAGTTTGAAGATGACACAAAGCTGGAAGAGATAGCAAATAAATACATTGAGTGACATTCAGTATTTGAAAATATTGTGACAATCTAGAGCATTGGAACATGAAAAGAAATGACATTTAATAGAAATGAAGTCAAAATCTTATGCTTAGGCTCAGAAAATTAGCTTTACAAGTATAAAATGGGCAAGTTAAGCCTAGATATCAATTTTTTCTGAGAATAATTGAAGGTTTTAGTGAATTGTAACTTTAATACGATAGCCAAAAAAATTTAATACAATCTTCAGCTATTTAGGAGGTATAATGTCCAGAATGAAGGAAGCAATTATCCTATTGTATTTTACTTTAAGCAGATGATGACTAGAGCATTATGACTAACATTGTACCATATTTTGGGGAAAATATTGGTAAGTTAAAATTTATCTACAAAAATAGAACCAAGATGGTGGAGGTGCTCAAGTTAATGCCATATGAGGACAACAATAACCAAATGAGGTGAAAAATAGCAGTACTATAGTTCCTATTTTAGAGATGGGAAAACTGTAGATTAGAGATATCAAGTGTCTTGCCCTAGTTCACATGATTAATTAGCAATGTAACTGGGATTTGAACCAAGGTATTCTGCCACCAAACCCAGTGATCTTTCTGCTACAATACTTTGACTCTAGCTTTAGCCTTCCCATAGTATAATTCCTACATTTGTAGACTTAACCACACAATTCAGTTTTTAATTGCATGCTTCACAAAACTCCACAAGATTACATCTGGAAAGGGCTTTAGAATGTAATGCTTTTTTAAAAAAAGACAAATATGTAAGGTCAATCAACCAATAAACATTTATGAAAACACCTACTATGTGCCAGGTGCCATGCTAAATGCTGGGGATACAAAAAAAAAGAGGCAAAAGACAGTCCTTGCCTCGAGGAGATTACAATCTCCTAAAGATCATTTAGTACAATTATGGACTTTTTCCTCAACTTACAGGTGAAGAAACTAAGACCCAGAAAAGTTCAATGAGTTGTCCCAAGGTCACCCAGCTAGTTTATGGCAGAACTGTGACTAAAACCTAGACCTCTTAGTCTGGAGAACTACATTCTTTTCATTATCCTACACTGAGAGAGGGCAGCTAGGTGGCACAATGGATAGAGTGCTGGGTCTGGAGTCAGGAAGACTCATCTTCACGAGTGCAAATCTGGCCTCTGACACTTACTAACTGTGTGACCTTGGGCAAGTCATTTAACCATGTTTGCCTCAGTTTGCTCATTTATAAAATGAGCTGGAGAGGGAAATGGCAAATCACTCCAGTATCTTTGCCAAGAAAACTCCAAAAGAAGTCACAGAGAGTCAGACACTACTGAATAAAAACACAGAGAAATGACCCTTCATAATTCCTTTTTGGTGACAGAGCCTAAAACTCAGAGTCTGGAGATGCCAGGCACAGTGGATGGATGAAACCCTGGATTTGGCAGCAGGACAGACCTGATTTAAATTCTACCTTAGATACTTCTTAACTGTGTGATCCTAGGCAAGTTATTCAGTTTTTTCATCTGAAAAATGAAAGGGTTGGCCCCGATGGCCTCTAAGGCCTTAGGCCTCTGCTAACTCTAAATCTATGATCTTAGGATCCTATGATGAGCCAAAGGCTCCAGGTAGCAAGCTTACAACCAAAGAGAATTGGGACCTTCCCTGGAAACAGAAATGAGCCATCTGCAGGATTCCTTGCAGCTGGCTTTGAGGAGACTGCATGCCTTCCTATCAATAGCTCTTCAAACTTATCCAAACTTATAAGTTGGGTAAGTTTTCCCCCATTTGCTGATAGACACTATGATTTCATCCTAAAAATGAAAATGATAAAGGCTTCACTGTCCCTCCCCCCAGTGCTTTTCTTCCTCTGCTGACTGTACTGCGGAGCTCCCCCAGCGTGACTCATTTATCAGAGAAGCTAGGACTTACACTCTGTGGTGGGAAAACTGTGAATAGCACTGGGGCTCAGCAGGGAGGGGTGTTTAGGAATTGCACTCCTACACACTTCCATGAAGTGTGGGTGCTGCTGTTTTTCAAATTGGTTTGGAGAGAATAACACCTCTCTAAGGGACACTCTGCCAATTGGAAAGTGGGCAGAGAAGGTCTTTGACGGCCTTCATCTTCCTCATCAGAGATTCTCTCCTCCCCAGCTCTCTAGGACACTCCCTCCCCACAAGAGCTCAGTGCCTTCACATCCCAGTGCCATCTCTGTGATATGTAAATCAAGTTTACTCTCAGCAGCAGTATTCCTTCTCCCCATCATCCTCTAGAACACAAATTCTTAACCTTTTTTTTTGGACTCTTCTTTGGGTGAAGCCCATGGCCCCTTTGCAGAATCATGTTTTTAAATGCATAAAATGAAACACATAGAATTATAAGAAAAATCAACTATACTGAAATATAGCTATCAAAACATTTTTAATAAAAACAAGTCCACATATTCAGATTAAGAATGCCTTTCAAACTATCTAGCTAGGTTGAATTATTACAGGTGTTGTGTCTAGAATGAGTATAGGCGTGGAGTACTTAGTTCAGATCTGGACGTCACATTTTAGGAATGACATTTACAAACCGGAGCGTGTGCAGAAGAATGATATATCAGGATGGTGAATGACACGAAG
Organism: Vombatus ursinus; assembly: GCF_900497805.2. Classification (NCBI taxonomy): domain Eukaryota; kingdom Metazoa; phylum Chordata; class Mammalia; order Diprotodontia; family Vombatidae; genus Vombatus; species Vombatus ursinus. The sequence goes on along the minus strand of NW_020949256.1, from coordinate 21,879 downwards.
ACCATACCATATGAAGATACCCAGGGATATAAAGGGTTCCCCCATAGATAACTGTAAGTCTTCAAGCAAAGGATGAACGTCTGCTTAATAGGTATGTTACAGAGCACATTTTTGTCTGGGTACAAGTTAGACTAAATCATCACTGAAGTCCCTTCCACGTCTCAGATTCTGTAATTTTGTAATATCCCTTAATAAGACTATCAAAACCTGCCTGTCCAAGTTTTTATTCCCTCTCAGCTGACGTACATAGGACAAATAGATTTAGGAGATATAAAGGTCCTTAAAGACCATTGAGTCCAGCCCTCTCATTTTACAGATGAGAAAATAGAAGCAGAGAGATAGAATGGCTTGACTAGTATGACACATGTCTGATGCAGGATTCAAACTCAAGTCTGTCTGACTCCAAGTCCAGGGCTCCATCCACTGTGCCACCTAGCTGCCTAAATTCATTCTCACCAAAAAAGATAATGTTGACCCATTAAAAATTAGTATATAACCCAAGGGCACTTATAATTTTTAAAGTAAATGCTTGGAGATACCAAAGCATTAATTCAAATAAATGGAGATCTATTAGTGTACTTTTAGAGACCACATAAGGTTAGTAGAGGAGATATTTTTGTCACCCCCAATAGGGTGTCTTTCTGGAATATTCAAAATTACTCAAATGAAGCATAGTAGGGCAAGACCCAGTGTCAAAATCTCCCTCTCTCTCTCTCTGTTTTTCACTGATTCTCTTTCATATATGTATACATGTGCATATGTGTGCATGTATGCACATATATACAAGTACATACACATGAACATGTACATGTATATATATATATATAAATGTATGTATATATAACCACATTTATGATTTCATTACTTAAGGGAATTCCTGGCAAGGAAATTCCCTCTACCAATAAATATTAGCATCTGCTATGCTATGCAGACATAGCCTTAGTGAATTATTACTAGGCCAGTTGGCAAGTAGGTAGGGAGCTCGCATCAGAGTTAGGGAGTCCCGGTTTCAGGTTTTTCCTCTTACACATGTTAGCTGTGTGATCCTACATAAGTCATTAATAGGTTTAACAATGCATAAGTAACTCTATAGGACTATAAGTTGCAGAGAAGGTGCTGATCTGCACTGTTAAAGAGAGTTTCTCTCCTGGTAGTTCCATATATTGATGAAATCACAGGATATAGATATACATATACATACATATGCATATGTACACTCACACACATATAGAAATACATGAATATATAGATATAGACATATCTTATATATAATTCTATAATTTGTACACATATGCATGCATATATGTATAAATATTGTATATATATATATATATTCTGTACAAACATACTTGTACTATATTTGCACAGAATTACTGCAAGGAAAAACATTTTCAAAATTTTAGCACTATTTGAACTTATGCCTATATGTCATGAATGCTTTCTTCTAGGAGAAAATTAGAAAGCATTGGCCCTAGAAAATGCCAAACAATATAAATTGAATACCAAAAAAATTGAATTGATTATATCTTAACAGACAAGAACCATTTCTAAATTTACAGTCTGTGTACAGTCTGACCATCAACTTCTTAGAGCAAAGATAAAAATCAACAACAATTTAGAATAATAAAGAACAACACTAATTCAAAATATAAACTCATTTGCAAAACTTCATAGAGGAGGATTGTAGAAGACTATAAACAGTAATATCTCATAAAATTGCAAGAAACAATAGAGGGGGAAACAAGATTGCAGAAAACCTGAAATGAGACCTAATTAAGCTAGATCATCCTAAGAGTATTTCAAGGAGAAAATATAAGGAGGACAACATACAGGCAAAAAAGGGAAAAGATCTATCAATATTTCTGTAACAAATTACCTTCATCAGTAAAGAATAGAGCCACCACATTTGGTCTTCAACATCTCAGATCTTGTGCTGGAAGAAGAAGTAGAAATGTCACTTAAGAAGATAAAAATGGGAAGAGCAACTAGGACAAATTAATTCTACTGAGAGGAGGTCTTCACTGTAGGCAATATAGTTTTGAAGGCACTGAGGAATCAGTCTTTGAGATTTCTAGAAGAGAAGATACAATTTAAAAATTAGTGATGCTATTACTATTACAAAAATGCCATAAAGAGAACATCAATAACTACCAACCCATATGCCTATTTTTTCATCTCTACCAAATATTTATGAGAATAAGCTACAAACCTTTGGGCAAGGGAAAGGAAGGAAAGAAAACAAGGAAAGGAAAAATCATTTACATAGTACCTACCATGTGCCATATACTGTACTAAGTGCTTTATAAATATCATATTTGATCCTCACAACAACCCTGAGAGGCACATGCTATTATTATTCCCATTTTATATTTGAAGAAAACTAAGGCAAATAGATATTAAGTGGTTTGCCCACAGTCACACAACTAGTATCTGAAGTCAGATCTGAATTCAGATCTTCTTGACTCCAGGCCGACCACTATTCTGTGTGCCATCTATATGCCTCTCAAATGTGGGGAGTATCTTTTCCAAAAATTGGAAAAGAGAACAGGCAAGTTTTCACCAACAATCTTATTGAGGTAGCTGGTGGTACTGGCTAGTGGATAGGTCACTGGGCCTAGAATCAGGGAGACTTGAGTTACTAGCTGAGGATAGGTCACTGGGCCTAGAGTTACTAGCTTTGCAATATCAGGCAAGTCACTTAATCTCTGTCTAAATTTCCTCAACTGTAAAATAGGGTTATTAATAGAACCTGACTCTCAGGGTTGTTGTTATGTAGATCAAATGTGATAATATTTGTAAAAAGCACTTAGCACAGTGCCTGGAACATAGCATATAAATGTGTATTCCCTTCTCTAAGAGCTTATTATACGGTAAACTATATCTTTACTGTCATGAAACTTACTGAAAGATGCAAAAAAATCTCATTATTTACTTGTTGAAAAGAAAAGCATTTAATTCAGAGGAGCAAAATTCAACCTTGAAGACTCTTCTCCACAAAGATTTCTCCTATAAACATGTTAAAATCACACCAGATTATTTCATAAATGAAACAAAGATAATTTTGTTCAATCATCTGCTGATTACTGGTATCCATTAAAGCATACATAGAAGGGAGAAACTTCTGCTTGACAAAGGTTTTGCCACCATTAGGGAGGCTGTGCCAGTCAAGATGCTGAATGGAAGAGAATTCTCTATAGCTAATGGAGATAAGGTCCTCTTCAGGGCTTCTTAAACTTTTTCTACTTGCCACCCATTTGTGCTTTTCAGCAGCATTTGTTGGCATTGTGTGACCTGAGGGCATGCACAGTGCAACGTGTGCATGCTTTGTGTTGTGAACCAAAGCTGCAGTGAAGTTTCATAGTACAATAAGGGCAAGAGCTGCCCAAAACATCTAGGATTCATTATGCATTTGCTTTTAAATTAATTTTTGGCCATTTCATGTTCAGAAACCTTTTACTGTTGCCAACTTTTTTGCAACCCCCACATTCAGTTATGTGAACCCCATATGGGGTCATGACCCATAGTTTAAGAAGTGCTGCTAGGTATTTAATTTTACAAAAGACATTATGGTTATTGCATCAAGCCCTGGAATTCTATAGTCTCCTAAATGAGATTCATAGTCACTTAAAATAGTCCAACCTAATGATCCACAAAGGAAAAAAAAAAACTAATTTGATGAAGAATACCTATTGTCCAGTCTATGATCCACAGTTGAATGGTCAGACAACAGTGCTGGTCTCTCAATATATGCATCTTGATTAGACATTGAATATGGACAGCAGACTAGACCAGAACCTGAATAGGAGGAAGAGAGCAGAGTGGATTATTATTTTTAAATTGTAGATTAGGAGAATACTATAGATAGGTTTTATCCATTTTTAACAATGCATTTGATTATATACCTCATGTTATTCTTGTTGAAAAGATCAATCAACCATGAATTCTTTTGATGTTCTTAATAAAATAAAAAACAATTCAAAAAATTAATATGCTTCTGATTCTACTATTTGCCTTGTGATTCATAAGACCACTACAATCTCTGAAGAATAAAAAATTGTGAGTAAATTAAAGGGCAATGGAGGCCAAATGACAAGTATTAAAAGGCTATGGCATACTGCTAGTGGATAAGAAAGGGCTAACAAATAGGCAGTCTATGTGCTGCACTGATCACCAGGTAATCAAATTGAATATATTGTTTTACAGCTAGGTGTCCCTAGCTGGACAGACTGGAAATACAGTTGCACTACTCATAGGTCCAATCCTACTACTGAATAGCCCAGAGCTTTGATCTGCTCTACTTCTGACCTTGGCTGGCTCAGCCCATCTTAGACAATCTGGTCATCCCCTGGGCCATATTGATACCAGTCTTCATATAAATACCTGATCAACTTAGCCCACTGCAGCTAAGAAATCCTGAGCTGAAGTGGTCTGCCAGATCCTGCAGTCAGGCTTACAGGTGTGCACCACCATGCACACCCCTATCCCAGGGAAACAAAAAAAAAAGAGTCCTTACCTTCAAGAAGCATATATTCTACTGAGAGTAAGTTGAAGAATATTTATTCTGGAAAAGAGATGACATTAGGAGCAAAGGGCTTTCAATTGTATCTTCAAGTATGATAAGAACTATTGAATGAAAGGGGAATTGGAATTATTCTGTTTATCCCTAGAGGACAAAATTATAAGCAATGAATAGAGAGACAAAGTTAGACCTGAGGGGAGGGGAAAAAAAACTCTTGACAATTACAGCTATCCAAAAATGGGAATAGGCTAACTCAAAAGGTAATGAAGGTCATCAAATAGAGGCTGGATGACAATTTGCCAGATATATTGCTATAGAAATTCCTATTCAGAGACAGACAATGTCTAAAGTAAATAGCCCCAGGTTATGATTTTTTTTAAGCCACAAGAATTCTTTGGACTGAAAAGAACAGAAGAAATATGGCTAATAGGAAGATGATATCCAAGAGAAGTAATAAAATAGTAAGAAAGCACTGAGTTTTCTTTAAGGAATTGTCATTTGGTCTGGATGAACTGTATTATTGGGTAATGAAAGAATGATGGTATGATTACTGGGCCTCTGTCCTTGGTCCTTGAAAGATCATGGAAAACATGAAAGGTACAACAGGTTAAGAGGAGGGGAAGTATTTCCATTATCAAAAAAGAGAAAATTCCAACTACAGACTGAAGGTCAAAGAATTTTACTTTGCTTCCTGGCAAAATTAAAAAATACATAATTAATGTTAAGGTAAATAAACATCTGGGCAGCTAGATGGCACAGCGGATAGAATTCTGGGCCTGGAGTCAGGAAAATGCATTTCTGTGAATTCAAATATGGCCCCAAACACTTACTAGCTGTATGACCCTTGGCAAGTCATTTAACCCTGTTTCCCTTAGTTTCCACATCTGTAAAATGATCTGGAGAAGGAAATGGCAAACAATTACAGTATCTTTGCCAAGAAAACCCCAAAATACAGTCATGAAAAGTTGGACATGACTAAAAATGACTTAACAACAACAAGAAGAAAATTTAGAAGAGTCAGCATAACTTCATCAAAAAAAGGTCATTATAATAAACTTTTCCTTTCTTAAAAGAAGTATTAAACTATTAGATTGGTGGGATCCTTTAGCTTTGGTTTACTTAGATTTTAGCAAGATGTTTGTTTTAATATCTCACGTTATTCTTGTAGAAAAGATTGGATATTGGCTAGATTACATTTGTCATTGTTGTGCACTCAGTCATGTCTGACTCTTCGTAACCCCATGGACCATAGCATGCAAATACTGTCTGTTCAGTTTTCTTAGCAAAGATACCGGCATGGTTTGCTATTTTCTTCTCCACTAGATTAAGGCAAACAAAGATTAAGTGACTCACCCAGAGTCACATAGCTAATAAGTGCTTGAGGTCAGATTTGAACCTTCCTGAATCTGAGGCCAGTGCTCTATCCACTGAGTCACCCAGTTGCTTCCAGATTACAATATCCTTAGGTATATTCAGATCTGGTTGAATGGATTGTCATTAGTAGTTTAATGTCAACTTGAGAGTAGGTCTCCCTTGTAATGCCGTGGGCATCTGTGCTCTTTAGCATCTTTATTAATATCTTGGATGAAAGTATAAATGGCATGCTTGCTAAATTTTCAAATGACGCATAACAAGAGAAACAGCTAACATATTGGATGTCATAGTCAAGATTCAAAAACATTTGTCTAATATTTAAAGCCTTTCATAACCTCCTACATAGTACTTTTCTAGGCCTGGACTAAGGCCTGGAAAAGACTTTAATTTAGAAAGGCCAAGGTTATCCACAGCATCCCTGGCCATTGCCAGTCATCTAGAATTCTGTCTTGCCACTGGACGTTGGTGACTCTGGAGGAGAGAGTGAAGCTGATAACTTTTAGCAGCTCTATCTCACTTAAATCCAATTGATGCACAAGTCAAGGAATCGTGATGTCATTGGTTGTCTTCAAGAACGAAGGACAAATGACAACAACAACTTTCCTAGGTTTATTACACATTAAAGTTATACCTTGGAGATATTGCAGGTTCGATTTCAGACCACTGCAATGAAGTGAATATCACAATAAAGTGAGTCACACTAATTTTTGGTGTCTCAGTACATATGAAAGTTATATTTATGCTACAGTCTAATAAGCGTGCAATAGTATCATGTCAAAAAATGTACATATCTTAATTAAAAAATACTAACCATCATCTGAGTCTTCAGTAAGTCGTAATCTTTTTGTTGGTGGAAGGTCTTGCCTCAATGTTGATGGCTGCTAGCTGATAAGGGTGGAGATTGCTGAAGGTTGGGGTAGTTATGTCAATTTCTTAAAATAAGACAACAATGAAGTTTGCCCCACAGATTAACTCTTCCTTTCACTTGAACACTTAGAGGCCATTGTAAGGTTATTCATTTCAATTTCAATTAAATTTCAATATTGTTGTATCTCAGAGAATAGGGAAGCCTGAGGAAAGGAAGAGAGATGGCAGAACTGCCTGTTGGTGGAGCAGTCAGAACACACACATTCTTTAAGTTGACTGTCTTATATGGGTGCAATTCTTGGTGCTCCGAAACAATTACAATAATAACATCAAAGATCACTGATCATAGATCACTACAACAGATATAGTAATAATGAAAAAGCTTGAAATATTGCAAGAATTATCAAAAAGTGACATGATGTGAGTACATACTACTGGAAAAACGGAGCTAATAGACTTGTTGGATACAGAGTTGTCACAAATCTTCAATTTGTTAAGAAAAAAAAAACGATATCTACAAAGCACAATAAAACAAGGTATGCCTGTACTCCCTTTCACATACTCTGTGGTCTAGCTAAACTAACCTGGTTACTCTTCCTCACATGCAACAGTCCACACCACATTTCCTTTCCTTTGTCCAGGCTCTCTCACATACTTACAATGTATTCCCTCACTACCTCTAACTCTTGGAATCTCTAGCTTCCTTCAAGCTTGACTCCAATGCCACCTCCTATTCTCCCCAAAACTGCCTCCCCATCTTCTAAATTACATCATCTTTAGTCATTCAATAAATATTTATTAAGTGCCTACTATGTTCCAGGCACTGTTCTAAGGATACAAATAAGAAAAAGATCACCCTTATCCTCAAGACAAAAAAAAAAGCTGGAAGGGGTAAAGAAGGTATCTGAGGTGTCAGGGAGAGAAATGAGAAGATGGCTATCCTGGACCCTCTCCTTTAATGGAGGTTTTAGAGTTCTTGGCTCTGCCCTCCAGTCAGAGGGGCAGAGAGTACTGATGAGATGTGAGTACAAGAGTGATTGATCTTGGAGAATAATGAGATTTCCCAATGATGAGGTTTCCAGGGATAGGGTTAGCTGGTTAGAGAGATCCAAAGGAAGCACAGACAGGTAGAGGTGAGAACTGGTCTTAACTTCATATATGTATGTTTACTTCTTTATGTAGATTCCTCCCCAAGAGAAGATAAGCTCTTTGAAAGGAAAAACTACTTCAATTTTGTCTTCATAACTCATGTGCCAAGTACAGTGTTGGGCATGTAGTGGTAACTTAGTTAATGTTTATTAACTGGTTGGTTGGTTAATAGACTGGAATATTGGGACAAATTAAATAATATGAAATGTAATAGAAATATATGGGTATAGATATAGATATAGATAAAGCCTTACACTTGCATCCAAAAAACCAACTTCACAACTACATGATGGAGAAAATATGCCTAGAAAGTAGCTTTCTGCAAAGTATAGACCCAGGGGATTTAGTAGACTCCAAGCTCAATATAAGTAAACAGTATAAGTAGCACCTAAAAAGAAAGGCATAACTTTCAGAAATATTCAGATTGTGGTTACAATACATTCTGCCTGGTCTGACCACATCTGCAATATTGTGTTCCATTCTGAGAACTGTATTTATAGAGACATTGATGAGCTAAAGAACATCCAGAGGAGGGCAACCAATATGGGAAAAGCCTTCATGTTCATGCCATACGATGAGCAGTTAAAGGAACTATGAATGCTTAACTCAGAGAAGAAAAAGCATAACAGACATGAATACTCTTTTCTTTTTTTATTTGATTTATTTTTTGTTACATCTTAGGCTCCAAACTGTCTTCCTCCCTCCCCATCCCACACTAGAGAAAGCCACCATTTGGCACAGATTTATAAATATATGTAAAACCATGCTATACATACTTCTTTTTGTTAGTTCTTTCTCTGAAAGTGGTTAGCATCTTCCTTCAGAGGTCCTTCGTAGTTCATCTGAGTATTTATAATACTCAAAATAACTTGTTTGTTCACAATTATTCTTCAAACAATATTGCTGTTGCTATATACAATGTTCTCTTGGTTCTGCTCATTTCACTTTTCATTATTTTTCATTATTCCATTATTTCATGCAAGATTTTCCGTGCTTTTTCTAAAATTAGCCAACTCATTATTTCTTACAGCGCTTCTATCATGATCATGTACCACAACTTGCTTAGCCATTCCCCAATTAATGGGCACCCCCTAAATTCCCAGTTCTTTGACACCACAAAGAGAGCTACTATAACTATTTTAGAACATAAAAGGTTTTTTTCCCTTTTTTCTGATCACTTGGGAACCAGACCTAATAGTGGTATTGCTGGGTCAAAAGGATACTCATGGTTTTATACTTTGGACATTCCAGATTGCTCTACAAAATGGCTGGATCAGTTCACAGTTTCACCAGCAGTGTATTAATGTCCCAATTTTTTCACATCCCCTCCAACAGTTGTCATTTCCCCCTTCTATCATTTTAGACAATCTGATAGGTGGGAGATGATAGCACAAAGTTGTTTTAATTTGCATTTCTCTAATCAATAATGAATCAGAGCATTTTTATGTGACTATATATAGTTTTGATTTCATTGAAAAACTGCCTGTTCATGTCCTTTGATCATTTAACCGTTATCAAGAATTTGGACAGCTGTTAAGTGGAAGGACGATTAAACTCTTTCTGCTGCACTTCAGAAGGCAGAAGTTGGAGCAATGTGGTGGAGTTAGGAAAAAGGAAGTTTCAGCCTGATGTCAGGAAAATCTTCCTAACAATTAGAGCCATACCAAAGCAGAATGGACTTCCTAAAAAGTCAAAGTGGTGACTCTCTCACTGGGGATCTTCAAGCAGCAACTAGATAGCCATTCTTTGCATATGTTGTAAAGGCAGCTAGGTGGCATGGTAGAGAGAGCACCAGACATTGTGCTAGGAATACCTGACATAATACCCAGCCCCAAAATACACTCTGCATGATCTTGGGAAAAATCACTTAAAGCACCTATCTCCAAGGGTTCTTGTGAGGATAAAATGAGATAATATGTAATATGTTTTGTAGGCCTAAAAGAGATACATAAACGCTAGCTATTGCAATTATTATTGACAGAATTTTTTTCCGGCTTAGGACTAATTGGCTACCATGGTCCCTTCCAACCCTTGAGATTCTGGATTCATTGAGGACTGTACTAAAGCACAGCAACATCAAAATATAACTTTATGGAGAACAGACAAACTGTTAAAAATCACAAATATTTAACTAAAGAAGTCTTACGTGTCTAGTATTATTGAAGTGTTGTGGGGGATACAAAAATGTAAGATGCAGGCCCTCTCCTCTAAGAGTTCATGATTTAATTGGGAATATAAGATATATACCTGAAACAGAATCATAGAATGTCAGAGTTGAAGGGAATTTCAAGACCGGTTAGTTCAACCTCTTCGCTTGACAGATGAGCAATTAGAGAACAAAATGACCCAGTATATAATCAAGGGTTAATCTAAAAACAATTGAGTGATAAAATATATTCTCTAGGCATTAAGTCCTGAGCAAGGTCAGGAAAGGATTCTCTAAATTCGATCTGAAATCAAAGTTGTCTGAATTTCTCTGAAAAGGTATCAGAGAAGCATAGGGTTGATCAAACTCTAAAGATTACTTAGTCTAATCCATAGCCAGGTAACATGGTACAGTGGAAAGCATGTCAGCCCTAAAAACAGAGGACCAGAGTATAAAACCTTCCAGTAAAATAAGTTAGATAATGATTTATAATGTGCCTTCCAGCTCTAACCTCATGAAACATCACTTGAATACCTTTTATGATGAAGAACTCAAGGCTTCCCTATGGGAAAAAAATCCTTTTTCAAAATCTTTCATTGTTTGGGAGTTCTTCATTTACCCAATGACATTTAATAGATATTTGTTAAGTCCCTAATATGTGCAATACCCTCATCTAAGTCATGAGATCATAGCCATTTCTGGAAGGGATCTTAAAATCCATCTATCATCCCTCCTCATCTTACAGGTGAAGAAATTCACACCTACAGAGGTTTAAGTGACTCACTCCAGGTCATTTGGTTTTCAGTCATTTTTCAGTCTTATCCGACTCTTCATGACCCCATTTGGGGTTTTCTTGGCAAAGATGCTGAAGTGGTTTGCCATTTCCTTCTCCAGCTCATTTTCAAATGAGGAAACTGAGTAAAACAGGGTGAAGTAACTTGCCCAAGGTCATACAGCTAGTAAGTATGTGAGGCCAGATTTGAACTCAGAAAGATGAGTCTTCCTGACTCCAGGCCTGGCATTCTATACATTGACCTAGATGTCCACTCAAAGTCATACTAGAGGCAATAAAGGTCAAATTTGAACCTATCTCCATATCCAGAGCTCTTTCTACCATACTAGATGAACTGTAAATATCCTCTTCTTGAATGGCCTTTCTCTTAGTCAAAATGTCTCCCTCTAGCTTCCATTCAATGAAGTTAAAGCACAGGGGAATCAGAATGAGTCTAATCCTTCTTCTATCACACAACATTTCTACTAATAGGCATAGTCCAGATCCAATCAATTGCCAAATACTTTTGATTCCAACACAACAATATGCTTTATGTTCATTCCCAACTATTTATTTTCACTGTCACTACCTAAGTACACAGCCTCATCACCATCTGCATAGACTGTTTCAGGATTCCTCTAAAAAAATCTTCTCACCTTCATTGAATTGTATTCCATACACAGTTTATCCTTCATACTATTGTCAATCTAATCTTCCTTAGTTATAAGTGTGGTAATGTCACTCCTTTCTCAAAAATCTCTAGTGGCTCTCTATTACTTCTCAGATATAGTTCACACTCCTTTGCCTGGCATCTAAGACCCTCACCAATCTGTTTTCAGTCTTTCTAAGGCTTAACCCACATTCTTCTCTTTACAAACTCTATGATTCAGCAAAACTGGCTCACATTCCGGCCCCTGACTTTCCTCTATGGTTTTCTGCCATAATACTTTTGTTCATAAAATTCCCTAGTCATTACGTGTCTTTCCCCTTCTTCATCTATGGACTTCCTACCAATCGTTTAAAGGCAAAATCAAATCCAACCTCCTCCATGAAGCCTACATTGATCTTCCTTGTCAATAATGATCTTTCCCCTCAGACTTCACGTAAGACTTTGTGTTATTATTCCCCAAAGCCTTTGTGTATTATGCTTATTTGTATATTGTTTCATCTACCTCCTAGATTATAATGTCCATAAGGGTAGAGACCGTGCCTTATCACACAGCCAGGAGGCATAGTAGATAGGGTGCTGGACTTGGAGTCAGGAAGACCTGACCTCAAATTCTACCTCAGACACTTACTAGCTATGTGACCCAGAGCACAACCTGTAACCGCAATCTGCCTCATATCCTGTAAAATGGAGATAATAATAACACATACCTCCCAGGATTATTGTGAGAATAGATAATTATTGTGAAACACTTTGCAAACCAAAAATATATACAAGTTAGCTATTAGTATTAATTCTCTAAACCCTGTTACCTACCTCATTGATTAACAGAGTGCTTTATACACAATAGGTATTTAATAAATGTCTTACAAATTTGGAAATAAATAAAGTAAAGATAGAGTCAATACTGTTACAGGTACTCATTTCACTGCCTGGCCTTCTTCCATAACTGGAGGTAGCTGGCTGGCCCATCTCTCTGACAGACACTTTGAGCACAGCTTGCAGGGGGTGAGGAGTCTGCAAAGAAAACACAAGGGACATCTATTTCTGTGCTTTTTCCAAAAGGTATTGCTATTTGGTTCTTTGACAGGTGACCCTTAAACAAATATAGTGTGTAGGAAGATATGAGTTGTTGCTGCCAGGTGACAGTGACTGATGGGATGAGAGCTGGGGCCAGCCTCCTCCTAAGTGAACTGCAGACCCTTCCACAGTTGAAGGTAAAACAAACATTATATTAATAACATGACCCTTATTTGTCATCCAATTTCTCAGTTTGATTATATTTTCAATTAAATTTTATTCAGAGCAATATTTGAAAGTGATACCTAGTGTCTCAGCAATGAAAAACCAAATTGCTTTGGAAATTACAAGTATTTCTTATATAGAGGGAAAACACCATTAATTTTGTGGCTGTCAAAACTATTTTGCCTAAGGGAAAAGATATTTTATGAAACATGCCACTTTCCTTGATCCTGCCTTCCTATTCCATCCCTCTACCCACAATAACTTTTTAAGGAACTAGAATTGAAAAGTTGAAGAGTAAAATTTTAATAATGACAAAAGAATTTTTCCCTTCCCGTAAAGTTTGTCCAGAATCCCCCAAAGATGAAACATCCCAAAAAGATTTCAATCAGATTTTTAGAATCATCATTCACCTCATGCAAATGTTTGAACCCTTCTGTGACTCTTATATAACTCAGGAAAAAGTGAAGCAAAAAGATGTAGTGGAGAAACCACTGACATTGGAATCAAATGCCCTCATTTAAACCCTCTTAAAGGGTTTATTATATGACCTTGGGCAAGTCACTTCACCATTTTATTTTCAACCTTATCTTTAAAATGAAGGAGATTGATCTCAAGGGCTCCATTCAGGTTTAAATGCTAGGATCCTAAGAGTTGAGTATAGAACTGCCCCCAGCTGTATCAGTTCAGCTGACCACATCTTTTCAGAGATTAGTAGAGAATGAGATTTATCACCTGGTGCTTACCACAGTTTTCAGGTGCTTTGACAATAGAAATCAGGAAAGGATACACAGGGTTTGAAACTTCATTAAATACATACCCACCCCTATGACTTAGGATGTTTAATGCCGGTATAAGTATTAGGTTTGTCCAAATTAGAGGATTCACTAATTAAGCCAGAGTCAAAGTTGAGTGATCTACACCCCTTTCTAGCCTACCTTTCTTACAGTGTCACTAGAGGAAAAAATGTCTACAAAGACAGCAATAGCTTATCCTAATTGCTTACTGAAGTGATCATTTGTCAGTTCCCAGGGCCCACTCCCCCAAACCAAGATGCACACACCCAAGCTGATTCCATATTTGGTCTGTATCTGGCATGGACAACAATCCCTAGTCCAATGAGGATAGGGAAACTCATGTTGGAGATATATTGATATATACACACACGTACACACACACATATATGTATATGCACATGTATATATGCTCATGTGTGTGCACACATATATACATGTGTGTATGCATATGTGTATATATACATGCATGTATATATGCCAAATAGATTCACATATATTTAATATATGAATTAATGGGTTTTACTTAAGCAGAATGACAGGATATACATATATACATACACAGTGAACCATAGGAACTATCTACATATAGAATAATATATAAAAGCAGAATGTAATATATACAAGAGAGAGACAGAGAGAGAAACTAGCTAGGGAGCAAGATATATATGTAAACACAAAAGAATTCATTTTAAGTCAGTAAACACATTTTCAAGCACATAATATAGGATCATGGATTTAAAACTGAAAAGGAACATAAATATGATCAAATCCAACCCATTTGACACAAATTCACGCCCAATAACACTGCAAAAGGTAGAAGAACTAAAAAGAAGAAAAATTTTCATAGATTTTATTCTTATTAATAAAAAGCAAGTTGTTGATAATGCTGGGGCAGCTAGGTGGTGCAGTGGACAAACCACCGGGTTTGGAGTCATGAAGACCTGATTTCAAATCTGGTCTCAGATGCTTACTAACTATGTGGCCCTGGGCAAGTCACTTCACCCTGTTTGCCTCAGTTTCCTCACCTGTCAAATAAGATGGAGAAGGCAATGCAAAACCACTCACTATCTTCATCAAGAAAACTCCAAATGGGATCACAAAGAGTCTGACATGATTGAAATGACTGAACAACAACAAAGTTGCTAAGGTCAAAATGATGAGAATATTGGGAGAGATAACTACACCTCCTCTGAAATTTTGTGATAAGAGAATGAACAGAAAGCTAAGAGTAGTCTTATATGCACTCTAAAATTGGGGAAAATAGATTTCAAAGAGTTCAAAGGAAGGATAAGCAGGATTTCTTGGCCTATGTTCTATAAGGGAAGAAAGCCCAGGAGAGATGAAAACTCTCAAGAATGAAATTCAAAATCCACAAACAGAAATAATTCTGATGAGAAAGAAAAATAAGTTGCCTGAAGAGATCAGTGTTGATATACAGAAAACTCAACAACAAATGAAGATTTAAAAATTTAAAAATGCACGGAAAGTGGAAACAGGAAGATAACAGAATCACAGAAAGACATAGTTGGAAGGGTTCTCAGAAATCATTTAGTCCACCAAAAATCCCCCAAAGAAGCATGACCCAGTACCAGAAGCAGAGTGACAGGAGTGCTAAATCCTTAGCATGAACTGAGACTCTTAATAAAGGCAGAGCGGGGCTTTAAACGATGGTGGTGTAAGGAGGAAAAAAGCAGTGATAACCTCACTGTGTGAAAATGAGACAATGATAATAACTGATGACAGAGAAAACTCAACAATTCAATTCTTATTTCACTTTTATTTTCTGCAAAGTTGAATGACTTTTAGAATACAAAATACAGAATAAAAATGGCTAATAGAGAGTTGATTAACCGAAAGAAAGAAAAAGTGAGTAATTATCTGCTCTTGATTCATTCAGATCAACTGATTCAACTATTTCCTTGGCTACTGAAAGCACTAGCAGATGTGGTTGCTGAGCTACTATTAATGATGTTTGAAAAATTAGAGAAAATGGGAGAAATACCACCGAACAAGAGAAGTGCAAATGCACTGATTTTCAAAAGAAGGAATTGGTTAGATTTTAATTTCTGGCAAAAAGTCTAAAAATTAATCATTAAAGGGATGGTTAGGTAATATCTAGAAAGGGAAGCAGTGATCGCAAAGATCTCATGGCTTCAGCAAGAATAGGTCATAGCAGATTGTCCTCATTTCCCATTTTTGACACCATTACTAAAGTAGTGGAGTAGGGGAATGCTGAAGATATAGTTTATCTCCATTTTTAATACAAGGTTTGATAGATTATCTGACACTAATTTTCCAGAAAAGACAGAGAAATATCAGGTAGACAAGAGAATTATTCTCATTAAATCTCATCTTATTCTATGCTCATCTCATCATTCTAACCTGATGAAGTAATTTTTTTTTAATTCTGACTATTGTACAATTTGTTGGTTATCCTTAGATTGGTTTCATCTATAAACTTTCCAAGCACACTTTCAATAGCTTTATTCAAATCAATGATATACCTTATGTGTGATCATCTGGCCCACCCATGTCTGTATCCACAAAAGGATAACATGAGGGGCTTTTTTGGATACTTCTGCATCATTAGACTGTGAGCTCTTAAAGAACAGACACTGTGTTGCTGTTCTTGTTGTTTTGTTGTTGTTGTCATCTTTTTTTGTATCTTAGTCCTTAGAATAGTGCCTGGCACATAGTAGGTACTTCATAAATGTTTATTGACTGACTAATTACATCTGCAGCATTCCTAAGAAAGTAAATGAATCAGTCTGGCATGACATACGCTTGATGAAGCCTTGCTGATTTTTCACTGTCATTGTTTCCTCTTCTAAATGCTTACAAAACATCTCATAATATTGCCAAAATTAGGTGGCAAGGTCACCATCATATAGATTTTATACTAATAGTTTTTAAGTGTAACCCTATCCCTGATTTTTGTGTGTTTTTTTTTTTATTGGGACAACACATATAGTATCATGGAAGCAATGAACATGAGCTTGGACAGACTTCAGGAGATATTGAAGGACAGAAAGGCCTGCTGTGCTATGGTCCCGGGGATCATGAAGAGTCAGACACAGCTGAACGACTGAACAACAACAATAACAAAATACTTTTATATGCTGTCTTTTTGTATGGGAAGAATGTCCCTTTTCCCACATCCAAGTCTCATACAAACTTATGAAAGTAGCGTTATAGTAGTTTTCTACCACCATAGCAAATAATTAGACAGATAATGACTATTGAATCTTTCTCACCAATCATGGGTCACTCTAAATCTCATACCTAAGGGGAAAAATGGAAATATACCTTAGGTCATACATAAGCTTCAAAATACTTCTTATTATACATCAGTCTACTCACATCACACCTTTGCTTAAAAATTTTCAGTTGTTCCCTATTGCCTATTTCTGACACTCAAGGCCCTTCATAATCTGGCACCTCTCTACCTTTCTAATCTTAGCTAGTAGCAGATTATAATTTGATTCAATTTAACAAATACGTATTAAGCACCTATTTTGTGCAAAGCAATATGCACTGGGAATATGAAGAGAAATTTTTAGTAGTCTCAGCTATCAGAAACTTACATCCTAATTGGAAGACACATTTATATAGATAAATACAGAGTGATTTCAAAAGGAAAGGCATATTGTCACTTGTGAGGATCAGGGAAGGTTTCACGTATAGGCATTTGAGCTGAGCCTTAAAAGGTGTGAGGAAATCTAAGAGGAAGAGGTAGCACAATGGATAGAGTACTTACTGGCCTGAGAGAGAGAGACAGAGAGAGAGAGAAAGAGAGAGGAATATCTGAGTTCAAATGCTATTTCAGATACTTGCTACCTATGTACCTGGGTAAGTCACTTAATCTCTGTCTCAGTTTCCTCCTCTATAAACAATTATAATAGCACTGACTTCCAGGATTGTTGGGGATACAATGAGATAATATTAATAAAACATTTTGCAGACCTTAAAGCATTAAATAAATGCAGGTGAGTATTATTCCAAAACTGACAGGAAATTGTACAAATGCATGGTGAAAAGAGTGACATGTTGAGTTCAAATAACAGTTGTGTAGTCCAGTTTGGCTAGAAAATACTAGTTGAAGAGGAGTAATGAGAAATGTCAGAAAAGGTTAGTAGTATTATGAAGGAATTAAACATGTCAGATTGAGTAGTTTATATTTTAGAAATCAGGAGGCACAGATGACTGCTGAGCAGAGGAGTGACATGGTCAGAATTTGCCAACTCTAGGGAGAAAGGATTAGAGACAGGAGAAACTGGCAGCAAGAAGAATCATCAGGTGACCATGCAATAAGTCCATGGGAGAGGTGATTAGGATTTAATTAGGGAAGTTATCATGTGGATAAAGAGAAAAGGATAGATATGATAGATGTTGGGGACACAGAATTGACAAGACTCTGAAACTAAATTATATGTGAAGTAATAAAGGAGGAGTAAAGAGTCAAGAATATAACTTGTAATAATCCTAGATGATGAGAGTATGGCAATTTTGTTAACAAAAAGGGGAGACTGGAGGAAAGATAAGCCTTGGGGAAATAAGAACTGTCTTTTAGACATGTTGAGTGTGAGATGCCATTAGGATGCCAAGATCAAGATTTCTAACAGGCGTTTGGTGAAGCTAGACAGGAATGCAGAAGAAATATTAGAGATGGATATTTGAATTTGGTGGTCATCTGTATAGAAATGATAATCAAATTAGCAATAGCTGATGAGATCTCAAGACAGAGAGTATAGGGGCAGCTAGGTGGTACAATGGATAGAGCTCCAGCCTTGTAGTCAGGAGGACCTGAGTTCAAATCTGGCTTTAGACACTTGACACTTATTAACTGTGTGACCCTGGGCAAATCACTTAACCCCACTGCCTAGCCAAAAAGCAAAAAAAAAAGAAAAGACAAAAATAGAGTGTAGAAATAGAAGAGAAGAGTAGGACCCAGGACAGAGCATTGGAAGAAACCCACACAATAATAATAATTAAAAAACAATAGCTAGCATTTATGTAGCACTTTAATGTTTACAGAGCACTTCATAGATATTATCTCATCTTATCCTCCTCCCAGCAACCTTGGGATTTGTGGTTGTTCAATTGTTTCAGTTGCTTCCATCTCTTCATGACCTCATTTGAGGTTTTCTTGGCAAAGATATTGCAATGGTTTGCCATTTCCTTCTCCAGCTCATTTTACGTAAGAGGGTGGATTTGAACTTAGAATACTAGCTCCAGTTGCAATTCACTGCATCATATCCCTGACTTGAGAAGGAGTTATTATCTTCATTTTGTAGATGAGGAAACCGAAGCAAACAGTGGTTAAGAGATATGCCCAGAGTCACAACAGCTAGTAAGTATCTGAGGTTGGATTGAAACTCAGATTTTCTTGATTCAAGCTGTAGCATTCTAATCATTGGACAATTAGCTCCTCAGCAAAAAAAAAAAAAAAAGAATAAGAAGAGGCTATCAGTTAGAAGGAAAACAAAGACTGAGCAGTGTCTCAGAAGCCAAAGGAAGAAAGAATACCCAGGAGGAGTGGTCGACAACATCAAAAGCTGAAGGGAGGTCAAGCAGAGTGTAGGGCAGCTAGGTAGCACAATGGATAGAGTACTAGGCCTGAAGTCAGGAAGACTACAATATCTTCCTGAGGTCAAATCTGGCCTCAGACACTTACTAGCTGTGTGACCCTGGGCAAGTCACTTCACCCTGTTTGCTTCAGTTTCCTCACTTACAAAATGAACTGGAGAAGGAAATGGCAAACCACTCCAGTATCTTTGCCAAGAAAACCCCAAATGGGGTCATGAAGAGTGAGACATGACTGAAAATGACTGAACAACAAACAATAAGCAGAATGAGGAATGAGAAAAGGTCTTTGGATTTAATGGCTACAAAACTGTTAATAACCATAGACAGAACAGTTTTAGTTTAGTGATGGGGTCAGAAGGGAGATTGAAAAGGTTTGAGAAATGAGAAGTGAAGGCAATGAGTATGGATGACCCTCTCAGGGTATGGTTGTGAAAGGGAGAGGACACAGTAGGGCCAAGTGAAGTTGTTTTTTGTTTGTTTTTTAAGGATGCAAGAGATGTGGACATATTTGTTGGCAACAGAGAAGGAGGTGGTGGACAAGGAAAGACTGAAGATGAGGGAATAATAGAGGAAATGATTGAGGAGGAATGTACCCAGAAAAAATAGGAAAAGATGGAATTAAAAGTTTAAGTTGAAAATTTGGCCTGGATAGAAAGACTTGGTAACTCTTCCTTGGATACTACAGCAAAAAAAAAAAGAGAAAAGGTAGTGATATCGAGAGATTGGTGGTATTGAAAAGGAGAGAAGAGGGGGTCATGATGTATGTCCTCTGTTTTCTCAGAAAGATAGGAAACAAGCTTCTCTGTTGAGAGGAAGTGCACAGGGGTTAGTGTAGGTGTCTTGAGAGAGAAGGATTGCAATGGCCACTTTGGGGACTGTGAAAGACACTTGATTTTGGAAAAATAATTACCTGGGGAACGAGGGAATGGAGGAGTTCCTGGAGCTTGAGGGAAGAATGAAGAAATGGGTTTTGGAAGAATGAGACAGAAGGAGAGATGGAAACATAGGTGATTATATATCCTATGTCCTTTTAGGCAGCTAAGTAATGCAATGGTGGTGCAACAAGCCTAGAGTCAAAAAGATTTGAGTTCATATCCCACCCTATCAGACACTTACTAGCTGTGTGACCCTGGACAAGTCACTTGACACTGTTTGCCCCAGTTTTTTCATCTGTGAAAATGAGCTGGAGGACGTAATGACAAGCCTCTCCAAGAAAACCCCACATGGGGTCACAGTATCAGACACAACTCAAACAGCTGAACAACAACAAATGCAATTGATTCCCACATCTATATATCTAAACCTAGTCTCTCTAACCCCACATTACCAACCACCAGATGTCTTGGGGACATTGCAAACTTAACACATCCAAAACAGAGCTCTTAACTCTTCCACAAAACATAAACCTCTACAAAACTTACTTATTTCTGTCAGTCACAAACACTCAGTCTCCAAGGATTGTAATCTCAGTATCAACCTCGTCTCCTTATCCTCCCTTATTCCATTTACCATTTAGATAATGGGAGTATGGCCATTTTGTTAACAAAAAGAGGGGAGGGGCAGCTAGGTGGTGCAGTTGATAGAGCACCAGCCCTGGAATCAGGAAGACCTGAGTTCAAGTCCAGCCTTAGACACATAACACTTACTAGCTGTGTGACTCTGGGAAAATCACTTAACCCCAATTGCCTCACAAAAAAAAAAAAAATTTAAATAGAGGAAGGATGAGCTTCAGGGAAATAGGAGCTGTGTTTTAGATATATTGAGTGTGAAATGCCAATGAGATGCTAAGATCAAGATTTTCAATAGGCATTTAGTGAACCTAGACAGGAATACGAAGAAATATTAGGGCTGGATATATGGATTTGGTGGTCATTTGTATAGAAATGATAATCCAATTAGCAATAGCTGATGAGATCTCAAGAGAAAGAGTGTAGAAATAGAAGAGAAGACTAGGACCCAGGACAGAGTATTGGAGGAAACTCACACTTAATAAAGAAAAACAATAGCTAACATCCATGCAGCACTTTAAGGTTTACAGAGCACTTCATAGGTATTACCTTATCTTATCCTCCTAGTAATTACCAAAATTTACATTACCAAATCTTTCTGTTTCTGCTTCTGCAATATCTCTTTCATCTGATCTCATCTCCCTCCTCACACAGCTGCCATCTTAGTTCAAAGCCTGATGTTCTTGAAGTAAGAGTCTGACCCAAACAGTCCCCAACTAAAACAAAACAACAAAACATCTTCTATTTCATTCCTCTTTTAGAATAGTAGGGTGGAAAAGGTAATAGTTCTGAAGTCAAAGGCCCTGAGTTCAAAGCTTATCTCTTTAGGCACATCATTTAACATTCTTAGGTTTCAGTTTTTTCATCTACAAATTTAGGGGTTTGGCTACATGTCCTCTGAGGTCCATGATCTCTGACCTAAATATAAACTCATCTCTTTTGCTTTGAAAGCCCCTTAAAATCCGCCTTCCATTTATCTTTTTGGTCTCATTATATACCATTTTCCTTCTAAAACTCCATTATCCAGTTAAACTGACTTTTTCTCCATTTTTCATATATGGCACTCTGTCTTCAGTCACCATACATTTGTGCTGACCATCCTCCATGCCCAGAATCTACTCTTTCTTCACCTTCTATCTCGTAGACTCCCTCTCTTCCTTCAAAATGAAATTCAGGTGCCACCACTTTCAACATGAATCATTTCCTAATCCTTTTCCACAACTACTAATGCCTGCCCTCCTTCCCTCCCTTC
>NW_020949255.1:0-4103 GCF_900497805.2 Vombatus ursinus | reverse complement strand
TTTCTATCATATGCTTCATCAAGTATAGCACTTTGAACTCAGTGGGGGCTTAAGAATGTTGAATGAATGAATGCTCTAACATGTTGTATGGCGTAGTGAGGAGAATATTAAATTGGAAATGAGATTTGGCAACTCACTACCTGTGTCATTGGCTAAATTACTGAAATTCTGCAAGTCTTGATTTCCTCCTTTGTAAAATTAGAATTTTAAATGGAATGATCTCTAAAGTTCCTTCTAGCTCTAAATACTATGATGCTAGGAAAAAAAAGGAGTCAAGAGGAAGGAGAAGGCAGGAAAAGAGGCAGAGGGGAAGAGGGAAAGATTCCTGTAAAGAAGAAAGGAAGAGGTGATGAAGGGGGAGGGGAAAAGGGAGAGAAGGAGAAAGGTGGGAGGGAGGCTGAGGTACATACAGATGAGAAGAGGGAGAGAAAAGAATAAGGGAAAGGAGAGGAAGAGAAAGGAAAAAGGGAGAAGGTATGCATGAAGAGAGAAATGAACCCCCTCCCCCCAAATAAAAAGGTGGGTCGGCTGTCAATGCCACAGCTAGATGTCAATGGGAGTAGGTGGGAAAAGTCAGTCTAGGGCGGGAAGAGGTTCATCAATTTAAGTTTCTCTTCAGTGACTGATCTCACTGCCACCCCCAGCATCACATCCTGCTTCATCCTGGAGGCCTCTGCTATGCTCAGATGTCTATCCATAAAAATATGTGGCTGGCTGGGGCCCAGAAATGCTGAACTGATTTGGCCTAATTAGACACTGAGGCCAGCTGAGCGTGCAACGTATGGGACGTGCTGTCAAATTCACCAGTAGAGCGAACTCCTTAAGCATTAAAGTCATTCCTCACTGCGGCCCTTCTACATTGCCAAAGTGACTTCACATTCATTATTTCATCTGATCCTCATGATCTGAGCCTCTAGAGGGCTGGAATTAGGGTCAGGGCTGAAATTAGATGAGAAAAGAAATATGGAAAGAAGTTGTGACCCGACGCAAGGTCGTGCACCTCATCCGTTCTGATGTCCCTTCCTCAGGCCAAGCCTGGGATTCCTTCACAAATGCCACATTCTTTGCTCTCCATCTGCTCTTCCACCCTGCTGAGCTGAGCATGGGGCTTTGCCATGAAACAAATTCTGATATATTTGTTAAAAAAAAAAATAAACAAAACAAGTCTCATAACTTTGGATCTTGTCTCCAACAGAATTCAAGTCAAAAAGAGATAAAGAAGCTCTCTCTCTCTCTCTCTCTCTCTTTTTTTGCTTAGGCAATCAGGGTTAAATGACTTGCCCAGGGTCACACAGCCAGTGTCAAGTGTCTGAAGCTGGATTTGAACTCAGGTCTTCCCGACTCCAAGGCCAGAGCTTTATCTACTATACCACCTACCTGCCCTAGAAAAGAGATTCTTTATAGATATTGAGGTCCTCCAGGTGTTCTTGTTTGCAAATGACATTGTGCTGATTGCACTAAGACCAAGGAGGGGGAAGAGAAAGAAAGAAGCATTTAGTAAGCACCAATTATGTACCAGGCACTGTGCTAAATGCTTTATGAATATTCCCTCATTTTATCTTCACAACAACCCTGGGAAGTAGGTGCTATTATTTCCCCCATTTCACAGCAGAGGAAACTGAGACAGATGAGGTTAAAAAACCTTCCAGCATTTCACAGCTGGTCAGTATCTGAACTTGGGTCTTCCTGACTGTAGGTCCTGTACTCTTATCCACTTTCCACCCAACTGCCTCAAGACCAAGAACATTGTAGAGTCTCTTAAATGAGATTCATAATCACTCAAAACAGTTTGGTCTAACTATTTATACAGGGAATACTGAGTGGATGATCAATGTTTCCTGTCAAGATTTTGATAGGCAGCTATATGGACAACCTCTAGACCTTGTTTGTACTTGGATCTGGGATATGCATTGCAGATGGAAAATGAGCTAGGCCCAGAGTTGAGCAGAAAGTGGTAAGCAGAGTAGGTGGGCAGCGCTTTTAGTAGTGCTAAGCTTCTTCCTGAAATAAAGATCTGTTTTTTGAACACCAACATTCTTCCAAAAATATTGGATGACTGCAAGTTGTGGAGATAGGTCTTTGTTTCAGAAAGAAGCCTGGGGTCACTAAAGCTCTGCCCCGTCTTCCCAAGATCACGTAGCCTGCTTATCTCTTGCTGTTCTTCTCTAGACCCAGATCATTTTCCATCTGCAATGCATATCCCAGATCCAAGTACAAACAAGGTCTAGAGGTTGTCCATATAGCTGCCTATCAAAATCTTGACAGGAAACATTGATCATCCACTCAGTATTCCCTGTATAAATAGTTAGACCAAACTGTTTTGAGTGATTATGAATCTCATTTAAGAGACTCTACAATGTTCTTGGTCTTGAGGCAGTTGGGTGGAAAGTGGATAAGAGTACAGGACCTACAGTCAGGAAGACCCAAGTTCAGATACTGACCAGCTGTGAAATGCTGGAAGGTTTTTTAACCTCATCTGTCTCAGTTTCCTCTGCTGTGAAATGGGGGAAATAATAGCACCTACTTCCCAGGGTTGTTGTGAAGATAAAATGAGGGAATATTCATAAAGCATTTAGCACAGTGCCTGGTACATAATTGGTGCTTACTAAATGCTTCTTTCTTTCTCTTCCCCCTCCTTGGTCTTAGTGCAATCAGCACAATGTCATTTGCAAACAAGAACACCTGGAGGACCTCAATATCTATAAAGAATCTCTTTTCTAGGGCAGGTAGGTGGTATAGTAGATAAAGCTCTGGCCTTGGAGTCGGGAAGACCTGAGTTCAAATCCAGCTTCAGACACTTGACACTGGCTGTGTGACCCTGGGCAAGTCATTTAACCCTGATTGCCTAAGCAAAAAAAGAGAGAGAGAGAGAGAGAGAGAGCTTCTTTATCTCTTTTTGACTTGAATTCTGTTGGAGACAAGATCCAAAGTTATGAGACTTGTTTTGTTTATTTTTTTTTTTAACAAATATATCAGAATTTGTTTCATGGCAAAGCCCCATGCTCAGCTCAGCAGGGTGGAAGAGCAGATGGAGAGCAAAGAATGTGGCATTTGTGAAGGAATCCCAGGCTTGGCCTGAGGAAGGGACATCAGAACGGATGAGGTGCACGACCTTGCGTCGGGTCACAACTTCTTTCCATATTTCTTTTCTCATCTAATTTCAGCCCTGACCCTAATTCCAGCCCTCTAGAGGCTCAGATCATGAGGATCAGATGAAATAATGAATGTGAAGTCACTTTGGCAATGTAGAAGGGCCGCAGTGAGGAATGACTTTAATGCTTAAGGAGTTCGCTCTACTGGTGAATTTGACAGCACGTCCCATACGTTGCACGCTCAGCTGGCCTCAGTGTCTAATTAGGCCAAATCAGTTCAGCATTTCTGGGCCCCAGCCAGCCACATATTTTTATGGATAGACATCTGAGCATAGCAGAGGCCTCCAGGATGAAGCAGGATGTGATGCTGGGGGTGGCAGTGAGATCAGTCACTGAAGAGAAACTTAAATTGATGAACCTCTTCCCGCCCTAGACTGACTTTTCCCACCTACTCCCATTGACATCTAGCTGTGGCATTGACAGCCGACCCACCTTTTTATTTGGGGGGAGGGGGTTCATTTCTCTCTTCATGCATACCTTCTCCCTTTTTCCTTTCTCTTCCTCTCCTTTCCCTTATTCTTTTCTCTCCCTCTTCTCATCTGTATGTACCTCAGCCTCCCTCCCACCTTTCTCCTTCTCTCCCTTTTCCCCTCCCCCTTCATCACCTCTTCCTTTCTTCTTTACAGGAATCTTTCCCTCTTCCCCTCTGCCTCTTTTCCTGCCTTCTCCTTCCTCTTGACTCCTTTTTTTTCCTAGCATCATAGTATTTAGAGCTAGAAGGAACTTTAGAGATCATTCCATTTAAAATTCTAATTTTACAAAGGAGGAAATCAAGACTTGCAGAATTTCAGTAATTTAGCCAATGACACAGGTAGTGAGTTGCCAAATCTCATTTCCAATTTAATATTCTCCTCACTACGCCATACAACATGTTAGAGCATTCATTCATTCAACATTCTTAAGCCCCCACTGAGTTCAAAGTGCTATACTTGATGAAGCATATGATAGAAA
>NW_020949254.1:0-6391 GCF_900497805.2 Vombatus ursinus | reverse complement strand
GTATTTGGAGGGCTTTGGGAGACAGCTCAACACAGTCTCTGCTTTCCCTCCACCATCTTCACATTAAAATGATGTTGAGGTACCACCTCACACCTATCAGATTGGATAATATGACAGAAAATGAAAATGATAAATGTTGGAGAAGATGATGCAAAATTGGAAAATTAATGCATTGTTTGTGAAGTTATAAACTGATTCAATAATTCTGGAGAGCAATTTAGAACTATGCCCAAAAGGCAATAGCCTAGATATAGCAGTTATGCCAAATTTCAATTAGACTTATGTCAATAATTTAAAATTTGAATAATTAACCTTTTATGTTTGTAGCATTTCTTCTTGAGAAATTTTTAAAGCTTAAAACTGCATAAAATTTTGGGACACCATACGTACACACACACACACACACACACAAGCACACACGTGCACGTGCGCACACAAACACACACACACACACACACACCAATGGACTAATTCATATGAAATTTAGTAGGTCAGGCAATGATCATTCTTTATTCATTTGGTTTTCTCTGTAGACACCTTTTTCACTTCACTCTATACCCTCTTTCATAGTAACCTTATCAATTTCCACGTGGTCAATTATCATCTCTAAGAAGATGACTTATAGTCTTATATATTCAGCTCTATTCTCTCTCTTGCTCTCCAGCTCTATGTCACCAAATGCCTGTTAGACACCTCAGCCATGATGCTCTGTAGGAAACACAAATGTAGCATATTCACAACTAAAAGTGTTATCTTCTCTTCCAAACCTACATTTTCTCCAAATTTCCCTAGCTCTGTTGAGAATATTCTTATTATTCCAGAGATTCAGTCTTGCTTCCTCAGAGTCATCCTCAACTCTTCCCTCTCCCTCACACACCACTAGTTTCAAAGTCAATTTAATTCACATCCACAACTTATTTCATATGCGGTCTGCTGACTTGGCCATTGCCCTACTATTACCTCACACTTGGACTACTGCAGTACCATCTTATTTAGACTCCTCCATTGTAGTGTCTCCTTTCTCTAAATCATCCTTCACAAGGCCAAAATGATAAAGGTCTCCTAAAGACCTTTATTAAGTCCTTAGCATGTGCCAGGTGCTATGCTTAGTTCTATGGATATAACTACAAAACAATAACAACAGCAAAAACAAGACAGTTCTTACCCTCAAGGAGCTTATATTCTAATATAGGAAGATTATTCATATAAGAGAATATGTATGCTATACCTTGTGTATAATATATGTGTATATGTGTGCGTGTATGTATATATCCATCCATCCATATATATACATACACACACACACACATATATAAACTGACACCCACACCCCCCACACATACATACACACACACACACACACACACACACACACACACACACATATATATATATATATATATATATATATAAAGATATAGATCCAAGGTCACCTTGAGATTTTAATCCCAGGTCTTAGGATTTCTAATTGATTTAGAGGTCATTTAGTTTAATCCATTATAAAGATATGGAAATTAAGGCTGAAAGAGATTAAAAGGTATGAGCAGGTTCACAGTGGTAATAAGTAGCAAAGCAGGAATTATAACCTAGACCCACAGATTCAAAACTCAGTTATGCATATTTTTACCTATACTTTAAAGGAAACCCCTCTATCAAGCCTCCACTTGAAGACCTCCAGTGATGGGGGACTCTCTACCTATCTCATGGAGCAGCTTATTCCACTTTTGGATAGCTCTAATTATTAGAAGTTTTTTTTTTCTTTACATGTAGTTTAAATCTTGTTCTCTACAGTTTCTATACTTTCTTTCAATTTATGCTTTTTAGAGCCTAGGGAACCCTTCTTTGGTTAAAATTCCCTTGGATAGACTCGGAGAAGTACATCAAGTTATTTACTCCTCTAAGCATCTAAGTGTGATTCAGTTTATTTATCTAGAGAGGAGCCAGTTTTGTGAATTCCAGGGTGGGAAGGAAGAGCTCTGGAGCTTGAAAGCAGGGAATCAGTCCTTAGTATGTAGGTGTCCCAGAAAGGAGGAGAGAATACACAAAGTGAATGAGAAGAGGGAAGAAGGCCTCCTTTACTTGCTTCATAGTTTTATCAAGGACAGGCCCCATACAAATGACTTACAAACCCATTGCTTGGTGGTGGAGAATTAAGGCTGCCTGGTCTGTGTTAAGCCATTGCTGGAATGCCTTGACTAGGGTCCAAAAAGCTCTTCTCTATCAACCAAATATGTTTAGCATAAATAAAGATAAGATAATTGAGTCTTAATTCACGCATTTGACAAAATTCAAAATGCTAATAGTTGACATTTTTACGTATGTCATTTAATTAGGAGGCAGTTTTATCAGAGGACCTGTATTCAAATCCTGATTCTGCTACTTGCTTTCTGTATGACCTTAACCACTCTGGGCTTGTTTCCTCATTTGTAAAATGAGAGGGTTGAACTAGATGGCCTCTAAGCTCCTTCCCAGCTGTGGAGACTATAGCCCTTTGACTCTGACAATAACCTGATGATATAAGTACCACATTTCTGTCTTTCCAATGCTTGGCAACTAAGAGAGAGAATTAACCGTATTTTACAGATGAAGAAATTGAGGTTCGTCAAGATTCAATGACTTACTTGTCCGTGGCTAACTAGCTAATAAGCATCACAGATAGAAGTCAAACTTATCTTTTCAGATTCCCTACATCCTCCATAGTGGTACCTTTCTCCCTCTACTACATCCTATAGTCTATGCTCATTTATCTTACAATGTAGAACAAATTATCAAAAGCTGAAATTTTTCATCTCTAAAATGAGAATGCAAATATTTGGCTGTTGGTTCCATAGAGTGAATTAAAAAATGGCAGATTTGGCTAGTTCATCTCTGGGTGTCATCTATGCTTTTTAGTCCCTTGCCAGCCACTGATTCCTAGGGCCACCTCCAACCAGTTCCTTCGCATGGGATGCCTCAATCCAATTTCTTATTTTAACTTTCCTACCAATGATCCCTATTTCCCCCTTTCTCCCTAAAAACTCTCATTCCTTCAGTGACTATCAGATCCCAGCTAAGCCTTAAGGACTAAGCCATCTGATTGATTATAATTAATGATCACCCTTTAAGGGATATTTGTATTTTAACTAGGGATACCTGGAGATACATACAATCCAACATATTTCTAATAGCATAATTTTCCTGTGCCATCCTTCTAAAAGTACATCTCCCTTCACCTAGCACAATACCCTGCATGCTCTAGATAATTATTTATTCAATTGAATTAGTGGATATTAATTTCAGATGGTCACCAGAGAAAGAAAATATTTTGTTGTGGGCCTTTCAGGGGCCCCTACAATCACACTGAGGAAGTGATCACCTGGAGGTCACAGAATCACAGACTTATATCTGGAATGAATGCTAGAGATAACGTAGTCCAAACTGTCATTTCATAGAGTTTCAAAGCAATATTCTTGACTGCCCAAGATCTTGTAAAATCAGAACTTGAATCCAGGTCATCTGCTTCAGGGCAATATAAGAAAGAGATGTTTTCTCAGATGTGCCCTCCTGCTGACCTGTCTTCTCAGTGTAATAAAGCAACGAATGTAATTAACATCCTTGCTATACTATCTCAGGAAATACATTTTGTGCAAATATTCCTTTAATATTAATTGGGTCATAGATTTTTGAGAAATGTTAACTGGGTTCATTATATTTGGAAGAATAGAGAGACTTGGGGGCTCATAAGGATAGTATTAGAAGCCACAACTCCTCAGGGTTACCCCAAGAACCTCAAGGTTCTTGGTAAACACACTCTGGGGACACAAGGGAGGGTCAGAATGCACCTTGGGAAGATAAGCCCACACTTAGGGGCTTACACTTCATTTGCAAATTCAGTGAAACTTCTGCCATTAAAAAGACCTGCAGAATGTTCCCCCTCTCTTTCCACAACCATAGTAACATGGCCACTCTCCTCCCTGGCAAGGATGGAACACAGTGGTAATGAGAGGAGAATATCAGCCTTTTCCTCCGAAAAGGGTGCATAGGGATATAGCAAACAGCATTTAAAAACACCAGTTTTGTGATTAAAATATGGCATTGGGTCATAAATCTTTGACTTCCATGTGGTTTTTGTTTTTTAAGTGGTTGGAACCATACAGAAGGAAAGCCTTCTAAAAAACTATGTAATTTTTTTTAAAGGACTGAGGCTCTCTCACAAATTGTGCTTCAGTGTTCCAACCCCATTGGGAAGGCAACCAAACTAACCTACTTTATATTTTAAACATTTCCACTTCCTGCCCTGGATGAGTCAAGCAAAAGTTACAGGCGGTTATGAAAAGAGAAGAATCAAGCACATCTTTAAAAGTCTGTTTGGGGTACAGTGGTAGAAGCCGGAACTTTCAGTATTTCATGTACCTTCGAAACATTTTAAATGTTACTGTTGAAACTAGAGTTAACAGAGAAAAGCCCATTTGGCACCCTCAACACACCTCTTCTAAAATACTGAAACTATTCTAATATATATTTTGTCTATAGCTAAAAAAGTATGTGAACTATTGGAGAGAGCTACAAGGGAGGATAAAATAAGACTTATGAGGAAAAGTTAAAGAGATTGGGTTTATTCACCCTAGAGAAGATTTAATAATATTCTTCAAATGCATAGATGGTTATGTTGTCTTCAGTGGCCATGAAGTCATAGAACTTTTGAGTTGAAATCAACCTTATAACATAATTTAATTTCTCTCAGTCAGCCTTTATTAAGTACCTTCTTGTGTAGAGCATGATGTGATACAAATTTTAGTTCAGATATAGCCCTTTTCCTTATGGAGAATCCATTCTCTGAAAGAGATTAAATAAAAGGGAGAAAAGCTCATATATCTGGAAATATTTATAACATGTTTTGTGATGGAAACTAAAGGTGGGGGGGATAACTATCAGTTGGGAAATGGATACACAAATTGCGATATTTGAATATAATGGAATACAACTTTGCAGTTTCAGAGAAACCTGGGAAGACTTGCATGAACCAATGCAGAGTGAACAGAATCAAGAGAAGAATAATTTGTATAATCACAATAACATTGTAGAGACAAACAATTTTGAAAGACTTAAGACCTCTGATAAACAAAATGATTAATCATGATTCCAGAGGAAACATGATAAAACATACCATTCACCTTCTGCCAGAGGCAATGGATTCTGTGTATGTATATTTGGATATACACATATATGTCTGGACACAGATAATAAAGGAATTAATTTTCCTTGGGAAAAAAAACATATATATATATATATATATACATATAATATATTTGTTATAATGGTTTTGTTTTATTTTCCCCCGAAGTATATGTGTGGGGGTTTAAGTGGGAGGGGACAAAAGAGAAATTATTATCAATCTCATGTCAAACTAGAAGATCTCTAGGCCAGTGCCTGAGGAATCAGTTCTTGGAACTCTGCTCTTTTTTTTTCTTTTGGTTAAATATTTTCCCTAATTACATGTAAAAACAATTATAACATTCATCTTTTTAAATTTTGAGTTCCAAATTCTCTCCCTTCTTACCTCCCCCCTCATTGAGAAGGCAAGCAATTTGATATGTTACACATGTGCAATTATATAAAACATATTAGTCATACTGTAAAAGTAAACATAGACCTGAAAAAAACAAGAAAAATAAAGTTAGTTTTTGAAAAGCGTGCTTCATTTTGCATTTAGAACCCATTAGTTCTTTCTCTGGAGGTGGAGAGCATACTTTATCATAAGTCCTTTAGAATTGTCTTTAGATTACTGTATTGCTGAGAATAGCTAAATCATTCACAGTTGATCATCATACAATATTGTCATTGTGTACAATGTTATCCTGGTTCTGCTCACTTCACTTTGCATCAGTTCACACATATCTGTCTTCCCAGGTTTTTCTGAAACTATTTTACTCATCATTTCTCATAACACAATAATATTCCATTATAATCACATACCACAATGTCTTCAGACATTTCCCTAGTTGATGGGCATGCCCTTGATTTCCAATTCATTGCCACTACAAAAAGAGCTACCACAAATATATTTGCATGTATAAATCCTTTTCTTTTCTTTTCTTTTCTCTTCTATCTGCTTGGGATATAGACCTGGTAGTGGAATTGCTGGATCAAAGGATATGTACAATTTTATACCCCTTTGGACATAGTTCCAAATTGCTCTCCAGAATAGTTGGATCTGTTTGCAACTCCACCAGCAGTGTCTTAGGGTCCCAATTTTCCCATATCCCTTTCAGCATTTTTCCTTTTCCCTTCCTGTCAAATTAGCTAATCTGATGGGTGTAAAATGGTACCTCAGGATTGTTTTAATTTGCATTTCTCTAATCAGTATGATTTAGAGCATTTTTTACATGACTATAGATAGCTTTAATTTCTT
>NW_020949253.1:0-14416 GCF_900497805.2 Vombatus ursinus | reverse complement strand
AAGAAATTAAAGCTATCTATAGTCATGTAAAAAATGCTCTAAATCATACTGATTAGAGAAATGCAAATTAAAACAATCCTGAGGTACCATTTTACACCCATCAGATTAGCTAATTTGACAGGAAGGGAAAAGGAAAAATGCTGAAAGGGATATGGGAAAATTGGGACCCTAAGACACTGCTGGTGGAGTTGCAAACAGATCCAACTATTCTGGAGAGCAATTTGGAACTATGTCCAAAGGGGTATAAAATTGTACATATCCTTTGATCCAGCAATTCCACTACCAGGTCTATATCCCAAGCAGATAGAAGAGAAAAGAAAAGAAAAGAAAAGGATTTATACATGCAAATATATTTGTGGTAGCTCTTTTTGTAGTGGCAATGAATTGGAAATCAAGGGCATGCCCATCAACTAGGGAAATGTCTGAAGACATTGTGGTATGTGATTATAACGGAATATTATTGTGTTATGAGAAATGATGAGTAAAATAGTTTCAGAAAAACCTGGGAAGACAGATATGTGTGAACTGATGCAAAGTGAAGTGAGCAGAACCAGGATAACATTGTACACAATGACAATATTGTATGATGATCAACTGTGAATGATTTAGCTATTCTCAGCAATACAGTAATCTAAAGACAATTCTAAAGGACTTATGATAAAGTATGCTCTCCACCTCCAGAGAAAGAACTAATGGGTTCTAAATGCAAAATGAAGCACGCTTTTCAAAAACTAACTTTATTTTTCTTGTTTTTTTCAGGTCTATGTTTACTTTTACAGTATGACTAATATGTTTTATATAATTGCACATGTGTAACATATCAAATTGCTTGCCTTCTCAATGAGGGGGGAGGTAAGAAGGGAGAGAATTTGGAACTCAAAATTTAAAAAGATGAATGTTATAATTGTTTTTACATGTAATTAGGGAAAATATTTAACCAAAAGAAAAAAAAAGAGCAGAGTTCCAAGAACTGATTCCTCAGGCACTGGCCTAGAGATCTTCTAGTTTGACATGAGATTGATAATAATTTCTCTTTTGTCCCCTCCCACTTAAACCCCCACACATATACTTCGGGGGAAAATAAAACAAAACCATTATAACAAATATATTATATGTATATATATATATATATATATGTTTTTTTTCCCAAGGAAAATTAATTCCTTTATTATCTGTGTCCAGACATATATGTGTATATCCAAATATACATACACAGAATCCATTGCCTCTGGCAGAAGGTGAATGGTATGTTTTATCATGTTTCCTCTGGAATCATGATTAATCATTTTGTTTATCAGAGGTCTTAAGTCTTTCAAAATTGTTTGTCTCTACAATGTTATTGTGATTATACAAATTATTCTTCTCTTGATTCTGTTCACTCTGCATTGGTTCATGCAAGTCTTCCCAGGTTTCTCTGAAACTGCAAAGTTGTATTCCATTATATTCAAATATCGCAATTTGTGTATCCATTTCCCAACTGATAGTTATCCCCCCCACCTTTAGTTTCCATCACAAAACATGTTATAAATATTTCCAGATATATGAGCTTTTCTCCCTTTTATTTAATCTCTTTCAGAGAATGGATTCTCCATAAGGAAAAGGGCTATATCTGAACTAAAATTTGTATCACATCATGCTCTACACAAGAAGGTACTTAATAAAGGCTGACTGAGAGAAATTAAATTATGTTATAAGGTTGATTTCAACTCAAAAGTTCTATGACTTCATGGCCACTGAAGACAACATAACCATCTATGCATTTGAAGAATATTATTAAATCTTCTCTAGGGTGAATAAACCCAATCTCTTTAACTTTTCCTCATAAGTCTTATTTTATCCTCCCTTGTAGCTCTCTCCAATAGTTCACATACTTTTTTAGCTATAGACAAAATATATATTAGAATAGTTTCAGTATTTTAGAAGAGGTGTGTTGAGGGTGCCAAATGGGCTTTTCTCTGTTAACTCTAGTTTCAACAGTAACATTTAAAATGTTTCGAAGGTACATGAAATACTGAAAGTTCCGGCTTCTACCACTGTACCCCAAACAGACTTTTAAAGATGTGCTTGATTCTTCTCTTTTCATAACCGCCTGTAACTTTTGCTTGACTCATCCAGGGCAGGAAGTGGAAATGTTTAAAATATAAAGTAGGTTAGTTTGGTTGCCTTCCCAATGGGGTTGGAACACTGAAGCACAATTTGTGAGAGAGCCTCAGTCCTTTAAAAAAAATTACATAGTTTTTTAGAAGGCTTTCCTTCTGTATGGTTCCAACCACTTAAAAAACAAAAACCACATGGAAGTCAAAGATTTATGACCCAATGCCATATTTTAATCACAAAACTTGTGTTTTTAAATGCTGTTTTCTATATCCCTATGCACCCTTTTCGGAGGAAAAGGCTGATATTCTCCTCTCATTACCACTGTGTTCCATCCTTGCCAGGGAGGAGAGTGGCCATGTTACTATGGTTGTGGAAAGAGAGGGGGAACATTCTGCAGGTCTTTTTAATGGCAGAAGTTTCACTGAATTTGCAAATGAAGTGTAAGCCCCTAAGTGTGGGCTTATCTTCCCAAGGTGCATTCTGACCCTCCCTTGTGTCCCCAGAGTGTGTTTACCAAGAACCTTGAGGTTCTTGGGGTAACCCTGAGGAGTTGTGGCTTCTAATACTATCCTTATGAGCCCCCAAGTCTCTCTATTCTTCCAAATATAATGAACCCAGTTAACATTTCTCAAAAATCTATGACCCAATTAATATTAAAGGAATATTTGCACAAAATGTATTTCCTGAGATAGTATAGCAAGGATGTTAATTACATTCGTTGCTTTATTACACTGAGAAGACAGGTCAGCAGGAGGGCACATCTGAGAAAACATCTCTTTCTTATATTGCCCTGAAGCAGATGACCTGGATTCAAGTTCTGATTTTACAAGATCTTGGGCAGTCAAGAATATTGCTTTGAAACTCTATGAAATGACAGTTTGGACTACGTTATCTCTAGCATTCATTCCAGATATAAGTCTGTGATTCTGTGACCTCCAGGTGATCACTTCCTCAGTGTGATTGTAGGGGCCCCTGAAAGGCCCACAACAAAATATTTTCTTTCTCTGGTGACCATCTGAAATTAATATCCACTAATTCAATTGAATAAATAATTATCTAGAGCATGCAGGGTATTGTGCTAGGTGAAGGGAGATGTACTTTTAGAAGGATGGCACAGGAAAATTATGCTATTAGAAATATGTTGGATTGTATGTATCTCCAGGTATCCCTAGTTAAAATACAAATATCCCTTAAAGGGTGATCATTAATTATAATCAATCAGATGGCTTAGTCCTTAAGGCTTAGCTGGGATCTGATAGTCACTGAAGGAATGAGAGTTTTTAGGGAGAAAGGGGGAAATAGGGATCATTGGTAGGAAAGTTAAAATAAGAAATTGGATTGAGGCATCCCATGCGAAGGAACTGGTTGGAGGTGGCCCTAGGAATCAGTGGCTGGCAAGGGACTAAAAAGCATAGATGACACCCAGAGATGAACTAGCCAAATCTGCCATTTTTTAATTCACTCTATGGAACCAACAGCCAAATATTTGCATTCTCATTTTAGAGATGAAAAATTTCAGCTTTTGATAATTTGTTCTACATTGTAAGATAAATGAGCATAGACTATAGGATGTAGTAGAGGGAGAAAGGTACCACTATGGAGGATGTAGGGAATCTGAAAAGATAAGTTTGACTTCTATCTGTGATGCTTATTAGCTAGTTAGCCACGGACAAGTAAGTCATTGAATCTTGACGAACCTCAATTTCTTCATCTGTAAAATACGGTTAATTCTCTCTCTTAGTTGCCAAGCATTGGAAAGACAGAAATGTGGTACTTATATCATCAGGTTATTGTCAGAGTCAAAGGGCTATAGTCTCCACAGCTGGGAAGGAGCTTAGAGGCCATCTAGTTCAACCCTCTCATTTTACAAATGAGGAAACAAGCCCAGAGTGGTTAAGGTCATACAGAAAGCAAGTAGCAGAATCAGGATTTGAATACAGGTCCTCTGATAAAACTGCCTCCTAATTAAATGACATACGTAAAAATGTCAACTATTAGCATTTTGAATTTTGTCAAATGCGTGAATTAAGACTCAATTATCTTATCTTTATTTATGCTAAACATATTTGGTTGATAGAGAAGAGCTTTTTGGACCCTAGTCAAGGCATTCCAGCAATGGCTTAACACAGACCAGGCAGCCTTAATTCTCCACCACCAAGCAATGGGTTTGTAAGTCATTTGTATGGGGCCTGTCCTTGATAAAACTATGAAGCAAGTAAAGGAGGCCTTCTTCCCTCTTCTCATTCACTTTGTGTATTCTCTCCTCCTTTCTGGGACACCTACATACTAAGGACTGATTCCCTGCTTTCAAGCTCCAGAGCTCTTCCTTCCCACCCTGGAATTCACAAAACTGGCTCCTCTCTAGATAAATAAACTGAATCACACTTAGATGCTTAGAGGAGTAAATAACTTGATGTACTTCTCCGAGTCTATCCAAGGGAATTTTAACCAAAGAAGGGTTCCCTAGGCTCTAAAAAGCATAAATTGAAAGAAAGTATAGAAACTGTAGAGAACAAGATTTAAACTACATGTAAAGAAAAAAAAAACTTCTAATAATTAGAGCTATCCAAAAGTGGAATAAGCTGCTCCATGAGATAGGTAGAGAGTCCCCCATCACTGGAGGTCTTCAAGTGGAGGCTTGATAGAGGGGTTTCCTTTAAAGTATAGGTAAAAATATGCATAACTGAGTTTTGAATCTGTGGGTCTAGGTTATAATTCCTGCTTTGCTACTTATTACCACTGTGAACCTGCTCATACCTTTTAATCTCTTTCAGCCTTAATTTCCATATCTTTATAATGGATTAAACTAAATGACCTCTAAATCAATTAGAAATCCTAAGACCTGGGATTAAAATCTCAAGGTGACCTTGGATCTATATCTTTATATATATATATATATATATATATATATGTGTGTGTGTGTGTGTGTGTGTGTGTGTGTGTGTGTGTATGTATGTGTGGGGGGTGTGGGTGTCAGTTTATATATGTGTGTGTGTGTGTATGTATATATATGGATGGATGGATATATACATACACGCACACATATACACATATATTATACACAAGGTATAGCATACATATTCTCTTATATGAATAATCTTCCTATATTAGAATATAAGCTCCTTGAGGGTAAGAACTGTCTTGTTTTTGCTGTTGTTATTGTTTTGTAGTTATATCCATAGAACTAAGCATAGCACCTGGCACATGCTAAGGACTTAATAAAGGTCTTTAGGAGACCTTTATCATTTTGGCCTTGTGAAGGATGATTTAGAGAAAGGAGACACTACAATGGAGGAGTCTAAATAAGATGGTACTGCAGTAGTCCAAGTGTGAGGTAATAGTAGGGCAATGGCCAAGTCAGCAGACCGCATATGAAATAAGTTGTGGATGTGAATTAAATTGACTTTGAAACTAGTGGTGTGTGAGGGAGAGGGAAGAGTTGAGGATGACTCTGAGGAAGCAAGACTGAATCTCTGGAATAATAAGAATATTCTCAACAGAGCTAGGGAAATTTGGAGAAAATGTAGGTTTGGAAGAGAAGATAACACTTTTAGTTGTGAATATGCTACATTTGTGTTTCCTACAGAGCATCATGGCTGAGGTGTCTAACAGGCATTTGGTGACATAGAGCTGGAGAGCAAGAGAGAGAATAGAGCTGAATATATAAGACTATAAGTCATCTTCTTAGAGATGATAATTGACCACGTGGAAATTGATAAGGTTACTATGAAAGAGGGTATAGAGTGAAGTGAAAAAGGTGTCTACAGAGAAAACCAAATGAATAAAGAATGATCATTGCCTGACCTACTAAATTTCATATGAATTAGTCCATTGGTGTGTGTGTGTGTGTGTGTGTTTGTGTGCGCACGTGCACGTGTGTGCTTGTGTGTGTGTGTGTGTGTGTGTACGTATGGTGTCCCAAAATTTTATGCAGTTTTAAGCTTTAAAAATTTCTCAAGAAGAAATGCTACAAACATAAAAGGTTAATTATTCAAATTTTAAATTATTGACATAAGTCTAATTGAAATTTGGCATAACTGCTATATCTAGGCTATTGCCTTTTGGGCATAGTTCTAAATTGCTCTCCAGAATTATTGAATCAGTTTATAACTTCACAAACAATGCATTAATTTTCCAATTTTGCATCATCTTCTCCAACATTTATCATTTTCATTTTCTGTCATATTATCCAATCTGATAGGTGTGAGGTGGTACCTCAACATCATTTTAATGTGAAGATGGTGGAGGGAAAGCAGAGACTGTGTTGAGCTGTCTCCCAAAGCCCTCCAAATACCTAAAAAAATGGCTCTAAACAAATTCTAAAGCAGCAGAACCCACAAAAAGATGGAGTGAAACACATTTCCAGCCAAAGACAGTCTGAATGGTTGATCAGAAAGTTACATAGCACCATGTGGGGAGAGGAGTGCAGTTCGGCTCGGGCGCGCAGGCTGCAGCAACCCTGGAGCAGGCCTCAGAGGACTGAATCATGGGCAGCTGTAGTGGTTGCCAGACTTCTCAACCCCTGAACACCAAAGACAACTTAGAAGGTCAGTGGGAAAAGTCTGTGACTGTGGTGAGAGAGGAGCTAGGTCTCAGCCACAAGTCTTGAGCGCAGCCCAGGGCCACGGCTTTTTCCTGAGCTTCTGGCCCACAGACTGAGGGGGAATCAAGTAGCTGATCAGAGGGGGATTGCAGGGATCTCTTTGCCAGAGCTGAGGCAGGAATCTCTTGCTTTACTGGTGCTGGGATCTGGATCACAGTTCTGAGGGGCGGTCCTGGGGTGAGGAGGACCACTGGCCTGGTGGAGCTTGTTGTGGTGGTGGAGAAAAAACACCTTGCCCCTTATCATACCACCTTGGAAGAACTGAAAGTTTGCAGGTCCCTAGAAGTGCCTCTGAAAACAGCTGTACAAACTCCCGAAGCTTGGGACAGTACACTCTTCACATTGGAAGCAGACTCCTACCTTAACAAAAAGTTTAAAATTCAAGTAATTGGCTGGGATCATGAGTAAGCAGCACAAAAAGAGTCAGACTATATTATCTTACTTTGGTGACAAATAAGATCAAAACATACAACCAGAAGAAGACAACAAAGCCAAAGCTCCTACATCCAAAGCCTCCAAGAAAAATATGAATCAGTCCCAGGCCTTGGAAGAGCTCAAAAGGGATTTTAAGAAGCAAGTAAGAGAAGTAGAGGAAAAACTGAGAGTGATCCAAGAAAATCATGAAAAACAAGTCAACAGCTTGCTAAAGGAGACCCAAAAAAATACTGAAGAAAATAACACCTTAAAAATTTGCCTAACCCAAAGGGCAAAAGAGGTCCAAAAAGCCAATGAGGAGAAGAATGCCCTAAAAAGCAACATTGGCCAAATGGAAAAGGAAGTCCAAAAGATTACTGAAGAAAATACTTCCTTAAAAATTAGAATAGAGCAATTGGAAGCTAGTGACTTTATGAGAAATCAAGACACTGTAAAACAAATCGAAAAGAATGAAAAATTAGAAAACAATGTGAAATATCTCATTGGAAAAACAACTGACCTGGAAAATAGATGCAGGAGAGAGAATTTAAAAATTATTGGACTATCTGAAAGCCATGATCAAAAAAAGAGCCTAGACATCATCTTTCAAGAAATTATCAAGGAAAACTGTCCTGATATTTTAGAACCACAGGGCAAAATAGAAATTGAAAGAATCCACCGATCTCCTCCTGAAAGAGATCCCCAAAGGAAAACTCCTAGGAATATTGTAGCCAAATTCCAGCGTTCCCAGGTCAAGGAGAAAATATTACAAGCAGCCAGAAAGAAACAATTCAAGTATTGTGGAAACACAATCAGGATAACACAAGATTTAGCTGCTTCTACATTAAGGGACTGCAGGGCATGGAATATAATATTTCGGAGAGCAAAGGAGATAGGATTACAACCAAGAATCACCTACCCAGCAAAACTGAGTATAATCCTGCAGGAGAAAAAATGGTCACCCAGTGAAATAGAGGACTGTCAAGCATTCTTGATGAAAAGACCAGAGTTGAATAGAAAATTTGATTTTCAAATACAAGACTCAAGTGGAACATGAAGAGGTAGACGGGAAAGAGAAAATCATAAGAGACTTACTAAGGTTGAGCTGTTTACATTCCTACATGGAAAGATGATATTTGTAACTCATGAGACCTTTGTCAGTATTAGGGTTGGAGGGGGAAAAATTATATGTACGTATATATAGATATAGATAGATAGATAGATAGAGGGCACAGGGTGAGTTGAAAATGAAGGGGTCATATCTGGAGAATAAAATTAAGGGGTGAGAGAGGAATATACTAGGAGAAGGAGAAAGGGAGAGGTAAAATGGGGTAAATTATCCCACCAAAAAAAACAGAAAAGAAAAGGCTCTTACAGTGGAGGGGAAATGGGGGAAGGTGAGAGGGAATGAGTGAATCTTATTCTCATAGGATTTGACTTAAGGAGGGAATACCGTACACACTCAATTGAGTGTGGAAATCTGTCTTACCCTACAGGAAAATAGGGGGGAAAGGGGACAAGAGAGTAGGGGGATGATGGAGAGGAGGGCAGATTGGGAAATGGAGTAATCAGAAGCAAATACTTCTGAGGAGGGACAGGGTCAAAAGAAAGAATAGAACAAATGGGTGGGCTGGACAGGATTAAGGGAAATAGAGTTAGTTTTTCACATCATGTCTACTATGGAAGTGTTTTAGTTGCTTGCCTTATCAATGAGGGTGGGTGGGGAGGGAGGAAGGGAGAAAATTTGGAACCCAAAGTTTTAAAAACACATGTTTAAAAAAAATGTTTTCACATGTAACTGGGAAATAAGAAATACAGGAAATAGGGTACAGAAATCTATCCTGCCCTACAGGAAAATTGAAGGGGAAGGGGATAAGAGAAGGGGGAAAGAAATAGAAGGGAAGGCAGACTAGGGGAAGGGGTATTTAGAATGCATGCCATCTTGGGGTGGGGGGAGGGGTGAGATGGGGTGAAAATTTGGAACTCAAAATCTTGTGGAAGTAATATGTTGAAAACAAAAAAATAAAAATCACCATAAAAAATTAAAAAGTAAAGAAAAAACAAAATCACCAGTATCAAAAATGAAATGGGTGAATTCACCACCAATGAAGAAAAAATTAAAGCAATAATTAGAAGCTATTTTCCCCAACTATGTGCCAGTAAATCTGGTAATCAAAGTGAAATTGATGAATATTTATAAAAGTATAAATTGCCCTGATGAATAGAAGAGGAAATAAAATACTTAAATCACCCCATTTTAGAAAAAGAAATTGAACAAGCCATCAATGAACTCCTTAAGAAAAAGTCTCAGGGCAGCTAGGTGGTACAGTGGATAGAGCTTCAGCCTTGGAGTCAGGAGGACCTGAGTTCAAATCTAACCTCAGGCACTTGACACTTACTATGTAACCCTGGGCAAGTCACTTATCCTCAATTGCCTTACCCCAAAAAAAAATCTCCAGGGCCAGATGGATTTACACTTGAAGTCTGTCAAACATTTAAAGAACAAATAATTCCAACACAATATAAACCATTTGGAAAAATAGGTGAAGAGGGAGTCCTACCAAATTCTTTTTATGACACAAATATGGTGCCAGGAAGAGCTAAAACAGAGAAAGAAAATTACAGACCAATTTCTCTAATGAATATTGATGCAAAAGTTTTAAATGAAAATTAGCAAAGTGATTATAGCAATGCATCATGAGGATAATACCCTATGGCCAAGTGAGATTTATACCAGGAATGCAGGGTTGGTCCAATATTTGGAAAACTATCAGCAAAATTGAACATATCAATAACAAAACTAACAAATCATACGATTATCTCAATAGATGCAGAAAAAACTTTTGACAAAATACCATACCCATCCCTATTAAAAACACTAGAGAGCATAGGGATAAAGGGAGATTACCATAAAATGATAAGTAATACCTAAAATCATCAGCAAGCTTTATATGTAATGGGGATAAGCTAGAAGCATTTCCAATAAGATCAGAGGTGAAACAAAGATGCCTATTATCACCACTATTATTCAACATTATACTAGAAATGTTAGCTTTAGCAATAAGAGAAGAAAAAAGAATTGAAGGAATTAGAATAGGCATGAGGAAACAAAACTATCACTCTTTACAGATGACATGATAGCATACTTAAAGAATCCTAGAGAATGAACTAAAAAGCTACTTGAAATAATTAGCAACTTTAGCAAAGTTACAGGATATAAAATAAACCCACATAAATCATTGGCATTTCTATATAATACTAACAAAACCCAGAAGCAAGATATAAAAAGATAAATTCCATTTAAAATAACTGTAGATGATATAAAATATTTGGGAGTCTATCTGCCAAGACAAACCTAGGAACTACATGATCATAATTACAAAACACTTCTCACACAAACAATTGGAAAAAATATCAATTACTCAT
The DNA here is from genome assembly GCF_900497805.2 of Vombatus ursinus. Classification (NCBI taxonomy): domain Eukaryota; kingdom Metazoa; phylum Chordata; class Mammalia; order Diprotodontia; family Vombatidae; genus Vombatus; species Vombatus ursinus. The sequence continues at coordinate 3,876 of NW_020949253.1, read as the reverse complement.
GGGTAGGCTGAGCTAATATAATAAAAATGACAATTCTATCTAAATTAATTTACTTATTCAGTACAATACCAATCAAACTACCAAAAATTATTTTATAGAGCTAGAAAATATAATAATAAAATTCATCTGGAAGAACAAAAGGTCAAGAATATCAAGGGAATTAATGAAAAAATGCAAAGGAATATGGCCTAGCCATACCACATCTAAAACTATTTTATAAAGTGGCAATCATCAAAACTATTTGGTACTGGCTAAGAAGTAGAATGATGAATCAGTGGAATAGGTTAGATACACAAGATACAGTAGTAAATGACTATAATAATCTACTATTTGATAAACCCAAAGACTACAGCTTCTGAGATAAGAACTCACTATTTGACAAAAACTGATGGTAAAACTGGAAAATAATATGACAGAAACTAAGTATAGACCAATATGTCACAACCTATATCAAGATAAGGTCAAAATAGGTACATGATTTAGACATAAAGGGTGATACCATAAGCAAATTAGAAGAGCAAATAATAGTTTATCTGTCAGATCTATGAATAGAAGAATTTATGATCAAGTAAGAGATAGAGAATGTTATGAAATATGAAATGTATAATTTTGATTACATTAAATTTTAAAAAAAGTTGCAGAAAGCCAATGTAACCAAGATTAGAAGGAAAGCAGAAAGCTGGGAAGGAATTTTTTTTGTGTGGGTGTGAGACAATTGGGGTTAAGTGACTCACCCAGAGTCACACAGCTAGTAAGTGTTATATATCTGAGGCTGGACTTGAACTCAGGTCCTCCTGACTCCAGGGCCAGTGCTCTATGCACTGTGCCACCTAGCTGGGAAACAATTTATACAGCCAGTGTTTCTGATAAAGGCCTCATTTCTAAAACATATTGAGAACTGAGTAAAAATAGTAAGAATACAAGACATTCCTCCATTGATAAATGTTCAAAGGATATGAACAGGAAATTTTCAGATGAAAAAATTAAAGCTATCTCAAGTCATGTGAAAAAATGCTCTAAATCACTCTTGATTAGAGAAATGCAAATTAAAACAATTTTTTTTGTTTTTTATGGTGATTTTTATTTTTTTGTTTTCAACATATTACTTCCACAAGATTTTGAGTTCCAAATTTTCACCCCATCTCACCCCTCCCCCCACCCCAAGATGGCATGCATTCTAAATACCCCTTCCCCTAGTCTGCCTTCCCTTCTATTTCTTTCCCCCTTCTCTTATCCCCTTCCCCTTCAATTTTCCTGTAGGGCAGGATAGATTTCTGTACCCTATTTCCTGTATTTCTTATTTCCCAGTTACATGTGAAAACATTTTTTTTAAACATGTGTTTTTAAAACTTTGGGTTCCAAATTTTCTCCCTTCCTCCCTCCCCACCCACCCTCATTGATAAGGCAAGCAACTAAAACACTTCCATAGTAGACATGATGTGAAAAACTAACTCTATTTCCCTTAATCCTGTCCAGCCCACCCATTTGTTCTATTCTTTCTTTTGACCCTGTCCCTCCTCAGAAGTATTTGCTTCTGATTACTCCATTTCCCAATCTGCCCTCCTCTCCATCATCCCCCTACTCTCTTGTCCCCTTTCCCCCCTATTTTCCTGTAGGGTAAGACAGATTTCCACACTCAATTGAGTGTGTACGGTATTCCCTCCTTAAGTCAAATCCTATGAGAATAAGATTCACTCATTCCCTCTCACCTTCCCCCATTTCCCCTCCACTGTAAGAGCCTTTTCTTTTCTGTTTTTTTTGGTGGGATAATTTACCCCATTTTACCTCTCCCTTTCTCCTTCTCCTAGTATATTCCTCTCTCACCCCTTAATTTTATTCTCCAGATATGACCCCTTCATTTTCAACTCACCCTGTGCCCTCTATCTATCTATCTATCTATATCTATATATACGTACATATAATTTTTCCCCCTCCAACCCTAATACTGACAAAGGTCTCATGAGTTACAAATATCATCTTTCCATGTAGGAATGTAAACAGCTCAACCTTAGTAAGTCTCTTATGATTTTCTCTTTCCCGTCTACCTCTTCATGTTCCACTTGAGTCTTGTATTTGAAAATCAAATTTTCTATTCAACTCTGGTCTTTTCATCAAGAATGCTTGACAGTCCTCTATTTCACTGGGTGACCATTTTTTCTCCTGCAGGATTATACTCAGTTTTGCTGGGTAGGTGATTCTTGGTTGTAATCCTATCTCCTTTGCTCTCCGAAATATTATATTCCATGCCCTGCAGTCCCTTAATGTAGAAGCAGCTAAATCTTGTGTTATCCTGATTGTGTTTCCACAATACTTGAATTGTTTCTTTCTGGCTGCTTGTAATATTTTCTCCTTGACCTGGGAACGCTGGAATTTGGCTACAATATTCCTAGGAGTTTTCCTTTGGGGATCTCTTTCAGGAGGAGATCGGTGGATTCTTTCAATTTCTATTTTGCCCTGTGGTTCTAAAATATCAGGACAGTTTTCCTTGATAATTTCTTGAAAGATGATGTCTAGGCTCTTTTTTTGATCATGGCTTTCAGATAGTCCAATAATTTTTAAATTCTCTCTCCTGCATCTATTTTCCAGGTCAGTTGTTTTTCCAATGAGATATTTCACATTGTTTTCTAATTTTTCATTCTTTTCGATTTGTTTTACAGTGTCTTGATTTCTCATAAAGTCACTAGCTTCCAATTGCTCTATTCTAATTTTTAAGGAAGTATTTTCTTCAGTAATCTTTTGGACTTCCTTTTCCATTTGGCCAATGTTGCTTTTTAGGGCATTCTTCTCCTCATTGGCTTTTTGGACCTCTTTTGCCCTTTGGGTTAGGCAAATTTTTAAGGTGTTATTTTCTTCAGTATTTTTTTGGGTCTCCTTTAGCAAGCTGTTGACTTGTTTTTCATGATTTTCTTGGATCACTCTCAGTTTTTCCTCTACTTCTCTTACTTGCTTCTTAAAATCCCTTTTGAGCTCTTCCAAGGCCTGGGACTGATTCATATTTTTCTTGGAGGCTTTGGATGTAGGAGCTTTGGCTTTGTTGTCTTCTTCTGGTTGTATGTTTTGATCTTATTTGTCACCAAAGTAAGATAATATAGTCTGACTCTTTTTGTGCTGCTTACTCATGATCCCAGCCAATTACTTGAATTTTAAACTTTTTGTTAAGGTAGGAGTCTGCTTCCAATGTGAAGAGTGTACTGTCCCAAGCTTCGGGAGTTTGTACAGCTGTTTTCAGAGGCACTTCTAGGGACCTGCAAACTTTCAGTTCTTCCAAGGTGGTATGATAAGGGGCAAGGTGTTTTTTCTCCACCACCACAACAAGCTCCACCAGGCCAGTGGTCCTCCTCACCCCAGGACCGCCCCTCAGAACTGTGATCCAGATCCCAGCACCAGTAAAGCAAGAGATTCCTGCCTCAGCTCTGGCAAAGAGATCCCTGCAATCCCCCTCTGATCAGCTACTTGATTCCCCCTCAGTCTGTGGGCCAGAAGCTCAGGAAAAAGCCGTGGCCCTGGGCTGCGCTCAAGACTTGTGGCTGAGACCTAGCTCCTCTCTCACCACAGTCACAGACTTTTCCCACTGACCTTCTAAGTTGTCTTTGGTGTTCAGGGGTTGAGAAGTCTGGCAACCACTACAGCTGCCCATGATTCAGTCCTCTGAGGCCTGCTCCAGGGTTGCTGCAGCCTGCGCGCCCGAGCCGAACTGCACTCCTCTCCCCACATGGTGCTATGTAACTTTCTGATCAACCATTCAGACTGTCTTTGGCTGGAAATGTGTTTCACTCCATCTTTTTGTGGGTTCTGCTGCTTTAGAATTTGTTTAGAGCCATTTTTTTAGGTATTTGGAGGGCTTTGGGAGACAGCTCAACACAGTCTCTGCTTTCC
>NW_020949252.1:0-1033 GCF_900497805.2 Vombatus ursinus | reverse complement strand
AGGGCAGAAGTTCTTAGCCTAAGAAATCACCTAGTTCAAATCCCTCAGGTGACTATAGGTGTGGAACGATGCATATATTGACAGACTTGGTTAGTATATTGGTTGGTTTACTGAAGTAGTATTTTTTTTCCCTTTCTAAATTTTCAAACTTTTTATTATGAGGGATGATTCTCTGGGTATGTGAGGGAGAGGAATATATTGGGAAATAAAAGTGATAAAGTAAAAACAAAAGACACCAATTTTAAAAATTGTTAACTTACATTTAAAATTGTTTAAATTGTTAAATTGTTTTGCATTTTTAAAAAAAGAATTTAAAAAGTGAACACTCCTAATCCTTCCCTTCTAATAGCTGTTGGATCAGGGGTTATTCTCCCCACATTACATGTGGAGGAACTACAGCCCTGAGAGGTTAAATGACTTTTTTTTCCCCAGTATCACAGAGCAAAACAAAAGAACTTCACCCAGGTCTCCTAGTGATGGGGGTGGATAGAATAGCAGGGAGTGTGGGATTGAAAATTCAGAAACCTGAGTTCTGAGATGCACAACCATTTCTGGGACTAAGGATACAACCCATCATTTCTCTGTACCTCAGTTTCCCCTGAGTAAGATGGAAAATATAATCATAGTTGTAACAAATAATAATAGGAGTTGTAATAATAATATACCTTATTTGTGATATTATTATTCTTAAAATCAGAAGGCCACTTTTAACTTTTCTAAGTACTTTCCCTGTCCTACATTATCTCATTCAATCCTCACAATAACCCCAGGCAAACAAGGCACATTATCATTATCCTCATTTGACAGATAAGGGGGCTGGGTGACATGGCTAGGGTCACATGGCTGAATTGAGGGAGAAACCAAGTCAAAGCTTGTGTCTCTCACTACACCATGATGCTTTCCTCCCTCCAGGGTATGAGAAGAATAAACGAAGAATCTGGCCGTGATGTTTCAAGATGCCTCAGAAAGCAGGCAGGAAATACAAAGAATGATCAGGGCACCATGAGAGTAACAGGAATGAGGGCTTGGGGAC
>NW_020949251.1:0-1033 GCF_900497805.2 Vombatus ursinus | reverse complement strand
AGGGCAGAAGTTCTTAGCCTAAGAAATCACCTAGTTCAAATCCCTCAGGTGACTATAGGTGTGGAACGATGCATATATTGACAGACTTGGTTAGTATATTGGTTGGTTTACTGAAGTAGTATTTTTTTTCCCTTTCTAAATTTTCAAACTTTTTATTATGAGGGATGATTCTCTGGGTATGTGAGGGAGAGGAATATATTGGGAAATAAAAGTGATAAAGTAAAAACAAAAGACACCAATTTTAAAAATTGTTAACTTACATTTAAAATTGTTTAAATTGTTAAATTGTTTTGCATTTTTAAAAAAAGAATTTAAAAAGTGAACACTCCTAATCCTTCCCTTCTAATAGCTGTTGGATCAGGGGTTATTCTCCCCACATTACATGTGGAGGAACTACAGCCCTGAGAGGTTAAATGACTTTTTTTTCCCCAGTATCACAGAGCAAAACAAAAGAACTTCACCCAGGTCTCCTAGTGATGGGGGTGGATAGAATAGCAGGGAGTGTGGGATTGAAAATTCAGAAACCTGAGTTCTGAGATGCACAACCATTTCTGGGACTAAGGATACAACCCATCATTTCTCTGTACCTCAGTTTCCCCTGAGTAAGATGGAAAATATAATCATAGTTGTAACAAATAATAATAGGAGTTGTAATAATAATATACCTTATTTGTGATATTATTATTCTTAAAATCAGAAGGCCACTTTTAACTTTTCTAAGTACTTTCCCTGTCCTACATTATCTCATTCAATCCTCACAATAACCCCAGGCAAACAAGGCACATTATCATTATCCTCATTTGACAGATAAGGGGGCTGGGTGACATGGCTAGGGTCACATGGCTGAATTGAGGGAGAAACCAAGTCAAAGCTTGTGTCTCTCACTACACCATGATGCTTTCCTCCCTCCAGGGTATGAGAAGAATAAACGAAGAATCTGGCCGTGATGTTTCAAGATGCCTCAGAAAGCAGGCAGGAAATACAAAGAATGATCAGGGCACCATGAGAGTAACAGGAATGAGGGCTTGGGGAC
>NW_020949250.1:0-2160 GCF_900497805.2 Vombatus ursinus | reverse complement strand
CCTGAACCTCATAATTTGTAATTCCTTCCCCAAAATACTAGTTACTGATTATTACACCTATATGTCATTCTGGTACTTGGCAGTAATCAAGCATAATGATTTTTTGCTTGAATAAAATGACACAAAGGCCTGTATTTTCACACGTGTTTACATGCTCATATGTGTATGCTTCTATATACACTTCCATTTCCACATATATAATCCTAATGTGCTGAACGGATTTTTCTTCTGTTTTAAAATTTTCTTTTAATAATATTCAGCACCTGTAATCACAAACTCTATATTTCACATGCATCTTTTTTTCCAAACTGTCACAAGTTTTTAAGTAGGTTAATATACGAGGTCCCTGACAAATCTTAATATAATCATTACACCATGTTGTTTTCATCTTCCCTGCCTGCTGTTCACTTTCAATGTGAAAAATCATAGTGTATCAGTGACAGGAGGTCTGGATTTGAGGCTGACTTTAGTAATTATTCCCACTGCTCATACTGCTGACCTCATCTAGGATGGACAGGTCCAGATTCTTTATTTTAATCCTATTGACAGTACCTCAGTGGGAATAATTACTAAAGTCAGCCTCAAATCCAGACCTCCTGTCACTGATACACTATGATTTTTCACATTGAAAGTGAACAGCAGGCAGGGAAGATGAAAACAACATGGTGTAATGATTATATTAAGATTTGTCAGGGACCTCGTATATTAACCTACTTAAAAACTTGTGACAGTTTGGAAAAAAAGATGCATGTGAAATATAGAGTTTGTGATTACAGGTGCTGAATATTATTAAAAGAAAATTTTAAAACAGAAGAAAAATCCGTTCAGCACATTAGGATTATATATGTGGAAATGGAAGTGTATATAGAAGCATACACATATGAGCATGTAAACACGTGTGAAAATACAGGCCTTTGTGTCATTTTATTCAAGCAAAAAATCATTATGCTTGATTACTGCCAAGTACCAGAATGACATATAGGTGTAATAATCAGTAACTAGTATTTTGGGGAAGGAATTACAAATTATGAGGTTCAGGTTCACAAAGGCACCAGGCATCTGTACAGACACGTTTGATGAGAACCTCTACATGCTGTTGCAAATGGTCTGCCTTTTGTTTCCCTGAACCTCATAATTTGTAATTCCTTCCCCAAAATACTAGTTACTGATTATTACACCTATATGTCATTCTGGTACTTGGCAGTAATCAAGCATAATGATTTTTTGCTTGAATAAAATGACACAAAGGCCTGTATTTTCACACGTGTTTACATGCTCATATGTGTATGCTTCTATATACACTTCCATTTCCACATATATAATCCTAATGTGCTGAACGGATTTTTCTTCTGTTTTAAAATTTTCTTTTAATAATATTCAGCACCTGTAATCACAAACTCTATATTTCACATGCATCTTTTTTTCCAAACTGTCACAAGTTTTTAAGTAGGTTAATATACGAGGTCCCTGACAAATCTTAATATAATCATTACACCATGTTGTTTTCATCTTCCCTGCCTGCTGTTCACTTTCAATGTGAAAAATCATAGTGTATCAGTGACAGGAGGTCTGGATTTGAGGCTGACTTTAGTAATTATTCCCACTGCTCATACTGCTGACCTCATCTAGGATGGACAGGTCCAGATTCTTTATTTTAATCCTATTGACAGTACCTCAGTGGGAATAATTACTAAAGTCAGCCTCAAATCCAGACCTCCTGTCACTGATACACTATGATTTTTCACATTGAAAGTGAACAGCAGGCAGGGAAGATGAAAACAACATGGTGTAATGATTATATTAAGATTTGTCAGGGACCTCGTATATTAACCTACTTAAAAACTTGTGACAGTTTGGAAAAAAAGATGCATGTGAAATATAGAGTTTGTGATTACAGGTGCTGAATATTATTAAAAGAAAATTTTAAAACAGAAGAAAAATCCGTTCAGCACATTAGGATTATATATGTGGAAATGGAAGTGTATATAGAAGCATACACATATGAGCATGTAAACACGTGTGAAAATACAGGCCTTTGTGTCATTTTATTCAAGCAAAAAATCATTATGCTTGATTACTGCCAAGTACCAGAATGACATATAGGTGTAATAATCAGTAACTAGTATTTTGGGGAAGGAATTACAAATTATGAGGTTCAGG
>NW_020949249.1:0-1082 GCF_900497805.2 Vombatus ursinus | reverse complement strand
CAGATACTTACTAACTTTGTGACTGGGACAAGTCACTTAACTTCTGTCTCAGTTTTTTCTACCATAAAATGAATATCATAACAGTGTCTACCTCACAGGGTTTTTGTGAGAATCAGAAGAGATATTTGCAAAACACAACACAGTGCCTGTGTTAGAGGCTTAGTAAATGTTTATAATCTTTCCTTCCTCCAAATAGGGATAGCTCCACTCTAGATCTGGTCATTACCCCTGTGTTCCACCTCTCCAATTAGAAACTGTTATTCCCATAGCAAAACCTTCTATCAGTTTATCACTACCTATGCTAGCATAGAAATCTTCATTTCCTTCATTCCTCAAAGTTTTCTCAGGCCATCACTGCCTCTCTGACTTCACTTTCTTCCTTCTCTAAAAGTTAATATCGAGCCCAATAGTTAATGTTTAAACTCCACATTGTCCTCATTTCTTGAATACAGTGCCCCCTTGTCCTATTGCTACTCTTCCTTTGCCAAGCCTCAGTCCTGAAATACTGGGAGTATCATCATCTGCCTCTTCCACTCCTATACATCAGCCAATCAATGGAGTTTTAGAAGAAGTCTTACAACCAGGCTGATTTGGTACATTACAAATTCATATTATCCAATATTATCTGAAATGAAAACTTCTGTGCAAATGAAAAATTGAAACACAGATCTAAGCCTTCCTTATTTACTCTATCTTCTCCTATATGAAAATGAAAGGATTCCAGGCCCTCAGCTGGCCCCTTTCTGCAGTAAGGCAGTTTTTTCGCCCTCCCTAATTGATTCCCTAACTCTCCCTAAAACCATTCCAAACCTTCTCTTCATTCCTCAAGTTCCCTACATATATACCCTGCCTCATCCCCACCCCGAGGTGAGGATCTTGCCTCTTACTTTACTAAAAAAATGGGGTCATTCAAAATGAGTTCTCTCCTCTCCCATTCATTTAATCTCAAAACCACTTTACACCATTTCTCACTCTCTCTTCCTTTCCCTAATCTTCATTAAAGAAGTGGCTCTCCTGGCCAAGGCCAACTTAGCTACATGCGCACTTGATTGAATCCCTGCTACTCTTGCTTAAAATACACT
>NW_020949248.1:0-7023 GCF_900497805.2 Vombatus ursinus | reverse complement strand
AGACTTCTTACAGATCATTTAGTACAAAACAGTTATCTTCCATTTGAGGAAACTGAGGCCCGGAGAAGTCAAGTCATCACTCAAGTTCACAAAGGTAGCAAGAAGTAGGGGTGAGATTTGAACCCGGGCCTTCAGAGAAGCAAGTAGGTGGTGTGATGGGTAGAGTGCTGATCCTGAAGTCAGGAAGACCCTAGTTCAAATGTGGCTTTAAACTTTTACTAGCTGTGTGATTTTGGGGAAGTCACTTAACCTCTGTTTGTCGGTTTCCTCATCCATAAAATGGGGATGATATTAGCACCTACCTCCCAGGACTGTTGTGAAGATCAAGTGAAATGATATTTGTGAAGTGTTTAACACAGTGCCTAGCACATAGTAGATGCAGCTGAGAAGTTTAATAAATGCTGGTTCCCTCTCTACTCGCCTTCCCTCAAGCCAGATCCAGTGCTCTTTCCACTCCACCGTGGCTGGGTTGTAAGTCAAGAACTTTGTAAAGGTTAAAAACCCTAGAGACGCAGCAGTTCTTATTACTGAGTAGGCTTCTTCCTCCTCCTGCCTCCCGGACTCCCAGGACAGCCTTCAGCAGCATGGGGACTTCCAGTCACTGTCCTCTAGGGCTGGCTCTTGGCTCAGGGTCTAAAAACCTTCAGGGTAGGCTGAGAGGAAGCCAGGCTGTGAGATTTTGTCGATTGGCATTTGTTTGAAATCCTGTGCCTGGGAGGCATTACCCCACGCTCTGACATGGATTAGTGTGGGAGGGGCTGGGGAACAGAGGAGCTCGGAATGGTCTGTGGGTTGTGAGTGGAAGAGCCTCTGTCAGCAGAACTGGGGTAATTATCCCAGCCCCCTCATGGGCACTGTCCAGAAAAAAGTAGGAACTGGTTTGGCTCGTCTGGAGATGATGAATAATTAAGGAACTCAGTGTTGCTTGGTTTTTAAACAGCTTTGGGGATTGGTCTCAGATGCTATCCCTACAAGGTCCCAGTTCACCTCTGAATTTTCAGGTGGAATAGGTTGTTTCCTGCTGGATTGTCAAGAATTAGAGTGGGTAGTCTAGTCATTTATTTGACTTGGTCATTAGACACTGGACTTAGAATCAGAAGACCTGAGTTTGAGTTTCTGCTTTGCCATTGACTAGCAGAGTGATCTTAGGTAAGTCATTTCCCTCTTGGGCCTGAGTTTCCTCATCTGTAAACTGTGATGATTTCTGAGACCCTCTCTCATGACAATATTCTCTGTTTTGTTTTGCAGGGTCCTCCCTTGTTCTGATATTCTGTGTCTAGTCTAACATGGTGCTGTATTTTGTTGTTGCTGTTCAGTCGTTTCAGTGGTGACCAACTCTTTGTGACCCTATTTGGACTTTTCTTGGCCAAGATACTGGCCATTCCCTTCTCCAGCTCATTTTACAGATGAGGAAACTCAGGCCAACAGGGTTAAGTGACTTGTCCAGGGCTACATAGCTAGTAAGTGTCTGAGGCCGGATTTGAACTCGGGTCTTCTTGACTCTACCCGCTGTGTCCCTTCACTTCCTACATGGTGTCGTGCAAGGGTTCTTAATCTGTGTGTGTGTGGGGGGGTGTCGTTGACCCTTTTGGCAGTCTGGTGTGGAACTCTTTTCAAAATAATATTTTTAAATTATTGAAAGAAATGCTAAATTTCTGTTAGAGATTTCTGAAAATAAAGATGGAATTTTTTCCCATCCAATATCTATCCATAGACTCTTGGGGTTCATGAATCCCAGTTAGTCAATTAGTATTTTTTCAGAGTGTACTGTGCCCCAGGCATTGTGCTAAGCACTTGGGACACAAAGAACGGTGAAAGACAGTCCTTTCTCTCAAGGACCTCACAGTCTAATGGGAGAGACAACATGCTATACAGAGCAGCTACATACGCGATAAATAGAAAATAATCAACAGAGGGAAGGCACTAGAATTAGGCAGAATCAGGAAAGGCTTCCTGTAGAAAGTGGGATGTTACCTGGAACTTGAAGGAAGCCAGGAAGTGGGCATGAGGAGGGGGAGCATTCCAGGACAGGGGAACAGCCAGGGAAAATGTCCCTGAGTTGGGCCATGGAGTGGGCCAGTGTCATTGTATGTGGATACTTAACCCGAAGTTAACCCCTCATGTGGTGGAAAGAGCATTGAATTTTCAGTATTTTGTCTCCTTAGCGTTTGAACTTTACTGCGCGCAAGGGATCTGTGTTTGAATCCTGACTCTGTTATTTACTTCCTGTGTGGCTTTGAACATCTTGGTTCCTGCCTGAAGGGTCACAGATTCCTCATGGGTAACATGAAGACGTTTGACTTGCTAATGTCTCCTAATTCCAAGTCCTGTGTTCTATGTTCCATGAATTTTCCCTGGCTCAGACGACCTTTGAAACTTATGTCGCTGATGCCTCGCCATGCTAATATAGTTCTGTGCCTTCCTTGAGAGTAGGTTTTGATCAAGGACAGGGTAGTGGGAATGGGTATCACAAGGAAGAAAAATTCAGAAATGGAGAAGACTGGGGACCCTGACAACAGACTTCTCAGTTTTGCTGATTCCTCCTCAGGCAGCCATTTGTCCCTGGTGATCAGGTCTGGCGCCAGCCTCCCTGGCCGTGCCCTGGGCACTGGGACTCCAGTGGAGGTTGAGCTGCCCCCATCAGCCTGTCCACATGCTTTCTTGGCCCTAATGCTGTTTTCCCTTTTCTAAACATTATTTCCTTTCTTGGCTTCCTGGCCAAGGGGAGCTGGGGATGCCTACTTGGCTCTGCCAACTTCCTGGGGCACATGGCCAAGCATGGGAGAGTCTTAAGGAGGCGCCTTGTCGTCTGGAGAAGTGGTTCCTAAAGTCATTCTGTATAGGTGACCACCTACTTTGTCTATACTTAAGGTCAACTCTGCTCTACCCAGGGCAAAAATCAGCTCCCTTGTTTCCCATTCCCCCACCTCCCCAATTTTCATAGTAATGTATCTCTGATTTGATTAAAATGTCCATGTTCACATAAATATAAGCGAAAGCTTAGAAAGAAGAAAGTCAGTGTGATGTAATGGAAAGAATGCTGGTCTTAAAGATAGAAGACCTGAGTTTGAATCTTGACTGTGACTCTTAATAAGGTTAGAGTTTTGAGGGGGGGGGGGCATCTCTTCCAACCTCACTATTTGAAAGATTAGGCAATTGAGGCATAGAGCAGCAAGATGAGGGTCACAGAGGATTTATTGAGGGTCACAGAACAAATGAGTGGCAGAGCCAAGATTCAAAGTGACCTGCCCAAATCCAGATCCAGCACTCTTTCCACTACATCACACTGACTTTCTTCTTTCTAAGCTTTCGCTTATATTTATGTGAACATGGACATTTTAATCAAATCAGAGATACATTACTATGAAAATTGGGGAGGTGGGGGAATGGGAAACAAGGGAGCTGATTTTTGCCCTGGGTAGAGCAGAGTTGACCTTAAGTATAGACAAAGTAGGTGGTCACCTATACAGAATGACTTTAGGAACCACTTCTCCAGACGACAAGGCGCCTCCTTAAGACTCTCCCATGCTTGGCCATGTGCCCCAGGAAGTTGGCAGAGCCAAGTAGGCATCCCCAGCTCCCCTTGGCCAGGAAGCCAAGAAAGGAAATAATGTTTAGAAAAGGGAAAACAGCATTAGGGCCAAGAAAGCATGTGGACAGGCTGATGGGGGCAGCTCAACCTCCACTGGAGTCCCAGTGCCCAGGGCACGGCCAGGGAGGCTGGCGCCAGACCTGATCACCAGGGACAAATGGCTGCCTGAGGAGGAATCAGCAAAACTGAGAAGTCTGTTGTCAGGGTCCCCAGTCTTCTCCATTTCTGAATTTTTCTTCCTTGTGATACCCATTCCCACTACCCTGTCCTTGATCAAAACCTACTCTCAAGGAAGGCACAGAACTATATTAGCATGGCGAGGCATCAGCGACATAAGTTTCAAAGGTCGTCTGAGCCAGGGAAAATTCATGGAACATAGAACACAGGACTTGGAATTAGGAGACATTAGCAAGTCAAACGTCTTCATGTTACCCATGAGGAATCTGTGACCCTTCAGGCAGGAACCAAGATGTTCAAAGCCACACAGGAAGTAAATAACAGAGTCAGGATTCAAACACAGATCCCTTGCGCGCAGTAAAGTTCAAACGCTAAGGAGACAAAATACTGAAAATTCAATGCTCTTTCCACCACATGAGGGGTTAACTTCGGGTTAAGTATCCACATACAATGACACTGGCCCACTCCATGGCCCAACTCAGGGACATTTTCCCTGGCTGTTCCCCTGTCCTGGAATGCTCCCCCTCCTCATGCCCACTTCCTGGCTTCCTTCAAGTTCCAGGTAACATCCCACTTTCTACAGGAAGCCTTTCCTGATTCTGCCTAATTCTAGTGCCTTCCCTCTGTTGATTATTTTCTATTTATCGCGTATGTAGCTGCTCTGTATAGCATGTTGTCTCTCCCATTAGACTGTGAGGTCCTTGAGAGAAAGGACTGTCTTTCACCGTTCTTTGTGTCCCAAGTGCTTAGCACAATGCCTGGGGCACAGTACACTCTGAAAAAATACTAATTGACTAACTGGGATTCATGAACCCCAAGAGTCTATGGATAGATATTGGATGGGAAAAAATTCCATCTTTATTTTCAGAAATCTCTAACAGAAATTTAGCATTTCTTTCAATAATTTAAAAATATTATTTTGAAAAGAGTTCCACACCAGACTGCCAAAAGGGTCAACGACACCCCCCCACACACACACAGATTAAGAACCCTTGCACGACACCATGTAGGAAGTGAAGGGACACAGCGGATAGAGTCAAGAAGACCCGAGTTCAAATCCGGCCTCAGACACTTACTAGCTATGTAGCCCTGGACAAGTCACTTAACCCTGTTGGCCTGAGTTTCCTCATCTGTAAAATGAGCTGGAGAAGGGAATGGCCAGTATCTTGGCCAAGAAAAGTCCAAATAGGGTCACAAAGAGTTGGTCACCACTGAAACGACTGAACAGCAACAACAAAATACAGCACCATGTTAGACTAGACACAGAATATCAGAACAAGGGAGGACCCTGCAAAACAAAACAGAGAATATTGTCATGAGAGAGGGTCTCAGAAATCATCACAGTTTACAGATGAGGAAACTCAGGCCCAAGAGGGAAATGACTTACCTAAGATCACTCTGCTAGTCAATGGCAAAGCAGAAACTCAAACTCAGGTCTTCTGATTCTAAGTCCAGTGTCTAATGACCAAGTCAAATAAATGACTAGACTACCCACTCTAATTCTTGACAATCCAGCAGGAAACAACCTATTCCACCTGAAAATTCAGAGGTGAACTGGGACCTTGTAGGGATAGCATCTGAGACCAATCCCCAAAGCTGTTTAAAAACCAAGCAACACTGAGTTCCTTAATTATTCATCATCTCCAGACGAGCCAAACCAGTTCCTACTTTTTTCTGGACAGTGCCCATGAGGGGGCTGGGATAATTACCCCAGTTCTGCTGACAGAGGCTCTTCCACTCACAACCCACAGACCATTCCGAGCTCCTCTGTTCCCCAGCCCCTCCCACACTAATCCATGTCAGAGCGTGGGGTAATGCCTCCCAGGCACAGGATTTCAAACAAATGCCAATCGACAAAATCTCACAGCCTGGCTTCCTCTCAGCCTACCCCGAAGGTTTTTAGACCCTGAGCCAAGAGCCAGCCCTAGAGGACAGTGACTGGAAGTCCCCATGCTGCTGAAGGCTGTCCTGGGAGTCCGGGAGGCAGGAGGAGGAAGAAGCCTACTCAGTAATAAGAACTGCTGCGTCTCTAGGGTTTTTAACCTTTACAAAGTTCTTGACTTACAACCCAGCCACGGTGGAGTGGAAAGAGCACTGGATCTGGCTTGAGGGAAGGCGAGTAGAGAGGGAACCAGCATTTATTAAACTTCTCAGCTGCATCTACTATGTGCTAGGCACTGTGTTAAACACTTCACAAATATCATTTCACTTGATCTTCACAACAGTCCTGGGAGGTAGGTGCTAATATCATCCCCATTTTATGGATGAGGAAACCGACAAACAGAGGTTAAGTGACTTCCCCAAAATCACACAGCTAGTAAAAGTTTAAAGCCACATTTGAACTAGGGTCTTCCTGACTTCAGGATCAGCACTCTACCCATCACACCACCTACTTGCTTCTCTGAAGGCCCGGGTTCAAATCTCACCCCTACTTCTTGCTACCTTTGTGAACCTGAGTGATGACTTGACTTCTCCGGGCCTCAGTTTCCTCAAATGGAAGATAACTGTTTTGTACTAAATGATCTGTAAGAAGTCTTCTGGCTCCAAATCCCACCATCCTAAGTAGGTAGTCTTGATACTATCATCCCTATTTTTACAGAAGAGCTATTCATTTAAAAGAGGAGCGAACAAATACTAGCTATCATGAAGTCCAGAAAAGTTAAATGACTTATTCACAGTCATTTGACATCCCATAGCCAGGGTGTGTCAGTCAGGGCTCCTCTCACCAGACCACACTGACTCTTTTGCTGGCAGCTGGTGCTAAAGTTGAGACAATGTACATAAATTGGTCTTCCCCCCATCCCCAAGGCAGACGGGAGGCCTCCCATGCCCCCTATGGCTACTCTGCTCTAATCTTACTTCCCTTTCTTAACCGTTCCAGGACATTTCATTGTAACTGGCTTTTACCTGGAGAACAAAGTTGGGGATGGGGGGAAGACCAATTTATGTACATTGTCTCAACTTTAGCACCAGCTGCCAGCAAAAGAGTCAGTGTGGTCTGGTGAGAGGAGCCCTGACTGACACACCCTGGCTATGGGATGTCAAATGACTGTGAATAAGTCATTTAACTTTTCTGGACTTCATGATAGCTAGTATTTGTTCGCTCCTCTTTTAAATGAATAGCTCTTCTGTAAAAATAGGGATGATAGTATCAAGACTACCTACTTAGGATGGTGGGATTTGGAGCCAGAAGACTTCTTACAGATCATTTAGTACAAAACAGTTATCTTCCATTTGAGGAAACTGAGGCCCGG
>NW_020949247.1:0-1072 GCF_900497805.2 Vombatus ursinus | reverse complement strand
TTCTCCAGTTCCCTTTGAGACTCTCCAAAGACCAATCTTCCCTTTGAGGACCCTTCAAGCAGGAGTCCCCCTTTGGGATTCTCCAAGCAAAGGTCTTCATTGAGTGTAGCAAAGAGTTGGTTTGCAACTTTCAGAGACAAGATGGACAAGGCCAACCCCATTCCAGAATGCTGAAGGAAAAGACTCTGGGAAGATATGAAAGACTCCAGCATCTCCATCATGTCCCTATTCCCAGCTTTCTACTCTAGAGAATTTGGGAAGTTTCCCCTTGGGAGAGATCTAGAATATTCTCTTTGGGTTGAGCTTAGTTATCTCGCTCCCAGTGGGAGAGCACCTTCATTCTGTATTGTCTGGTGTATAGTCTCCTACGTATGCCTTCTCTGATTTCACAGCAGGAGAGGTGGATGAAAACTGTATGCTAAGGAGTCCACTGTTGGTGTCCTGTTTTCCTGCTGTTCTCCTTTCATGAGGGAATCAGATTGGTCTGGGCCATGGTTGCTGCCAGGGATGCTTATGACAGGGGACCTGGACCACATAGGGAGGTACAGAAACCATTGCCAGTGCATGACGGAAAAAAGAAACCAAAACCAGAAATCATTGGATAGGAGTGATAGATGGAGCACAGATGGGGTCCAAGAGTACTAAGAAGAAAAGATCCAGAGTTGCCCAAACCGCCAGCTATTTTCAGACCTGATTTCCCCTTTTCCATGATGCTGAATTGGAGTACAGATGCATCCTTTCTCCTATTTCTTTTCCATGATCATGGGATTTGGAAGGACAATGATGTGAAGGCTTAGCAGATAATTGAAGGTGGATCTCCTCTGTTAAAGTGGTTCTTGATCTGTTTCCTTTTCACTTTGCTCTACGTTCAATAAATTATGTGATCACATCTATAAATCCTGTGAATGCAGTGAACTGATGAAAAGAGAAGAGCCCAGGTGAGACAGACATTCGTGATCTATGTACAGACATAAAATTTTATATATTGATATTTTGAACAATTGTAACCCCTGTCCCAAATCCCTTTGGTATAAGATTCTTTCCTTATTCGTGGAGATGAATGACCTGCCCT
>NW_020949246.1:0-1256 GCF_900497805.2 Vombatus ursinus | reverse complement strand
CCTTAAATGTAAAAAGTGGGGCTGATAACAGCAACTACTACCTCACGTGAGGATCAGATGAGATAATATTTGTAAAAGTACTTCACAGTGTTCAGAGTAGGCTCTAATACAAATGCTTATACCCTTCCCATGGTCATAAAGCTAGTAAGAAGATTCAAGATTAGGATGATCTTCAAATCCATGACTATTTTCACTGCACCATGCTACCCTTCATGGATCTTTTGACATATTTAAGTATCATTTAATAAGAATAGATAAAAGACTATTAACAGTAAATGTTTTTTTAAATCACATTGAGTAGCATAGAATAACCAACATTTCAAGTAAAAATCAGTAATAACCTACAAGACACTCCAACCCATCTTCCACATAGAATGAATGATGGAATAAATGAATTAATGAAGCATTAAGTGCTTTGGGGATACAAATAGATTAGTAAGACAGCCTCTGATTTGAAGGAACTCACATTCTAATAGGGTAGACAACCCATACAGAAGGTTTCAGCTACAAGTTAGGTGGAAAGATCCCATCATCTTTAGAATGTAGCGATTCTAGGTGGCATAGGGGATAGAATGCCAGGCCTGGAGTCCAGAAGACATGAGTTCAAATCTGGCCACAGACACTTATTAGCTGTGTGACCCTGGGAAAGTCACTTCACTTGGTTTGCCTCAGTTTCCTTATCTGTAAAATGAGCTGGAGATTTTTACTTGAATGACCCCTAATGGGGTCATGAAGAGTCAGACACAACTGAAATGACTGAACAACAAAATAGATGTAATAATGTCACTCCCTTGCCCAATAAATACCAGTGACTCCTACTGCTTACAGGAATACATACAAATTCATTTGTTTGGTTTTTAAAGCCCTTCACAATGTGGACCCAAACACAATCATCTCCCACCTTGTGCCTTTGCAAAGGTTATCCTCCATACCTAGAATGCTATTATGAGCAGGCCTGTTGCTTCCTCACAAATGTGATTCAGAGATGAAGGACCTGTGCTTTTGTGATAATGAAGCAACTCCTTGATGGGCCACTGAGAAGAAAGAGCCAGTAATTCAATAGACTGTTTAAAGAATAGTGTTTTCCTCCCTGGAACACTCTTCCTTCACCCCTTCCTGCCACATCAGGGAGTTCCGCTACTTCCCATGAGGAAGAGGGAAGGGCTGATTTTCTTCCACATTGGCCTTACGGCAGCTGCTCCTATGTAGCTTAACCACTGCATTTTCACAAAGGAAAAGATTGGGAGCCAGTGAAA
>NW_020949245.1:0-1525 GCF_900497805.2 Vombatus ursinus | reverse complement strand
TCATGTTCTTGAATCATGACTGTATTCTTTCCATTTCTGACCAAGAATCAATGGGAAAAAAATGCAAAAGAAGGTGGTCTAGCCAGAGCAGATCTCAAACTGTATTATAAAGCAGTAATTATCAAAACAATCTGGTACTAAGAAATAAAGTATGGATCAGTGGAATAGAACAGGTACAAATTACATTATAGTAAATGACCATAGTAATCTAGTATACGATAAACCCAAAGATCCAAGCTTTTGGAACAAAAACCCATTGTTTAACATAGGGGAATAGAGGAAAGGACCTATTTGTACAAAAATATTTATAGCAGTTCTTTTTGTGGTAGCTAAGAATTGGAAATTGAAGGGATACCCATCAATTGGGAAATGGCTAATTCTTTTGTATCTATCCACTCTTCTGTCTCTTTTCAGGTTCACTTCTGCATCTGTATGCATGTCTTTCCCTCACCAGACTGTAAGCTCTTGGAGAACAAGGTCTGTGTCATTTTCATAACTGAATATCCAGTACCTAATATGGTACCTTGCATGTAATAATAAGTCTTAATAAACACTAGCATCATATAAAAATCCTTTAAGGTTTACAAGGTGCTTTACATATGTTATCGCATTTGATCCTCAGAAGAACCCTGAGAGATGGGTGCTACCCTTATACCCATTTTAGAGATGAGGAAGCGTAATCTACAAAAGATAGAGTGTCCTACTCAGAGTCACACAGATGTCTAGTAATTGTCTAAGGCAGGATTCCATTCAGGTCTCCCCAACTCCAAGTCTCATACCATGTCCACCTAGCTACCTAAATGAATTCACAAATAAAAACTGTGCTTAATAAATTTTTGTTGAAATGAAAGCAAAATGAATTATTTGTAAGAAAGTTTTTATAGGAATAAAATGCCCTTATTTATGATTGACCTTCTCACAATATTATGGCATGACTTCTATGGGTATTAGTTTAGAAACTGCTGAGATTAACATGTTCTGGGTTGTAAGTTTTTTTGAGAGGTATAGAAGAATAATGATATCTGAATTTATGTTGCTGTATATGAATATCTAGCTCTTTAAGAAGTTTAGTTTATGTTAAACCGTACAAATTGTGAAATTATTTTATTAGTAGTAGCAATGTTATAACTCAAAACACTCTGATAGAAACTCATAATGACAGAATAGGCCCTCTAGTTCAGGTGCAATATGCTAATCTCTTGTTGAGATAGAAACCATATAGTAATAAACAAAATATCTAAAAGTACCTCCTACCTTCTGAATTGCTGCCAAGCATGGTATGAATATCATTTCTATTAAGATGTTGAATATAAACCACCATTTCTTTGCACTATTGCCAACATTATAACTCTGATGTTACTTCGTTTACACATTTGTTTTTACATATTTGATCTATGTGTGTATAAATATTTCTTAAAATCTGAATGAAAGCAAAAAAAAAACCAATCATCTGAATGTTTTTTTTTTCTATATCATACCAACACCTAAATGATATGATCCTTTTCTATTTTCATCCAGATACTTA
>NW_020949244.1:0-1349 GCF_900497805.2 Vombatus ursinus | reverse complement strand
CCACCATCAATACCACCACCACCACCACTTACTGTATCTAAAAGGAATAAACTCATTAAATTTCAGTTGGAAAGGACAAGATCACTTTGTGCACCTCTTCTTGTTATACATCAGGAAACTGAGGTCCCAGAAGGCTAAGACTACCGGCAAAACTATAGTAAGAACCAGGCTCTTATTACTCCTTAACCTATATCCTTTCCACTATACTTCTTTATAATAGATAGAATTTTGGGGGGAGCCATGGAGGTCTGTGATAACTTTGTAAATATCCTCGGTTCAAGCAGAAAAGTGAATTCACACATAACAGGTTACCATTATAGGCTTGATGTTTTCTTACAAGGTGCCAAGAACTTTGAGCAACTAAGACAGGGGTGGGGAACCTGCAGCTTCGAGGCCACACGTGACCTAGAAGGTCACGTGTGGCCTTTTGACTGAATCCAAACCAGTCAAAGGGACACACTTGAGCACATAGAAGACCATGTGTAGCCTTGAGGCTGCAGGTCCCCCACCCCTGTCTTAGTTGCTCAAAGTTCTTGGCACCTTGTAAGAAAACATCAAGCCTATAATGGTAACCTGTTATGTGTGAATTCACTTTTCTGCTTGAACCGAGGATATTTACAAAGTTATCACAGACCTCCATGGCTCCCCCCAAAATTCTATCTATTATAAAGAAGTATAGTGGAAAGGATATAGGTTAAGGAGTAATAAGAGCCTGGTTCTTACTATAGTTTTGCCGGTAGTCTTAGCCTTCTGGGACCTCAGTTTCCTGATGTATAACAAGAAGAGGTGCACAAAGTGATCTTGTCCTTTCCAACTGAAATTTAATGAGTTTATTCCTTTTAGATACAGTAAGTGGTGGTGGTGGTGGTATTGATGGTGGGTGGAATGGGCCCAGATCTCCTCTGAATGGGAACCAAAAGTATATTTTCCAACCACCTGGCTCTATGATCACACACACACACACACACACACCCCACCACCACCATCAATACCACCACCACCACCACTTACTGTATCTAAAAGGAATAAACTCATTAAATTTCAGTTGGAAAGGACAAGATCACTTTGTGCACCTCTTCTTGTTATACATCAGGAAACTGAGGTCCCAGAAGGCTAAGACTACCGGCAAAACTATAGTAAGAACCAGGCTCTTATTACTCCTTAACCTATATCCTTTCCACTATACTTCTTTATAATAGATAGAATTTTGGGGGGAGCCATGGAGGTCTGTGATAACTTTGTAAATATCCTCGGTTCAAGCAGAAAAGTGAATTCACACATAACAGGTTACCATTATAGGCTTGATGTTTTCTTACAAGGTGCCAAGAACTTTGAGCAACTAAGACAGG
>NW_020949243.1:0-1013 GCF_900497805.2 Vombatus ursinus | reverse complement strand
TACTGGAGAGAAGCCTTATAAGTGTAATGAGTGTGGGAAGGGATTCCGCCATAGTACAGAGTTAAATCTACATCAGAGATTTCATGCTACAGAGAAGCCTTACAAATGTAACAATTATGTGAAGGAGTACAACCAAAATTCAGACTTTATGCTACATCAGAGAATTCATACTGCAGAGAATCCTTATGAATGTAACTATTGTGGGAAGGCCTTCCCACAATAATTACACTCATAAGGCTTTTCTCCAGTATGAATTCTCTGATGTCGAGTTAACTGTGAACTCTGATGGAAGGCCTTCCCACAATAGTTACATTCATAAGGATTCTCTGCAGTATGAATTCTCTGATGTAGCATAAAGTCTGAATTTTGGTTGTACTCCTTCACATAATTGTTACATTTGTAAGGCTTCTCTGTAGCATGAAATCTCTGATGTAGATTTAACTCTGTACTATGGCGGAATCCCTTCCCACACTCATTACACTTATAAGGCTTCTCTCCAGTATGAATTCTCTGATGAACAGTTAACTGTGATCTCCTACAGAAGGCCTTCCCACAACAGTTACATTCATAAGGCTTCTCTCCAGTATGAATTCTCTGATGTGCAGTTAACTGTGATCTCCAACGAAAAGCCCTCCCACAATAGTTACATTCATAAGGCTTCTCCGTATTATGAATTTTCTGATGGTTATTAAGGTACTGGCTATAGGAGAATTCTACTGGAGAGAAGCCTTATGAATGTAACTGTTGTGGGAAGGCCTTCTGTAGGAGATCACAGTTAACTGTTCATCAGAGAATTCATACTGGAGAGAAGCCTTATAAGTGTAATGAGTGTGGGAAGGGATTCCGCCATAGTACAGAGTTAAATCTACATCAGAGATTTCATGCTACAGAGAAGCCTTACAAATGTAACAATTATGTGAAGGAGTACAACCAAAATTCAGACTTTATGCTACATCAGAGAATTCATACTGCAGAGAATCCTTATGAATGTAACTATTGTGGGAAGGCCTTCC
>NW_020949242.1:0-1327 GCF_900497805.2 Vombatus ursinus | reverse complement strand
TTCTAGCACAAACTTATTTGGCAAGAGCTATAGAAATGAATCCACTGCAGCAATTGAAGGGGGGCATTGAATAAAAATAAGGGGGTGGGGAAGCATAAGGAAATAAAAGAAGAGAAGAAAATTTTGAAAAACCATTCGTACATGTTTCATCTATTGTGTAACAGAGTTAAAGCCGTTGTCTTTACATTATTTTCCAAATAAACACACAAAATGCAAGTTATAACCAATCAGTGGTCAAGTCCGCTGACAAGTCTTAACAAGCAGGCGAGCTGAGCATGTGGTACATTGTCAGGAAATCTAGCATGCATTGGCAGGAATATGTGCATGTAACGGCTTGTTTACAATACGATAGGATACGGTTACATGATGCAATATTGCAACCTCAAAATTTCAATGCAGGAAAAAATCTACAAATTTACAATAAATTATTAAATTTAAGATGCATCATTTTAAAAAAATAAATATTTTTGAAATGATGCAAATTTCCCAAAAAGACCATTAAAGGGTTAAAAAGAAAGTAGATTTTCAGGGGGGTGCTGAGTAATTTTTTAAAGGGAGCAGTAGGCCAAATAAGTTTGGGAACCTCTGTTTTAGAAGATGGTGCCTGACCTGCATCTTCAAGAAAGAGAGAGACTGACTATGAAGCAGAAGGAAGGAGGGAGTGCATCCCAGGCATGGGGGCAGCCAGTACAAAGACATGGAGATGGGAGATGGGAGGGTCATGTGTGAAGAGCAGAGAGAAGATCACAGAGTGGGGAAGAGGCTGGAAAAATAGATTGAGGCCATGCTGTGTACCATTTAAAAAGATAAACAGGGGAGTTTGTATTTTATCCCCAAAGCAATAAAATATTACTGGATTTGATGGAGTAAGGGAAAAGGAGGCGTGGGAGATAATGTCAAATGGTTTTGAGATGAAGAGAATTGGGAGAAGAGGAAGTCTTAATTTTCTCAGTAAAGCAAGAGGAGAGGCCATCGGCTAAGAAAGAAGAGGGAGGTACAGGTTGGAGAGACTTGAGGAAAGAAAAGGTCTGGTCCAAATCTCTGCCTCGTGTTTGTTGAATTAATTCCCAACAAGTCATCCATCATCCAGCCTTGGCTTGAACCCCTCCAGGGATGAGAAATTACTTAATCAGAGGGCAACCCAACCCATTCTCTTAATGGACATGTCTAACTGCTAGGGAGATTTTCCTTATACTTAGCTGAAATCTCTCCCCCTTTAACTTCGATCCATTAGTCCAGTGGGGTTATCTAGAGTCAAGCAGAACAAGTTTGATCTCTCTTCCCCCATGACATCCCCTCAAATATTTGAAGGCCATGATCATACCTC
>NW_020949241.1:0-2593 GCF_900497805.2 Vombatus ursinus | reverse complement strand
ATAAGCTTGGGGCAGCTAGGTGGCGCAATAGATAAAGCTCCAGAGCCTTGGAGTCAGGAGGACCTGAGTTAAAATCTGACCTCAGACACTTGAAATTTACTAGCTGTGTGATCCTCAGCAAGTCACTTAACCCTGATTGCCTCACCTCCCCCCCCCAAAAAAAAGCATAAGTTTTGGGAAGTTTTACTAAGGTGCAAAAATTTTAATTATGACCATAACAATAGATAAAGTCTATTTTTTGAGGCATACCTAGGTATTTGTGAAGAGATAAATCATCAGAAGTCACATTGTCTACCTAATGATGATTTTTAATTTGAGGGTTGCATAATGGCAATTCATGATGCAAGGGAAAAAAAAAAGACTCTCAGTCCTACAGGGAACATTTCAACCTTACAGTAGAGGAGGTAAAGGGTGTTAAGAATAACATAAGTTTAGACTGTCAAGTAACTTTATGTATTAGTAATCTTGGGCAGCTAGGTGGTGCAGAGGACAAAGAATCAGGAAGCCTCATCTTCACAAGTTCAAATACAGCCTCAGACACTTACTAGCTATGTCACCCTAGGCAGGTCACTTAACTCTGTTTGCCTCAGTTTCCTAATCTATAAAATGAGCTGGTGAAGAAAATGACAAACCACTGTGGTATCTTTGCCAAGAAAACCCCCAAAAGAGGGTCACAAAGAGTTGGACATGACTAAATAACAACAAAATCTAAATGTGAGATATTGTCCAATGACCAGTGCACATATTTATTGTTTGAGGAGGTGAATCATATCTTTCTTTGTAATATTCTCATGAATGAAACCAGAACTAAGAAGAAAGTTTCAGCTAAATGCAAGGATAATTCACAGGCAATTCTAGAAGAAGTAAAGAAATAAATTAGAAGATTGGATTTTGTTGGTTATCTTAAGGCAATAAAAAACCTAATTTCATGTAATATTTGAATATTGCATTTTATTATATTTATAAGAAAGCCTCCATGAGAACAATTTTATAATTGCACAAATATCATTGTTGAGAAAAAGATGAAGAAATTCTGTCAATCACTTGATAAAACCTTCCAAATTAAATAAAAGTACCATGCTCTGACAATTAATTCAATGGAAAGATAGGAAAATGTGAGGATAGGGAGAAATATATAGGAAAGCATAATTCAGAAAGAAGGAATGAAACCAAAGACTTGTAAATTACACAATTGTTTTGTACCTTTATATCATGAAAACTTTTTTTTTTGAGACAAGAATTAGCAGGCACTGGTCTTGGCAAACACCAAATACTATCATAAAAGTGAAATAAGTTATATGTTAATAGACAGAAAATGTATTGTTATTATTGTAGGAGTTATACCACATGAGTCTACTGTCTGGGTACAGCTAAGCCTTCTATTCTTCAGAACTATGATCAGAATTAATATAAAACAATAAAAATGAAAAGAAAAAAGATATGATATACAATTGAGACAACTTACTCCTGAATTTTTAAAAGTTTTATTTATTTTATTCTGAACTTAAGAAATAAAACAAGCATTTCCATAGCATAGTAAAATAGAGAAAAAAATGATTGTGCATGCAATTACAAATCTGTTATATACTACTTTCTGTTCCTTTTAAATATATAATGTTATCATGTATTTTTTTTTCTTTTTTTCCTTTTTCTTTTCTCCTCCCACACCCCAGACAGATGACTACCATTAGACACTAATGTATGTATGTATATATGTATGTATGTATGTATGTATGTATGTATGTATGTATGTATATAAAATCATTATATACATACTTCTATTTAGCAGTTCTTTCTCTGGATGCAGATTGCATCTTCCTTCATGTGCCCTTTGTAGTTAATTTGGGTATTTATAATAGTCAAAATGACTTATTCACTCACAATTATTTTTAAAACAATATTATTGTTATTGTCTACAATATTCTCTTGGTTCTGCTCATTTTGCTCATCATTATTTTGTACAAGTCTATCCATGTCTTTCTAAGATTATTGAACGCATTGTTTATTATAACACAATAGTATTCCATCACAATCATATTCCACAACTTGTTCAGTCATTCCTCAGTTAATGGGTATCCACACACTTTCCAATTCTTTACCACCACAAACAAAATTGCTATAAATATTTTGGAAAATATAGATTCTATTTCTTTTTCCCTAATCATCTTGGGAAACAAACCTAGTAACTGATAATCAAAACTCTTTTTTCTTTTGTTTAGAATGTTTGCAAGTTGAAAGGTCCTTAAAGCTGACTTCAACATCATGCCTTTGTTGCAGGCTCACTGTAGGGCCTCCCTTAGTGCCTGGGGCTTCCTTAACCTGGAAAATTCATCCATCATGACAGCTCCTTTCTTCAGTTTGTGAATTCCTTCCAGAACTTCCACTTTGATCTGCAAACTTTCATTCTCTTTCAGCTGTACTTCTGTCTTTATAGATTATAACAGCCCATGCAGTATATACCTTTTATTCTCCCTTTCCCTCTTTCAGCTTCCTTTTGGTATTGCTTTCACCCAATAGAATGTAAGCTCCTTGAGACTAGGAACAGTTTTTTTTTTTGTTTTTTGTATCTCTAGCAGTTAACATAGTGCATAGC
>NW_020949240.1:0-2592 GCF_900497805.2 Vombatus ursinus | reverse complement strand
ATAAGCTTGGGGCAGCTAGGTGGCGCAATAGATAAAGCTCCAGAGCCTTGGAGTCAGGAGGACCTGAGTTAAAATCTGACCTCAGACACTTGAAATTTACTAGCTGTGTGATCCTCAGCAAGTCACTTAACCCTGATTGCCTCACCTCCCCCCCCCAAAAAAAAGCATAAGTTTTGGGAAGTTTTACTAAGGTGCAAAAATTTTAATTATGACCATAACAATAGATAAAGTCTATTTTTTGAGGCATACCTAGGTATTTGTGAAGAGATAAATCATCAGAAGTCACATTGTCTACCTAATGATGATTTTTAATTTGAGGGTTGCATAATGGCAATTCATGATGCAAGGGAAAAAAAAAAGACTCTCAGTCCTACAGGGAACATTTCAACCTTACAGTAGAGGAGGTAAAGGGTGTTAAGAATAACATAAGTTTAGACTGTCAAGTAACTTTATGTATTAGTAATCTTGGGCAGCTAGGTGGTGCAGAGGACAAAGAATCAGGAAGCCTCATCTTCACAAGTTCAAATACAGCCTCAGACACTTACTAGCTATGTCACCCTAGGCAGGTCACTTAACTCTGTTTGCCTCAGTTTCCTAATCTATAAAATGAGCTGGTGAAGAAAATGACAAACCACTGTGGTATCTTTGCCAAGAAAACCCCCAAAAGAGGGTCACAAAGAGTTGGACATGACTAAATAACAACAAAATCTAAATGTGAGATATTGTCCAATGACCAGTGCACATATTTATTGTTTGAGGAGGTGAATCATATCTTTCTTTGTAATATTCTCATGAATGAAACCAGAACTAAGAAGAAAGTTTCAGCTAAATGCAAGGATAATTCACAGGCAATTCTAGAAGAAGTAAAGAAATAAATTAGAAGATTGGATTTTGTTGGTTATCTTAAGGCAATAAAAAACCTAATTTCATGTAATATTTGAATATTGCATTTTATTATATTTATAAGAAAGCCTCCATGAGAACAATTTTATAATTGCACAAATATCATTGTTGAGAAAAAGATGAAGAAATTCTGTCAATCACTTGATAAAACCTTCCAAATTAAATAAAAGTACCATGCTCTGACAATTAATTCAATGGAAAGATAGGAAAATGTGAGGATAGGGAGAAATATATAGGAAAGCATAATTCAGAAAGAAGGAATGAAACCAAAGACTTGTAAATTACACAATTGTTTTGTACCTTTATATCATGAAAACTTTTTTTTTTGAGACAAGAATTAGCAGGCACTGGTCTTGGCAAACACCAAATACTATCATAAAAGTGAAATAAGTTATATGTTAATAGACAGAAAATGTATTGTTATTATTGTAGGAGTTATACCACATGAGTCTACTGTCTGGGTACAGCTAAGCCTTCTATTCTTCAGAACTATGATCAGAATTAATATAAAACAATAAAAATGAAAAGAAAAAAGATATGATATACAATTGAGACAACTTACTCCTGAATTTTTAAAAGTTTTATTTATTTTATTCTGAACTTAAGAAATAAAACAAGCATTTCCATAGCATAGTAAAATAGAGAAAAAAATGATTGTGCATGCAATTACAAATCTGTTATATACTACTTTCTGTTCCTTTTAAATATATAATGTTATCATGTATTTTTTTTTCTTTTTTTCCTTTTTCTTTTCTCCTCCCACACCCCAGACAGATGACTACCATTAGACACTAATGTATGTATGTATATATGTATGTATGTATGTATGTATGTATGTATGTATGTATGTATATAAAATCATTATATACATACTTCTATTTAGCAGTTCTTTCTCTGGATGCAGATTGCATCTTCCTTCATGTGCCCTTTGTAGTTAATTTGGGTATTTATAATAGTCAAAATGACTTATTCACTCACAATTATTTTTAAAACAATATTATTGTTATTGTCTACAATATTCTCTTGGTTCTGCTCATTTTGCTCATCATTATTTTGTACAAGTCTATCCATGTCTTTCTAAGATTATTGAACGCATTGTTTATTATAACACAATAGTATTCCATCACAATCATATTCCACAACTTGTTCAGTCATTCCTCAGTTAATGGGTATCCACACACTTTCCAATTCTTTACCACCACAAACAAAATTGCTATAAATATTTTGGAAAATATAGATTCTATTTCTTTTTCCCTAATCATCTTGGGAAACAAACCTAGTAACTGATAATCAAAACTCTTTTTTCTTTTGTTTAGAATGTTTGCAAGTTGAAAGGTCCTTAAAGCTGACTTCAACATCATGCCTTTGTTGCAGGCTCACTGTAGGGCCTCCCTTAGTGCCTGGGGCTTCCTTAACCTGGAAAATTCATCCATCATGACAGCTCCTTTCTTCAGTTTGTGAATTCCTTCCAGAACTTCCACTTTGATCTGCAAACTTTCATTCTCTTTCAGCTGTACTTCTGTCTTTATAGATTATAACAGCCCATGCAGTATATACCTTTTATTCTCCCTTTCCCTCTTTCAGCTTCCTTTTGGTATTGCTTTCACCCAATAGAATGTAAGCTCCTTGAGACTAGGAACAGTTTTTTTTTTGTTTTTTGTATCTCTAGCAGTTAACATAGTGCATAGC
>NW_020949239.1:0-6522 GCF_900497805.2 Vombatus ursinus | reverse complement strand
TTCCTTAGATTCAATGAGATTTGACATCTTTGTCAGCATTTTTTTTTGTATCCCTTGATATTTTTGCCAAATTATATGTGTATTCCTTTTTTATAACACCATAGTTATTTTCCAACAGATTGCATTTTTTACCCCCTCACTGAACCATTTGAGCAATGGTTCAGTGAACAGTTCAATGAACAAAGAAAAGGAATTAAGCCAAATTGAGTACAAGGAAAGGGGATATGATAATGGATTCCTCACTCCTTACATATAATTTGCCTCTTTGCTGACAGGTGGGAAGTTTGTTTCATCATAAGCTGTATCTTAGACAATGAATGACCACTATAATTTGAGTTCAGCTACCTTTTAGATTTCAGTGTAATACCACTGTAGTCATTATGTACATTGAATTTTTGGTACTACTTCCTTTGCTTTATCTCACTTCACATAAGTCTTTCCATGTTTCTCTGAATTCCTCACACTCACTTCTTGAGACACATAACATTTCAGCTAATTTGTATGTTTCATTTTTTCTCATTATTCTCTGATTTATGAGCTCTTACTTTTTCTGAATAGATTATTGTGACCATAGAGGGCTTCTATGAACATTTCCATATATGTTGAGCCTTTCTTTGTGTCACTGATCTTTTTGAATCAATGAATATGTTAACTCAGATTGAAGGATCTTGTGAATTTATTCATAAATATATGGGTATATATGTATATATATATATATATTCAAACTCTGCTGTAGTCATTGCCTCATAAGCTACAATTATCTTCTTAATGATTGATTTTCTTAGAGAAATACCTAAGTTAAGATACCCAAAGTGTCTTCTTATCTTTGAAGACATTTTGAAATAAACACCATTGGCTCCTTTATTTCTCTCATTAAAGAAAATGTGTGGTCCAACTTTGCCCTGAGCTGTGATTTCTTCATGTCTTCTGGTTTCATTTGTAGCACAACTATTTATATATATGTGATTCATGTGATCACCAGTTTATCATTGAAAAAAAGATCTGTTTGGAAATAATCTAAAATCAGTTGATTTTTAGTGACCATCTATGCTTCCCCCACCCCTGTATTCTAACAATTTCCCTATAAACTGAAGGGGGAAGGCAAATACACAATAATAATTATCTTTTTATGTTTGTTTTTATCTTTTTTCCATGGGTCACAGTTAACAAAATTTATCTTATAGCCAACTTTTCTTAAATCATGACTGTTTTGTATTTCATTAGGATGGTCCACAGATTGTTGGCATGGACCATAATGGCCATTCCAAACTTTCTTCAGTTACTAAAACTTACTAGATCTTGCATCAATTCCATAAGCTTCAGAGAACTCAGAATTGCTTTCATGACTTGGCATCAAAGGAAAAGTTTTGTGGAGATAATATGTGATTTTAAAATATTATATAAGTGAGTAAATATGTGAAGGATTTGTGACTTACTAGATGGAATGCCCATTTGTAATTTATTATACAAATATTAAAGAGTTGCTTGGTGCTCAGAAGGGTTAACTTATTTAACCATGGTCACAATGGACATGTGGTCATGATTGTCAGAGGGAAAATCAGATAAAAGACTTTTAGACTCCAAGTAGAGTACTCTATCCTGTATACCCCTTCACTTTTCTTTACATGAAATATGTAATATCATTTAAAACAGAATTCAGAACAAAATCTACTCTACTCTAACAACTGATTTCATGATATATATACATATATATGTATGTATATATATATATATATATCATCCTTGAGGATTTGCTGATCCTTTTTCTCTAGATAATGAAAGAAAAAGGAAAGTGATTCTTTCTAGAATTTTATAGATTAGAAATTTTAAAAATAGAATGTGGATTTTAAATTGATGTGAATGAGTTTTTAAAAATGAAATGTGTAATGCAATTTAAAACAAGATTCAGAAAAATTCTACTTTTTTAATTATAGATTATGTTTCTATCTATGAATGTCTGTATATATGTATACACATATGTATATACATATATGTTATATATAATGTTATTTTATGTGCAGGTATATGTATGTTTATAAATATTTTTCAGTGAAGATTTGCTACCCCTTTTCTCTAGATAAAGAAAGAAAAAAGAATGTGATTCTTTCTAGAGTCTTGTAGCTTAGGAGTTAAAAAAAAGAATGTTGATTAGCCTTTGCAGTTTTAGAAAAGAAATGAATTTTGTTATTTGGGTAAAATCTTCGATTGACTTTTAAGAATTCCAGAGTCCTCTCTTAGTCTTTGGATACCTGAATTACAAGAAAAACAACTGACAGGATTTCTTAGAAGCATTGACCTGATCCATTACAGCAACACAGCAGGGAACTCCTCTAGGGGACAGAGTAAGCCAGCTAAATACAGAAATAACATTAGCATAAGGAAGACAAATGGCAAGTGAGAAAACTGTCAAGAAGATAGACTTTAATGAGTAAAGATCACTAGACTCTGTGATTGAGGTAACAGGGACATCTATTTCAAACATTATATATATATATATATATATATATATATATATATATATATATACATAAATATCATTTTCATTTTCATTATATTACTCTCTTCTTCATTCTCTCCCCCACCTAAGTCAGAGACTCTTCCTTTCTAGCATTTTTTTAAAAGACACAGAAATAAAGGATCTTCATCAAAACTAATCAAAGCATAAATTGAGTCT
Organism: Vombatus ursinus; assembly: GCF_900497805.2. NCBI lineage: Eukaryota > Metazoa > Chordata > Mammalia > Diprotodontia > Vombatidae > Vombatus > Vombatus ursinus. The sequence goes on along the minus strand of NW_020949239.1, from coordinate 3,848 downwards.
GACATTATATGCAGTATCAGACAGCCAAAATACCATCTGTCAAGCCACTGAAAAGAAGAGAAAGAGGTGTATTCTCATTTTCCTGTTGGGAGTAGGGGGTAGGAATTTGATTCCTATAGTTGTATAGTATTTAGTTTATTTTTTAGTTGTTATTCCATTGACATTGTTATGGAGATTGTATATAGTTTTCCTGTATCTACTTGCTTCATTTTTTTATAATTTCAAAAAACATCTTTTGCCTCTCTGTATTTTTCATATTAATTATTTCTAATAAAAAAGTAATATTCTATTGCATTGATATACTGTAGTGTATTTAGTTCTTGTTTTTTTTCCCCCTAGATGATGGGCATCCCCTTGTCACCACTACCATCTTTGAACTCCATGGGAGTGTATGTTCAGTATGATTTCACTGGATCAAAGGATATGGTCATTTCAATCACTTTCTTAGCAAAATTCCTAACTGCTTTCCAGAATGGATGTACCAAATTATAGCTTTAAAATATTGCTTTAGCTTTCCTGTCTTCTGACAGTGCCTCTAAATCAGCTTTCCATTATTTACTATCTTTGCCAATGTGTTATGCATGAGTTAAAATTTCAGAGTTGTTTAATTTTTTAAATCATTAATTGATAGCCTCTTAGAGTAACCTCTTATATGGCCTTTTACTAGTTAGAAAGTCTTTTGAAAACCTTATATTGATATCCTTTGACCATTTATCCATTGGAAAATGACATATTAGCTCCCTACATGTTTTAAATATCAGACTATTATTAGAGATACTTGATGTATGTTGTGGTTGTTGCTGTTGCTGTTGTTTTCTTTTCATTCCTTCCTTTCTCTATACAACCTTCCTCATCCTGTAGTTCATTCCCTTAGAGATAAAATTATTTATGCTTCCCAAAATGCTTCCTATAATCTGATAAACTAATTTATGAAAAGTCTTTTTTTTCTTAATTTACTCTGAACTTGGTTACTTGGAATTTTAGGCTTTATCAAAAATCATCAGGCTACCTTCAGATAGAGACTTCTTATAACTTGACATTGTTTACTACCAGTAGCAGAATCTACAGTTTCTTCCAGATATGATTTTAAAATATATCATTAAAGCAAGAGTAGAAAGCTAATAAAAGAAGTAGTATAAAGATCTCAGACATGTAGGACAATAAAAGCTTAGAATAAGTTTTTAAAAGGACCAGAGTTTACAGTACAAAGTAAGCATGACCTATCTTTTAAGAAGTGTAGCTTTCCAAGGTAGGGACAATTAGGATAGGTTCTATATGGAAGAATGAGTTAGAAGGAAATGCTGCTGCTTCTGAAAAAAAAAAAGCATACAGAATTAAAGATTTGGAATTAGAAATAGTATTAGAGTCAATTGAGGCCAAAAGAAATTAAAAAATCAGGGTCACACAGCTAGTAAATGTCTGAGGTCAGCTTTAAACTCAGTACTATCCTGACTCCAGCTTTCTATCTACTACCCCACCTACTTGCCTATGGACAAATGCATCATTTCATACCCATGTTATAGGGGAGGGAGAAGGAGAGGGGAGTGAATGGGCATTAAGGGATGACATTGATCAAATTGTATGTCAATATTGTTATAACAAACAATTTGAGACAAGGAATTATAATATAATCATTATAATATAATTTCATATTATATTTTGTTTGGCTTTAGATTTTTTGGCATATTCACTATTTACTACAATGACTTCCACATGATTGCTCAGAGCTTTATTCCAGCATGACATCATTTTCATCATAATCTGTCAAGTATTTGAAAGTGATAATTTTAAAAAGCTATGACAAAGAAAAGAAACTGATACCACAAGAATCTTATATCACTGAATTGTTAGTATTTAATAGTAATAATTGTTAGTATTTAACAAACTCAGAGTTCATAAATTCTTGCATTCACTCAATCTACTGTTTCCTTACTTATAAAACATTTAATTATAAAATATAGTTAATGGTAAAAAATAGTTTCAGCACAAAAAAAGTGCTTAACAAAGTCACATTTCTCAAAAATGTTTGGTGAGAGAGTATAAAGACAAATAATTCTGATGAGACAAATAACTAACATGAGTTGTTCATTTTATATTAAAGACATCATTAGAAAAGTAAGCAAGGAAAAAAAAAGTTTTGATCCTTTCTTCTTAGACATATTGGGTATTTCCAGAGACCAGATAGTTAGTGATGCAATCCTAGAAGCATATTTCTAAGCATTTGTCATTTGTTTTGATTTGTTTCCTTATATGTGGCTCCCTCTTCTCCTTGATGAGTTTCATAATGTACAAAATCATCAAAAATTCAAGTGGCATACTTTAAAATGGCAATTATTTTAATTATTTCCCTTGTTCTACAGATAACTCTTCAGTATCCCTTGAATTGGTAACTGATTTGTTATACTTTTATAAATATATGCATTGCAACTGGTTGTTAAACAGTTAGTAAGTGGCAAAATTGGGATTCTAATTCAGTTCTATGAAAATCCAACAATCTTTCCACTGAATGACCCTATTGTCCCTTAGAACCAGGGGAAACAAATAAACAAATTAAAAAAAAAAACTAGAACCAGAAATAATTGCTTCAATGAAAGCATTTTGAGTACAAATTCTCATCCCTTGCTCCTACCTTCTTTGAACTGATAAGTTTGGAAGAGAGACTATATAAGCATACCAGTCAAATACAAGGTCTTGGAGTGCAGGGATGATTTGTTTTATTATCTTTGTATCATTAGAAGATTGAATAGTATCTTGTACTTAGTAAGTGCTTAACAAATGTATGTTTCATAGAATTGAACTTAACAGCAATGGAATCAAGTACTTTGGCAGCCTCTTTAATTGGAATGGATCAAATCAGAATGACAGTACCAGAAATAATAAAAGTAAGAAGAGGAGGAGGCAATACTTTGTTTGGAGAAGGCTGGCTATGATATTCAACTTCTTGCCAAGGCAAGATACATTAGGGACACTTTTTTGAGCGCAAGTGGAATATTCACTTGATACCATCAAAGTACAATGAAGACTTTAGAGTATAAACAGTCCTCTCTACAAAAAGATTTTTCATTGTTTCTAAATAATTACAAAATAAAAAAAATGCTTTATAGTTATATTCTTGAAAAACTACTATAAGAATTATATCTCAGGTGATCTTTTGTGTAACATTCCAGAGAGATTTGGTTGTGATATATTATTTTTTTTTATTAAAAAAAACATTTGTGCCAAGGAGATGTTAAATGAGGTATACCTTTATTAACTGAAGGCACTGAAAGATTGGTAAATACATAAGAACTATCAGAAACATTCTGTTATTTAGAAAATCTTTATTGGGTGATCTAAAGGAAATTTTTGAAATTTCTATTTAATTAAAGCAATTATGTGATTACCTTCTTCAAAACTGCTTAAAACAGAAGTATTTTTTCTAGCATCTAAAGCTATTTAGAAACACACATATGTGTATATATATACATACACATGCATACAAACATACATATGCATGTATATATAGAAACATATGATATACATAGCCCCTCACACAATATTGACACATATATTCACTAAGTATTTTTTCAGAATCAGTAAAGATTGAATCTTGTTCCTGTTAAATTATGAGAGAATAATATCTGTTAAAAAATTAGTTCAGATTACCATTACATGTATTTACCAGAGAGTACTCAATGGTTGACTACAAGAAAATCAAAAAGACCAAATACAAAAACAAAGCAAATCAAGTTATGTAACCTTAAATGCATTGAACAAAATAAAATGAGTCTACCTTGGTGATTAAATCCTTTAAAAAGATGTGTATTTGTAAAGGGGAATGGTAAAAGAAAGAAAGAAAGAAAGAAAGA
>NW_020949238.1:0-3075 GCF_900497805.2 Vombatus ursinus | reverse complement strand
AAAGAAAGAAAGAAAGAAAGAAAGAAAGAAAGAAAGAAAGAAAGAAAAAGAAACAAAAAAGAAAAAAGAAAAGAAAAAGGAAATAATTTTATGTAAAATCATAGGTATCTAAAATTTAAGGTTTTAACACTGTAGGAGAAAACAGTTTTATGAAAATAACTTTTTTTTATTATCAGCTATATAAGAAATAGATTATGTCTAATGCAATGTGGAATAAATGGAATCATAGTAAATCTTAAGAATACAATCCAGGATCTTTATTGTGTGAAAAGAACCTAAAACAATCTAATTTGGGTAGTAGGGGTTCGTAAGAATTAGTTACTGATATTACTTCTAAAAATTCATTTTTATTTTCATAAAAGACCTCTCCATGGTATGCAAATATTTTGTTTTCATAATATTTGTATGTGTGTATACACACATGTAGATAAAAATCTTTCTTCTTTGCCCTCCCCATCCTCCTCTTCCTCCTCCTTTTCCCCCTCTCCTTCTCCTCTTCTCTCTCTTTCTCTCCCTTCCTCCCTCACTCCCTCTCTCTTTCTCTCTTTCTCTCTCTCTCTTTCTCTCTCTCTCTCTCTCTCTCTCTCTCTCTCTCTCTCTCTCTCTCTCTCTCTCTCTCTCTCTCTCTCACACACACACACACACACACACACTTATTAGTGGTTAAAATGTTAGACCTAGAATTAGGAAGACCTGAGTTCAAATCCAGCCTCAGATGCTTACTATGTAAGCTTGACAAGACACATAACCTCTGTTTGCCTCAGGTTCATCATCTGTAAAATTTGAATAATTGTGACACCTACCTCCCAGGGTTATTGTGAGGATCATTTGTAATAATATCTATAAAGCACTTAGCACAGTGCCTGGCACATAGTAGGTGCTATAAAATGTCAGATATTATGATTATCGTTATCATCGTCATCATCATCTCTGTTTCTATCTCCATGTTATAGTGAAGGCAAAAAAAAAAGCCTCCAATAGACCAAAAACTTTCACTAGGATATAAAAATATTTTGCCACAAACTTGGGTATGATCAAACTTTCATATTGTTATTTTAATTTTACAGTTCTCAAATGTACTCAGAGGCTTGCATCCCACAGTGACATGGACTCTGGTTATTATTCATTTTGAAAATATTGTTTTAAATTCATTTCTGGGGTAAAGTGAGTTAGGTTTGTTCTACTTGGCTGAGAAAAGCAGAAGTAGAAGCAGTGGTAGACAGAACTCCAAGTTAAAAAGAAACACATTCTGGTTGAACTTAAGGAAAAACTCCAGAATATTTAGGACTTTTAAAAAAATGAAATGGATTGCTTTAGTGTAGAGTGAGTTCCCAATCACTGAAAACCTTTAAGAAATGTCTGGTATTGTAGATGAGATTCGTGGTTTGGGTGGGGCTTGAACTCAACAATGTCTGAATAGAAGGTTCTATTTGACTCCTTTTCAACTTTGTATTTAGATATATTGCTCTCTGGTCTCATTGACCCATATTCATTTTGAATTACAATTGTGGTTCATTACAGAAACAATAACAATGAATTAAGATTTATAAGTGTACAATTTCATAATTTATTTTATCAAAACTGAACTTCTTTATTAAGCCAACTGAACTTAAGAGAATATTACACTTACATTATGTGTACATATATTATGTGTATGTGCATCTAAAGTTTTGCTAATGACTTTTTATATCACAGTCATTTTGGAACAGGCATATACACCCTCCTCACCCAATAAAGTATTTCATATTAAAAAGTTAAGAAACCCAACTAATACACCTGATGTATCTAAAATTCTTTTTGATGTTCCATGTCCATTTTCTTTTAAATCTTTAATGATAAAGAAAACATATTTCTTCATTTCTTTTCTGGTTGCTATAATTACAGAGCATTTAGTTTCTTTTTGTTGTCATTTTTATTTACATCATTGTGGACATTGTATACCCCCCTCTTCTGCCTCAAATTCAGCTTACTTCACTATTGCACCAGGTCATAAATGTCATGCCATGTTTCTTTGAATTCATCATAGTTAGCATTTAATACAACATGATAATTTTTAGCCAATCCTAAATTGTCACCTAGTTTCTTTTCTGTTCTTTGCTAGCACAAAGTGGTGTCACTGATATTTTCATTCTTATAGAACGTTTTTCTTTCTGTCCACCATTTCATCTATGGTAATAAAATTTCTGGATCAATAGATGCACATTTTAGTTACTTCCTTATTTCAATCCATTTCCCCAGAATAGACAAATAACAGCTTCTCCAAAATTATATGAGTGCCTATAACCCAACCCCACAGCCCCTTTAATATTGATCATTCCCATTTTTGTAGTCATTCTGATTTGTACTAATATCTAATAAGTTTGTCAGTGATTTACTTTTTTTCATTCAGATAATATGATATTTAGTACATACACATTTTTAATGATAAAATTTCATTGTCTATACTATTATTTCTTGACCTTGTTAACTTGTATTTTTGTTTTGTCTGATATCATGATTTTATCTCTTCCCCTTTTATAATCACCTGATATTTAATAATTTTCGTTCCATGATCTCACCTTTATGCTCTATGCAGCAAATTATTTGCATTTTAAAATATCTATTGGGAACATCTAGGTGGCACAGTGGATAGAGCACCAGTCCTGTATTCAGGAAAACCTGAGTTCAAATTCGGCTTCAGACCCATAACACTTACTAGATGTGTGACCCTGGGAGGGTCACTTAATCCCATTGCCTAACCAAAAAAATTAAATAAAATATCTATCTTGACTTCTTTTATTCATTTTGCTAGATTGTATAATCCATTTACATTTATGGATTTGATTGTTAGCTTTATGTATTCTTTACATTGTTTCTTTTGAAATCTTTATTTTCTTTTCCTTTAACATGAGCACTCGCCCTCTATGATTAGATTCTTGCAGTAATGCTAATCTATTTCCATGGGTTTCCTAAGTTCTTGTTTACCTGTCCTATCCAAAGTTGCTTGGCTTTAAATGTCAAGTTCCTTTTTCTTTATCTACTCCTATACCCTATTACTTTTGACCTGCCTCTTTCCATACTACACTGCACTACACA
>NW_020949237.1:0-6523 GCF_900497805.2 Vombatus ursinus | reverse complement strand
TTCCTTAGATTCAATGAGATTTGACATCTTTGTCAGCATTTTTTTTTTGTATCCCTTGATATTTTTGCCAAATTATATGTGTATTCCTTTTTTATAACACCATAGTTATTTTCCAACAGATTGCATTTTTTACCCCCTCACTGAACCATTTGAGCAATGGTTCAGTGAACAGTTCAATGAACAAAGAAAAGGAATTAAGCCAAATTGAGTACAAGGAAAGGGGATATGACAATGGATTCCTCACTCCTTACATATAATTTGCCTCTTTGCTGACAGGTGGGAAGTTTGTTTCATCATAAGCTGTATCTTAGACAATGAATGACCACTATAATTTGAGTTCAGCTACCTTTTAGATTTCAGTGTAATACCACTGTAGTCATTATGTACATTGAATTTTTGGTACTACTTCCTTTGCTTTATCTCACTTCACATAAGTCTTTCCATGTTTCTCTGAATTCCTCACACTCACTTCTTGAGACACATAACATTTCAGCTAATTTGTATGTTTCATTTTTTCTCATTATTCTCTGATTTATGAGCTCTTACTTTTTCTGAATAGATTATTGTGACCATAGAGGGCTTCTATGAACATTTCCATATATGTTGAGCCTTTCTTTGTGTCACTGATCTTTTTGAATCAATGAATATGTTAACTCAGATTGAAGGATCTTGTGAATTTATTCATAAATATATGGGTATATATGTATATATATATATATATTCAAACTCTGCTGTAGTCATTGCCTCATAAGCTACAATTATCTTCTTAATGATTGATTTTCTTAGAGAAATACCTAAGTTAAGATACCCAAAGTGTCTTCTTATCTTTGAAGACATTTTGAAATAAACACCATTGGCTCCTTTATTTCTCTCATTAAAGAAAATGTGTGGTCCAACTTTGCCCTGAGCTGTGATTTCTTCATGTCTTCTGGTTTCATTTGTAGCACAACTATTTATATATATGTGATTCATGTGATCACCAGTTTATCATTGAAAAAAAGATCTGTTTGGAAATAATCTAAAATCAGTTGATTTTTAGTGACCATCTATGCTTCCCCCACCCCTGTATTCTAACAATTTCCCTATAAACTGAAGGGGGAAGGCAAATACACAATAATAATTATCTTTTTATGTTTGTTTTTATCTTTTTTCCATGGGTCACAGTTAACAAAATTTATCTTATAGCCAACTTTTCTTAAATCATGACTGTTTTGTATTTCATTAGGATGGTCCACAGATTGTTGGCATGGACCATAATGGCCATTCCAAACTTTCTTCAGTTACTAAAACTTACTAGATCTTGCATCAATTCCATAAGCTTCAGAGAACTCAGAATTGCTTTCATGACTTGGCATCAAAGGAAAAGTTTTGTGGAGATAATATGTGATTTTAAAATATTATATAAGTGAGTAAATATGTGAAGGATTTGTGACTTACTAGATGGAATGCCCATTTGTAATTTATTATACAAATATTAAAGAGTTGCTTGGTGCTCAGAAGGGTTAACTTATTTAACCATGGTCACAATGGACATGTGGTCATGATTGTCAGAGGGAAAATCAGATAAAAGACTTTTAGACTCCAAGTAGAGTACTCTATCCTGTATACCCCTTCACTTTTCTTTACATGAAATATGTAATATCATTTAAAACAGAATTCAGAACAAAATCTACTCTACTCTAACAACTGATTTCATGATATATATACATATATATGTATGTATATATATATATATATATCATCCTTGAGGATTTGCTGATCCTTTTTCTCTAGATAATGAAAGAAAAAGGAAAGTGATTCTTTCTAGAATTTTATAGATTAGAAATTTTAAAAATAGAATGTGGATTTTAAATTGATGTGAATGAGTTTTTAAAAATGAAATGTGTAATGCAATTTAAAACAAGATTCAGAAAAATTCTACTTTTTTAATTATAGATTATGTTTCTATCTATGAATGTCTGTATATATGTATACACATATGTATATACATATATGTTATATATAATGTTATTTTATGTGCAGGTATATGTATGTTTATAAATATTTTTCAGTGAAGATTTGCTACCCCTTTTCTCTAGATAAAGAAAGAAAAAAGAATGTGATTCTTTCTAGAGTCTTGTAGCTTAGGAGTTAAAAAAAAGAATGTTGATTAGCCTTTGCAGTTTTAGAAAAGAAATGAATTTTGTTATTTGGGTAAAATCTTCGATTGACTTTTAAGAATTCCAGAGTCCTCTCTTAGTCTTTGGATACCTGAATTACAAGAAAAACAACTGACAGGATTTCTTAGAAGCATTGACCTGATCCATTACAGCAACACAGCAGGGAACTCCTCTAGGGGACAGAGTAAGCCAGCTAAATACAGAAATAACATTAGCATAAGGAAGACAAATGGCAAGTGAGAAAACTGTCAAGAAGATAGACTTTAATGAGTAAAGATCACTAGACTCTGTGATTGAGGTAACAGGGACATCTATTTCAAACATTATATATATATATATATATATATATATATATATATATATATATACATAAATATCATTTTCATTTTCATTATATTACTCTCTTCTTCATTCTCTCCCCCACCTAAGTCAGAGACTCTTCCTTTCTAGCATTTTTTTAAAAGACACAGAAATAAAGGATCTTCATCAAAACTAATCAAAGCATAAATTGAGTCTGACATTATATGCAGTATCAGACAGCCAAAATACCATCTGTCAAGCCACTGAAAAGAAGAGAAAGAGGTGTATTCTCATTTTCCTGTTGGGAGTAGGGGGTAGGAATTTGATTCCTATAGTTGTATAGTATTTAGTTTATTTTTTAGTTGTTATTCCATTGACATTGTTATGGAGATTGTATATAGTTTTCCTGTATCTACTTGCTTCATTTTTTTATAATTTCAAAAAACATCTTTTGCCTCTCTGTATTTTTCATATTAATTATTTCTAATAAAAAAGTAATATTCTATTGCATTGATATACTGTAGTGTATTTAGTTCTTGTTTTTTTTTCCCCCTAGATGATGGGCATCCCCTTGTCACCACTACCATCTTTGAACTCCATGGGAGTGTATGTTCAGTATGATTTCACTGGATCAAAGGATATGGTCATTTCAATCACTTTCTTAGCAAAATTCCTAACTGCTTTCCAGAATGGATGTACCAAATTATAGCTTTAAAATATTGCTTTAGCTTTCCTGTCTTCTGACAGTGCCTCTAAATCAGCTTTCCATTATTTACTATCTTTGCCAATGTGTTATGCATGAGTTAAAATTTCAGAGTTGTTTAATTTTTTAAATCATTAATTGATAGCCTCTTAGAGTAACCTCTTATATGGCCTTTTACTAGTTAGAAAGTCTTTTGAAAACCTTATATTGATATCCTTTGACCATTTATCCATTGGAAAATGACATATTAGCTCCCTACATGTTTTAAATATCAGACTATTATTAGAGATACTTGATGTATGTTGTGGTTGTTGCTGTTGCTGTTGTTTTCTTTTCATTCCTTCCTTTCTCTATACAACCTTCCTCATCCTGTAGTTCATTCCCTTAGAGATAAAATTATTTATGCTTCCCAAAATGCTTCCTATAATCTGATAAACTAATTTATGAAAAGTCTTTTTTTTCTTAATTTACTCTGAACTTGGTTACTTGGAATTTTAGGCTTTATCAAAAATCATCAGGCTACCTTCAGATAGAGACTTCTTATAACTTGACATTGTTTACTACCAGTAGCAGAATCTACAGTTTCTTCCAGATATGATTTTAAAATATATCATTAAAGCAAGAGTAGAAAGCTAATAAAAGAAGTAGTATAAAGATCTCAGACATGTAGGACAATAAAAGCTTAGAATAAGTTTTTAAAAGGACCAGAGTTTACAGTACAAAGTAAGCATGACCTATCTTTTAAGAAGTGTAGCTTTCCAAGGTAGGGACAATTAGGATAGGTTCTATATGGAAGAATGAGTTAGAAGGAAATGCTGCTGCTTCTGAAAAAAAAAAAGCATACAGAATTAAAGATTTGGAATTAGAAATAGTATTAGAGTCAATTGAGGCCAAAAGAAATTAAAAAATCAGGGTCACACAGCTAGTAAATGTCTGAGGTCAGCTTTAAACTCAGTACTATCCTGACTCCAGCTTTCTATCTACTACCCCACCTACTTGCCTATGGACAAATGCATCATTTCATACCCATGTTATAGGGGAGGGAGAAGGAGAGGGGAGTGAATGGGCATTAAGGGATGACATTGATCAAATTGTATGTCAATATTGTTATAACAAACAATTTGAGACAAGGAATTATAATATAATCATTATAATATAATTTCATATTATATTTTGTTTGGCTTTAGATTTTTTGGCATATTCACTATTTACTACAATGACTTCCACATGATTGCTCAGAGCTTTATTCCAGCATGACATCATTTTCATCATAATCTGTCAAGTATTTGAAAGTGATAATTTTAAAAAGCTATGACAAAGAAAAGAAACTGATACCACAAGAATCTTATATCACTGAATTGTTAGTATTTAATAGTAATAATTGTTAGTATTTAACAAACTCAGAGTTCATAAATTCTTGCATTCACTCAATCTACTGTTTCCTTACTTATAAAACATTTAATTATAAAATATAGTTAATGGTAAAAAATAGTTTCAGCACAAAAAAAGTGCTTAACAAAGTCACATTTCTCAAAAATGTTTGGTGAGAGAGTATAAAGACAAATAATTCTGATGAGACAAATAACTAACATGAGTTGTTCATTTTATATTAAAGACATCATTAGAAAAGTAAGCAAGGAAAAAAAAAGTTTTGATCCTTTCTTCTTAGACATATTGGGTATTTCCAGAGACCAGATAGTTAGTGATGCAATCCTAGAAGCATATTTCTAAGCATTTGTCATTTGTTTTGATTTGTTTCCTTATATGTGGCTCCCTCTTCTCCTTGATGAGTTTCATAATGTACAAAATCATCAAAAATTCAAGTGGCATACTTTAAAATGGCAATTATTTTAATTATTTCCCTTGTTCTACAGATAACTCTTCAGTATCCCTTGAATTGGTAACTGATTTGTTATACTTTTATAAATATATGCATTGCAACTGGTTGTTAAACAGTTAGTAAGTGGCAAAATTGGGATTCTAATTCAGTTCTATGAAAATCCAACAATCTTTCCACTGAATGACCCTATTGTCCCTTAGAACCAGGGGAAACAAATAAACAAATTAAAAAAAAAACTAGAACCAGAAATAATTGCTTCAATGAAAGCATTTTGAGTACAAATTCTCATCCCTTGCTCCTACCTTCTTTGAACTGATAAGTTTGGAAGAGAGACTATATAAGCATACCAGTCAAATACAAGGTCTTGGAGTGCAGGGATGATTTGTTTTATTATCTTTGTATCATTAGAAGATTGAATAGTATCTTGTACTTAGTAAGTGCTTAACAAATGTATGTTTCATAGAATTGAACTTAACAGCAATGGAATCAAGTACTTTGGCAGCCTCTTTAATTGGAATGGATCAAATCAGAATGACAGTACCAGAAATAATAAAAGTAAGAAGAGGAGGAGGCAATACTTTGTTTGGAGAAGGCTGGCTATGATATTCAACTTCTTGCCAAGGCAAGATACATTAGGGACACTTTTTTGAGCGCAAGTGGAATATTCACTTGATACCATCAAAGTACAATGAAGACTTTAGAGTATAAACAGTCCTCTCTACAAAAAGATTTTTCATTGTTTCTAAATAATTACAAAATAAAAAAAATGCTTTATAGTTATATTCTTGAAAAACTACTATAAGAATTATATCTCAGGTGATCTTTTGTGTAACATTCCAGAGAGATTTGGTTGTGATATATTATTTTTTTTTATTAAAAAAAACATTTGTGCCAAGGAGATGTTAAATGAGGTATACCTTTATTAACTGAAGGCACTGAAAGATTGGTAAATACATAAGAACTATCAGAAACATTCTGTTATTTAGAAAATCTTTATTGGGTGATCTAAAGGAAATTTTTGAAATTTCTATTTAATTAAAGCAATTATGTGATTACCTTCTTCAAAACTGCTTAAAACAGAAGTATTTTTTCTAGCATCTAAAGCTATTTAGAAACACACATATGTGTATATATATACATACACATGCATACAAACATACATATGCATGTATATATAGAAACATATGATATACATAGCCCCTCACACAATATTGACACATATATTCACTAAGTATTTTTTCAGAATCAGTAAAGATTGAATCTTGTTCCTGTTAAATTATGAGAGAATAATATCTGTTAAAAAATTAGTTCAGATTACCATTACATGTATTTACCAGAGAGTACTCAATGGTTGACTACAAGAAAATCAAAAAGACCAAATACAAAAACAAAGCAAATCAAGTTATGTAACCTTAAATGCATTGAACAAAATAAAATGAGTCTACCTTGGTGATTAAATCCTTTAAAAAGATGTGTATTTGTAAAGGGGAATGGTAAAAGAAAGAAAGAAAGAAAGAAAGA
>NW_020949236.1:0-3073 GCF_900497805.2 Vombatus ursinus | reverse complement strand
AAAGAAAGAAAGAAAGAAAGAAAGAAAGAAAGAAAGAAAGAAAGAAAAAGAAACAAAAAAGAAAAAAGAAAAGAAAAAGGAAATAATTTTATGTAAAATCATAGGTATCTAAAATTTAAGGTTTTAACACTGTAGGAGAAAACAGTTTTATGAAAATAACTTTTTTTTATTATCAGCTATATAAGAAATAGATTATGTCTAATGCAATGTGGAATAAATGGAATCATAGTAAATCTTAAGAATACAATCCAGGATCTTTATTGTGTGAAAAGAACCTAAAACAATCTAATTTGGGTAGTAGGGGTTCGTAAGAATTAGTTACTGATATTACTTCTAAAAATTCATTTTTATTTTCATAAAAGACCTCTCCATGGTATGCAAATATTTTGTTTTCATAATATTTGTATGTGTGTATACACACATGTAGATAAAAATCTTTCTTCTTTGCCCTCCCCATCCTCCTCTTCCTCCTCCTTTTCCCCCTCTCCTTCTCCTCTTCTCTCTCTTTCTCTCCCTTCCTCCCTCACTCCCTCTCTCTTTCTCTCTTTCTCTCTCTCTCTTTCTCTCTCTCTCTCTCTCTCTCTCTCTCTCTCTCTCTCTCTCTCTCTCTCTCTCTCTCTCTCTCTCTCACACACACACACACACACACACTTATTAGTGGTTAAAATGTTAGACCTAGAATTAGGAAGACCTGAGTTCAAATCCAGCCTCAGATGCTTACTATGTAAGCTTGACAAGACACATAACCTCTGTTTGCCTCAGGTTCATCATCTGTAAAATTTGAATAATTGTGACACCTACCTCCCAGGGTTATTGTGAGGATCATTTGTAATAATATCTATAAAGCACTTAGCACAGTGCCTGGCACATAGTAGGTGCTATAAAATGTCAGATATTATGATTATCGTTATCATCGTCATCATCATCTCTGTTTCTATCTCCATGTTATAGTGAAGGCAAAAAAAAAAGCCTCCAATAGACCAAAAACTTTCACTAGGATATAAAAATATTTTGCCACAAACTTGGGTATGATCAAACTTTCATATTGTTATTTTAATTTTACAGTTCTCAAATGTACTCAGAGGCTTGCATCCCACAGTGACATGGACTCTGGTTATTATTCATTTTGAAAATATTGTTTTAAATTCATTTCTGGGGTAAAGTGAGTTAGGTTTGTTCTACTTGGCTGAGAAAAGCAGAAGTAGAAGCAGTGGTAGACAGAACTCCAAGTTAAAAAGAAACACATTCTGGTTGAACTTAAGGAAAAACTCCAGAATATTTAGGACTTTTAAAAAAATGAAATGGATTGCTTTAGTGTAGAGTGAGTTCCCAATCACTGAAAACCTTTAAGAAATGTCTGGTATTGTAGATGAGATTCGTGGTTTGGGTGGGGCTTGAACTCAACAATGTCTGAATAGAAGGTTCTATTTGACTCCTTTTCAACTTTGTATTTAGATATATTGCTCTCTGGTCTCATTGACCCATATTCATTTTGAATTACAATTGTGGTTCATTACAGAAACAATAACAATGAATTAAGATTTATAAGTGTACAATTTCATAATTTATTTTATCAAAACTGAACTTCTTTATTAAGCCAACTGAACTTAAGAGAATATTACACTTACATTATGTGTACATATATTATGTGTATGTGCATCTAAAGTTTTGCTAATGACTTTTTATATCACAGTCATTTTGGAACAGGCATATACACCCTCCTCACCCAATAAAGTATTTCATATTAAAAAGTTAAGAAACCCAACTAATACACCTGATGTATCTAAAATTCTTTTTGATGTTCCATGTCCATTTTCTTTTAAATCTTTAATGATAAAGAAAACATATTTCTTCATTTCTTTTCTGGTTGCTATAATTACAGAGCATTTAGTTTCTTTTTGTTGTCATTTTTATTTACATCATTGTGGACATTGTATACCCCCCTCTTCTGCCTCAAATTCAGCTTACTTCACTATTGCACCAGGTCATAAATGTCATGCCATGTTTCTTTGAATTCATCATAGTTAGCATTTAATACAACATGATAATTTTTAGCCAATCCTAAATTGTCACCTAGTTTCTTTTCTGTTCTTTGCTAGCACAAAGTGGTGTCACTGATATTTTCATTCTTATAGAACGTTTTTCTTTCTGTCCACCATTTCATCTATGGTAATAAAATTTCTGGATCAATAGATGCACATTTTAGTTACTTCCTTATTTCAATCCATTTCCCCAGAATAGACAAATAACAGCTTCTCCAAAATTATATGAGTGCCTATAACCCAACCCCACAGCCCCTTTAATATTGATCATTCCCATTTTTGTAGTCATTCTGATTTGTACTAATATCTAATAAGTTTGTCAGTGATTTACTTTTTTTCATTCAGATAATATGATATTTAGTACATACACATTTTTAATGATAAAATTTCATTGTCTATACTATTATTTCTTGACCTTGTTAACTTGTATTTTTGTTTTGTCTGATATCATGATTTTATCTCTTCCCCTTTTATAATCACCTGATATTTAATAATTTTCGTTCCATGATCTCACCTTTATGCTCTATGCAGCAAATTATTTGCATTTTAAAATATCTATTGGGAACATCTAGGTGGCACAGTGGATAGAGCACCAGTCCTGTATTCAGGAAAACCTGAGTTCAAATTCGGCTTCAGACCCATAACACTTACTAGATGTGTGACCCTGGGAGGGTCACTTAATCCCATTGCCTAACCAAAAAAATTAAATAAAATATCTATCTTGACTTCTTTTATTCATTTTGCTAGATTGTATAATCCATTTACATTTATGGATTTGATTGTTAGCTTTATGTATTCTTTACATTGTTTCTTTTGAAATCTTTATTTTCTTTTCCTTTAACATGAGCACTCGCCCTCTATGATTAGATTCTTGCAGTAATGCTAATCTATTTCCATGGGTTTCCTAAGTTCTTGTTTACCTGTCCTATCCAAAGTTGCTTGGCTTTAAATGTCAAGTTCCTTTTTCTTTATCTACTCCTATACCCTATTACTTTTGACCTGCCTCTTTCCATACTACACTGCACTACACA
>NW_020949235.1:0-1019 GCF_900497805.2 Vombatus ursinus | reverse complement strand
CAGGAAGAAAAGTTCCATTTTTAAAGAAATTTTAAAAAATCCTAAGTATATTTTATTTATTTACCCTTGCAACTCCACAAAATAAACAGTATGACAACATTCTTTCAAAGACAAACTCTGTGTGCATAATTTCTATACTCCCAATTTGTTTCATTAATTAAATCCTAAATCATCAATTTGGAGCTGGAAGGGGACTTTAAAGTCATATAGTCCAACTTTCTCATTTTACAGATGAGGAAACTGAGATCTAGACAGATTAAGTGACCTTCCCAAAATCACACAGGTAAATGACATTAAACGCACATGTGTGCACACATATACATGGCATGCTTTTCTTGATAATGATACTTGGAATAATATTATAAATACAAATGCTTCATTTATAAAAGGAACAGATTTTTGCTTGGGGTAGAGATCTAAGTACTGGAATCTTTAAGTTTAATAAATAAAAGAATGGGGATGGAGTTGGAGAAAACATGTAAACCCTTTCCAGCTCTATGACTCTATGACTAGAGTGGTATAGTAGATGGAAAGGGTTTACATGTTTTCTCCAACTCCATCCCCATTCTTTTATTTATTAAACTTAAAGATTCCAGTACTTAGATCTCTACCCCAAGCAAAAATCTGTTCCTTTTATAAATGAAGCATTTGTATTTATAATATTATTCCAAGTATCATTATCAAGAAAAGCATGCCATGTATATGTGTGCACACATGTGCGTTTAATGTCATTTACCTGTGTGATTTTGGGAAGGTCACTTAATCTGTCTAGATCTCAGTTTCCTCATCTGTAAAATGAGAAAGTTGGACTATATGACTTTAAAGTCCCCTTCCAGCTCCAAATTGATGATTTAGGATTTAATTAATGAAACAAATTGGGAGTATAGAAATTATGCACACAGAGTTTGTCTTTGAAAGAATGTTGTCATACTGTTTATTTTGTGGAGTTGCAAGGGTAAATAAATAAAATATACTTAGGATTTTTTAAAATTTCTTTAAAAATGGAACTTTTCTTCCTG
>NW_020949234.1:0-7492 GCF_900497805.2 Vombatus ursinus | reverse complement strand
CTAAAGAGAGGGTGGTGAAAAGGGGACTAAACTTAGAATTAGGGGGGGAAAATGAGTTTCAACCTTGTGGCTGACATTCCTAGCTGAGTGAGAGGGCAACACAATTCAGCTCTAGGAACCTCAGTTTTCTCTTCTGTAAAATGGTGATAAGGATGCATGCCTCCTTCACAGTGGAATTGTGAGAAAACACCAGTAAACCAGCAATTATTATGGACATGTAAGTTAACTTTTTTTTTCTTTTATGATTAGAAAGTACAAGCTAATTAATTTGGTTTTGGTCTTATTGTTGGTGGTATTTGTTGATATCACTGTTATATTGTTCAATGTTGCACTGGTTTTTGCTGTTGCTGTTGTAGGTTTATCCAGACCTTATGCCTGAGAAGCCAATAAAAAATAATAGTAAATAAGAAACCCCAAGTGGTTGACTGCCTTAGCAGTGGGGCTGATGACTCCTCTTTCAGGAGATGAGAAATTCCGGGCAAGGATGATGTTATAAGCCTTTGGAATTCTTTGGAAGTGGTGGCTTCTCTTCTAATAATCCACTGGTTGGACTTTTCCTTTTGGACAAAATGAATGAATTCCCAGGCCCTTCACTCTGACCTTAGGATAAGGAGGGGCATGGGGCCTTCAGGATAATGGAGAACGAGGAAGAGATTAAAGTGATTCAGAGAATGACAGAAATCTGCAGGTGTCACCTCCAATATCCTGGGAAGTTGACAGCTTTATTTTATCTGCTGCGGGTATCAAAGAACAAGGAAAGTGACTTGTTAAATCTGGAAACCAAGAGATCTATTTGCATGACAAATACTAGTCATGTCTCCAATGATGTTTTTTATTGTGATTGTATTTCGAAAGAATTGCCAACTGTAGAAATGTTATTTCCCAGGCTTGTGGAACTCATTTCATCTCTAGTAGTCAATTGCACACAGAGATAGGATAACAAAAAGATTTCACAACAAATTTATTCCATTACCAAGTTTCTATGACTTGAGTGCCTTACAATGATGACTAAACTAACTACATTTTTGCATATTTCTTTCTTCATTGAATTACTTATCTATTTGATGTTATCTTCATGATTTTGTTTTTGAGCTCCACATTCACTCTTTTATTACTCTTAGGGGACTTTCAAGAAAGTAAGGTATTGAAAGACCACTGGGTGTTGAGTCCGAAGATCTGAATTCAAATGCCATCACTGTCAACTACTCTCCATTTGTGACCTTATACAATCAATTAAGCAATCAATAAACATGTATTAAATGCCCATTGTGTGCTAGGCACAGTGCTAAGTGTGGGGGACACAAAACGTTTCAAAAGATAGTACCTGCCCTCAAGGAGCTTACATTCTACTGAGAGAACAACATTCAAACAAATATTTACAAAGTTAGCTCTATACAGGATAAATAGGAAGAAACAAGAGGGACTGGGGAAGGCTTCCTGTCCAATGTAGGCCGTTAGTTGGCACTTAAACAAAGTCAAGGAGTTCAGAAATCAGAGTGAAGGAGGGAGAGACAGCCAGAGAAAATGCTCAGAGGTCAGCCTTATTCATGGCACAGCCAGGAAGCCAGTGTCACTGTATCAAACAGTAAGTGTCAGGGCATGAGGTCTAGAAAACTAGAGTGATAGGAAGAGGCAGAGTTATAAAGGGCTCTAGATGTGGAACAGAACATTTTGTCTTTGCTCCTGGAGGTGATAGGGAGCCCCTGAAGGTTACTGAGTGGAGGGGTGACATGATCAGACCTGTACTTCAGAAAAATCACTTTGGTCACTGAATGGAGAGTGGACTGAGAGCGGGGAGAGACTGAAGCAGGCGCCTCCCATCCCAGCAGCTATTGCAGTGGTCCAGGTATGAGGCTATGAAGTCCTGGACTAGAGTTTTGACAGTGTAAGAAGAGAGAAGGGCGTGTATTTGAGGGCTATAGCAAAGGTAAAGTCAGTAGGCCTTGGCAATAGCTTGGATAAAGGGAGGGCTGCGCTGTGAGGGTCTGGGTGAGTACAAGAATAATGTTGCCCTCCACAATAACAAGGAAAGTAGGAAGGCAGAGGACTCAGGGGGAAAGCTCATGAGCTCTCTTCAGGACATATTCAGTTTAAGATGTCCATTGGACACCTGATTTGAGCATCTGAAAGGTGGTTGAATTTGGAGGAAACTGGAGGGAAGCAGAGAAGTTGGACAGAAAAGGTTGATTCGAGAATCATCAGAATAAAGATGGTCATGAAATCCGTGGGAGCTGATGAGATTACTGAGTGAAGTAATGTACAGGAGAGGGAGGGAGGAGAGGGGAGCATGGGGAGGGGAGGGGAGGGGAGGGGAGGGCAGGAGGGGAGAGCCTAGGGCAGAATGCTGAGGCACATCTATGATTAGAGGGTGCGATCTGGAGGAACATTCAGCAAAGGAGACAGAGGAAGGATCCGTCAGAATAGGAGGTGAACCAGGACAGCAAGGTATCCTGTGAGCTTCGAGAGAAGAGAGTATTAAGGAGGAGAGAGTGGGCGATGGTGTTAAAGGCTACAGAGAGGTCAAAAGGAGAATGAGGACTTAGAAAAGGCCAGTGTCAACCTCTTTGGATCGCAATATCTTCATCTATACAATGTGATCAACGTTAATGGTACTTAGAGGGATTTCACCTATGTAGACCCTTCATGCAGGGTAGCAGATTTCAAAACCGTGGTATGTTCTCACCCTATACAATTAACGCCCACGTCTTTGGGTAAATTTTACATAGAGCAGGACTTCTTAACTGTGGACTCTTGTTCATGTTTTAAAGTGCACAAAATAAAATGTATATCATAAATTATATATATATATATGTATGTGTATACATATATTTAATACATAGTACAAAGGAAATTAATTATAATGAAATATAATTATATTTTTCTTTTAACAGAAAGATCCCAGATTCCAGATGCAGGCTCCATATTACAGAGGCTCTCCCAATATATGAGTCCTCACCCGGACTCTAAAATGAAGTGCAAGTGTTGGATTTGGCAAAAAGGATCCCTCAGTCACAAACATTAGTGGACATTTGAGTCTTATCCAGATTGTATCAAGTCCACAACTTATTATTTCTGGAAATTAAAAAGGACTGAAACATAGGAACCCAATGCTCACTCCTCCCTGAGTAGGTCCCATCTGAAGATGATCATAGATTTGGTTCAGAGTGCATAGTTACTTTTGTTTGTGACAGTATGTCTGTAAATAGGAATATGACACACATTTAATATGAATTTTAAATTAAGTATTCATTATATTTTTCTCTTAATTTATTATGTATGAACTTGATAATTTCTAGATTTTGTTTTATTTCTTAGTCTTGAGCACAAAAAATATTTCATTTTTTAGGCTTCACTCCTTCCCTCGAGGCCCATATTCAAATTTAAAAGGTAGCTCTGATCCCCTGTTGCAGTCTTGATGGGCTAGTGCTCTTTTCTACTGATGTCTAAATGATCTCTCCTTCTATGCTTGAGGTACTAAACTTGATTTTATGCACTGGCAATTTAAAAACACCAAACAATTTCCTTCTTCCTTCTTCCAATCCGCCATTTATGGTTTCAAAGGAGAGCCCAGGACATGAAGTAAGCAGCCTTGAGGGTCTCAGAACTGTCATGGGATGAGTTTTTCAAAGCTCTTTGTATTCCTTCATTCATTCCATGAGCCCTTATTAAATACCTCTGCTGTGCCAGGCACTGTGCTGGTGCTGAGGCTACAATGACAAAAACAATGGAATCCAGCAAAGCCTGTGAGTAGGAATTAGGGATCAACTGAGCGGAGGGAAACTGGAGATCTTAAGAGATGGCTGTATCTTCCAGGCAAAAGGGAAAGCCTTAGCGATGACATGGGCATAGAGCCTGGAATGCCACATAGGGAAATACCACCAGCAGCCACTTTGGCTGGAATAGAGTACATAAAGAAGAAGAAAGGAAAAGAGGATGAGAGACAGTGTGAATCGCTAAATTATCAAATTGACCACTTTGCGTGCAATCTATTTCAATGAGAATTATTAATTATAGCCAGGAAAGACAGATTTATGAAAGGATTTCTGCCTTTATTATGGATGTCTCATGTTGAAGCCATGACCATGTTTACAGACATTCTAAATTAGGAGTTCTGTTTTTGTCATGGACCCATTTAGCAGGCTCATAAAGACCAGTTCTACTGCACTTTGTCACCTGAATTCTGAATTGAAGGAAATTTTAAATTTCAGCCCAAGGTTAATGAAAAGAAAGTCATAAATACAGATATATCTATATTCCCATGCAAGTTCATAGATGACCTTCCCCCAAATCTATCAACAGACAATTACTAGAGTCTAGCTGAAGAACCTCTGTAGTAGGTGGGAGAGACCTATAAAACCAGACCTTGGGATTTATCCCTGAGTAATGCAAAGCACTTTCTAAGTGTTTTATAATCAGACCTACTTCCCATGGTTAATTCACATGCATCCAAAGCCACTTCTCTTGTCCTTAAGACTTAGAAAAGGAATAAGACATGCTTTTCTGTGTGTCCTGGGAAATATACCATGCCAGTGGTTACTTATTAGGAGATACATAATTAGGAAATAAAAAACAATACTACATTTGTGTGTGAATATATATATATATATATGTGTGTGTGTGTACATAATACTCATCTATATTTTATATAGCACACATTCTACAATAGATGTGAGATGTATGTGTATATGTATGATATGTGTGTACATATATAAATAGGTATAGATATAAATATAGATGTTAATTGGGCTCACAATTAGCAGCTGAAGACATTCTGTCTTTTATGGTAATGATAAAATGGTGATATTGGTTCAGATTCCTATATTTTATTTATTTGTCTTATTTTTATATTTATTGCTTTTTCTTTAGTTTCACAAACACCTACATTTGGTTCTGCCATTCTGTTAAGGCTCTTTTTGAGGCAACATTTCAATATGTATCATATGTAAGAAGTTAAAATGGTCAAAAACAAAAAGATTTTTTTCACTAATATCCTGCACTGATGACTCCTTATGGTGTATAAAAGACTTCGGCCTATCACACCTTGTGTCCCTGAAGCATTGGCCAAATAATGGACTGCATAGCAGTCACCTGTGAATCAACCTTGCCAAGATCGAAGAGGCTGTCTCATGGTGCAGAGTGGACTGGCCTTAGAACCAGGAAGACCTGAGCCCTGACACCTGCCTTTACCACGTTACCCTGGAGAAATCACAAGATAATCTCTCAGTGTTCCAGGTAACTCTCCAAACTCTTTTGTCAGAGAAGGCACTAACATGGATTGGTGGAGAGAGGTTTCTCACTAGGGAGGCCCCTACCACAATGAAGTCCTAGTTTTCTTCTCTCTCCCCATCCCTATCATTATCAGGTTGAGATGAATTTTTCAGTCTCAGCATTCAGGGGAGACTATTGGCTAACTCATAAGAAAAACAAAGCTTGCATTGACAGAGGGAATAAATGTAATGAAAAATTCCACAGATCCTTGAAATGGTGAAAAGAATGATATTGAAATCAGAACCTGTGTGTTCTTTTTGCTTTCCAGTGGATAACTATTAGCATGTAACTTCCTAGACTTTGGTGGCTTCCTGCCATTTATCTGTACCCTTGGTGATACCTGGCCTGACAGAGAAAATCAGTGGACCTCTATTAAGCTCTTACTATATGGTAAGTATGCTCTCAAAAGCAAATTCAAAAATGTGAAAAGACACCCCTGCCATCAAAGAACTGCTACTCAAATAGGGGAGACAGAACATACAGGTGAGTCATAGCCAGGGAGGGCACCTTTGGTCAAGAAAGTTACAAGGATGATGAATAGGACCCCAACAAAATAAATGGCTATACCCCTTCAAGACATGCCACTTCATCTTCTAACTCCATGTCTCTCCTATGCCTGGAATGCTTTCCCTTTTCTCACCTCCACCACCTGACTTCTTTGGCCTCTAATGAGACACAGCTCCAATCCTGCCTTCTGCATAAAGCCTTCTTAGCCCTCTCTTTGTATCTCTGACATTATCCCCACCCCACACTTTTTTTGCTGTTTATGTCTCATATGTACATAATTATATGCATCTTGTACCTCCATTAGAATATTAGCTTCTTGAGGGTAACGTTTTGCATCCCAGAAGCTTGTCCATTAGCACAATGCCTGGCACACGGAATGTATTCAATAAATGCATAGCCAATGATTCACTGAATGACTGGCTGCAATTAACATCTCCTAGGAGGCTGTCACTTAAAACAATTGAGCATGAAGAATTGTGAAGCATCACCAAAATCCAGAGTTTACCTTTCACTTGGCTTTGCTACAGGCGTTCTTTCCTTACTGATTATTAGCTTATATCAATTAACCAGAATGAATCGGCTTTTAGAAAAAGACGTTTACTAAGGTAATAGAAGAACAGCCACTGCAAGCAATCCCTAGATGTCTGTGAAACATGCTTCAACAAATGCACCCATGCAGAGTCAAGAGGATTATGGGCTCAAGCTTAGAGATTACATGTGGCAAAGGAATGACTCGCAGTTCCATGAAATCCTTTTCTATACTGAAGATCTCAAGATTATCCTCTAAGGTATGGTGTGGTTTTTGTTGGTTTATTTTTCTCTTTTTGTCTACTGGGTTCTCTTTAGAGAATTGAATCTACTTCTAATCATCCCTGACCCCCACTGCAGACATCACAGTCAATTGATGCTGTCAATGGGATTCTATAAAGATTTATGATGAAAAAGATACACATTCCAATCTTTTGAAGCTCACAAGATCTTTTTTTCTAGTGTCTCTGTCTCTCTGTCTCTGTCTCTCTGTCCTTCTGTCTCTCTTGTCTCTGTCTCTGTCTATCTGTCTGTCTGTCTCTCTCTGACTCTCTCTCTCTCTCTCTCTCTTTCTCTCTCTCTCTCTCTCTCTCTCTCTCTCTTTCTCTCCATCCTCCTCCTCTCTACTAATAGACCCTCAAGCCCCAGATTCCAATAACTCAATGGTTTTATAAAGGTTTTAGAGGCCATGACAAAGGCCCTCAGCCAATCTAATTAGACTTTTGGGCGCACCAAAGAAGCTATAAACCACTGATCTAGAGAAATATGAGCAGAATCTGGGAACCAATTTATATAATAAAAATTGCATTGTGAAAATAAACAACTTTGAAAGACCTAAAAACTCTAGTGCAATGACCAGCTCTGATACCAGGGGACAATTCAGTTGAGTAAACATTTATTAAACATCTATTATGTACCAGAATCTGAGCTAAGTGCTACAGATAAAAATTAGAAAAAGAGAGACAGTCCCTGCCCTTGAGGAGCTTGCAATCTAATAAGGGAAGATAACACACAAAAAAGAAGATGAAAAGGGGGGGATACACCAGATTATATGGCACAGGACATGTTTTCCATGGAGTTCAGACCAAGCTCTAGCTGGAAAGTGGAACAAATGGTATGTATATTCCTTACCTCCTTTCAGAGAGGCAATGGACTGAAGATGCAGAACGAGGCATTTATTTTAGGACCT
>NW_020949233.1:0-7491 GCF_900497805.2 Vombatus ursinus | reverse complement strand
CTAAAGAGAGGGTGGTGAAAAGGGGACTAAACTTAGAATTAGGGGGGAAAATGAGTTTCAACCTTGTGGCTGACATTCCTAGCTGAGTGAGAGGGCAACACAATTCAGCTCTAGGAACCTCAGTTTTCTCTTCTGTAAAATGGTGATAAGGATGCATGCCTCCTTCACAGTGGAATTGTGAGAAAACACCAGTAAACCAGCAATTATTATGGACATGTAAGTTAACTTTTTTTTTCTTTTATGATTAGAAAGTACAAGCTAATTAATTTGGTTTTGGTCTTATTGTTGGTGGTATTTGTTGATATCACTGTTATATTGTTCAATGTTGCACTGGTTTTTGCTGTTGCTGTTGTAGGTTTATCCAGACCTTATGCCTGAGAAGCCAATAAAAAATAATAGTAAATAAGAAACCCCAAGTGGTTGACTGCCTTAGCAGTGGGGCTGATGACTCCTCTTTCAGGAGATGAGAAATTCCGGGCAAGGATGATGTTATAAGCCTTTGGAATTCTTTGGAAGTGGTGGCTTCTCTTCTAATAATCCACTGGTTGGACTTTTCCTTTTGGACAAAATGAATGAATTCCCAGGCCCTTCACTCTGACCTTAGGATAAGGAGGGGCATGGGGCCTTCAGGATAATGGAGAACGAGGAAGAGATTAAAGTGATTCAGAGAATGACAGAAATCTGCAGGTGTCACCTCCAATATCCTGGGAAGTTGACAGCTTTATTTTATCTGCTGCGGGTATCAAAGAACAAGGAAAGTGACTTGTTAAATCTGGAAACCAAGAGATCTATTTGCATGACAAATACTAGTCATGTCTCCAATGATGTTTTTTATTGTGATTGTATTTCGAAAGAATTGCCAACTGTAGAAATGTTATTTCCCAGGCTTGTGGAACTCATTTCATCTCTAGTAGTCAATTGCACACAGAGATAGGATAACAAAAAGATTTCACAACAAATTTATTCCATTACCAAGTTTCTATGACTTGAGTGCCTTACAATGATGACTAAACTAACTACATTTTTGCATATTTCTTTCTTCATTGAATTACTTATCTATTTGATGTTATCTTCATGATTTTGTTTTTGAGCTCCACATTCACTCTTTTATTACTCTTAGGGGACTTTCAAGAAAGTAAGGTATTGAAAGACCACTGGGTGTTGAGTCCGAAGATCTGAATTCAAATGCCATCACTGTCAACTACTCTCCATTTGTGACCTTATACAATCAATTAAGCAATCAATAAACATGTATTAAATGCCCATTGTGTGCTAGGCACAGTGCTAAGTGTGGGGGACACAAAACGTTTCAAAAGATAGTACCTGCCCTCAAGGAGCTTACATTCTACTGAGAGAACAACATTCAAACAAATATTTACAAAGTTAGCTCTATACAGGATAAATAGGAAGAAACAAGAGGGACTGGGGAAGGCTTCCTGTCCAATGTAGGCCGTTAGTTGGCACTTAAACAAAGTCAAGGAGTTCAGAAATCAGAGTGAAGGAGGGAGAGACAGCCAGAGAAAATGCTCAGAGGTCAGCCTTATTCATGGCACAGCCAGGAAGCCAGTGTCACTGTATCAAACAGTAAGTGTCAGGGCATGAGGTCTAGAAAACTAGAGTGATAGGAAGAGGCAGAGTTATAAAGGGCTCTAGATGTGGAACAGAACATTTTGTCTTTGCTCCTGGAGGTGATAGGGAGCCCCTGAAGGTTACTGAGTGGAGGGGTGACATGATCAGACCTGTACTTCAGAAAAATCACTTTGGTCACTGAATGGAGAGTGGACTGAGAGCGGGGAGAGACTGAAGCAGGCGCCTCCCATCCCAGCAGCTATTGCAGTGGTCCAGGTATGAGGCTATGAAGTCCTGGACTAGAGTTTTGACAGTGTAAGAAGAGAGAAGGGCGTGTATTTGAGGGCTATAGCAAAGGTAAAGTCAGTAGGCCTTGGCAATAGCTTGGATAAAGGGAGGGCTGCGCTGTGAGGGTCTGGGTGAGTACAAGAATAATGTTGCCCTCCACAATAACAAGGAAAGTAGGAAGGCAGAGGACTCAGGGGGAAAGCTCATGAGCTCTCTTCAGGACATATTCAGTTTAAGATGTCCATTGGACACCTGATTTGAGCATCTGAAAGGTGGTTGAATTTGGAGGAAACTGGAGGGAAGCAGAGAAGTTGGACAGAAAAGGTTGATTCGAGAATCATCAGAATAAAGATGGTCATGAAATCCGTGGGAGCTGATGAGATTACTGAGTGAAGTAATGTACAGGAGAGGGAGGGAGGAGAGGGGAGCATGGGGAGGGGAGGGGAGGGGAGGGGAGGGCAGGAGGGGAGAGCCTAGGGCAGAATGCTGAGGCACATCTATGATTAGAGGGTGCGATCTGGAGGAACATTCAGCAAAGGAGACAGAGGAAGGATCCGTCAGAATAGGAGGTGAACCAGGACAGCAAGGTATCCTGTGAGCTTCGAGAGAAGAGAGTATTAAGGAGGAGAGAGTGGGCGATGGTGTTAAAGGCTACAGAGAGGTCAAAAGGAGAATGAGGACTTAGAAAAGGCCAGTGTCAACCTCTTTGGATCGCAATATCTTCATCTATACAATGTGATCAACGTTAATGGTACTTAGAGGGATTTCACCTATGTAGACCCTTCATGCAGGGTAGCAGATTTCAAAACCGTGGTATGTTCTCACCCTATACAATTAACGCCCACGTCTTTGGGTAAATTTTACATAGAGCAGGACTTCTTAACTGTGGACTCTTGTTCATGTTTTAAAGTGCACAAAATAAAATGTATATCATAAATTATATATATATATATGTATGTGTATACATATATTTAATACATAGTACAAAGGAAATTAATTATAATGAAATATAATTATATTTTTCTTTTAACAGAAAGATCCCAGATTCCAGATGCAGGCTCCATATTACAGAGGCTCTCCCAATATATGAGTCCTCACCCGGACTCTAAAATGAAGTGCAAGTGTTGGATTTGGCAAAAAGGATCCCTCAGTCACAAACATTAGTGGACATTTGAGTCTTATCCAGATTGTATCAAGTCCACAACTTATTATTTCTGGAAATTAAAAAGGACTGAAACATAGGAACCCAATGCTCACTCCTCCCTGAGTAGGTCCCATCTGAAGATGATCATAGATTTGGTTCAGAGTGCATAGTTACTTTTGTTTGTGACAGTATGTCTGTAAATAGGAATATGACACACATTTAATATGAATTTTAAATTAAGTATTCATTATATTTTTCTCTTAATTTATTATGTATGAACTTGATAATTTCTAGATTTTGTTTTATTTCTTAGTCTTGAGCACAAAAAATATTTCATTTTTTAGGCTTCACTCCTTCCCTCGAGGCCCATATTCAAATTTAAAAGGTAGCTCTGATCCCCTGTTGCAGTCTTGATGGGCTAGTGCTCTTTTCTACTGATGTCTAAATGATCTCTCCTTCTATGCTTGAGGTACTAAACTTGATTTTATGCACTGGCAATTTAAAAACACCAAACAATTTCCTTCTTCCTTCTTCCAATCCGCCATTTATGGTTTCAAAGGAGAGCCCAGGACATGAAGTAAGCAGCCTTGAGGGTCTCAGAACTGTCATGGGATGAGTTTTTCAAAGCTCTTTGTATTCCTTCATTCATTCCATGAGCCCTTATTAAATACCTCTGCTGTGCCAGGCACTGTGCTGGTGCTGAGGCTACAATGACAAAAACAATGGAATCCAGCAAAGCCTGTGAGTAGGAATTAGGGATCAACTGAGCGGAGGGAAACTGGAGATCTTAAGAGATGGCTGTATCTTCCAGGCAAAAGGGAAAGCCTTAGCGATGACATGGGCATAGAGCCTGGAATGCCACATAGGGAAATACCACCAGCAGCCACTTTGGCTGGAATAGAGTACATAAAGAAGAAGAAAGGAAAAGAGGATGAGAGACAGTGTGAATCGCTAAATTATCAAATTGACCACTTTGCGTGCAATCTATTTCAATGAGAATTATTAATTATAGCCAGGAAAGACAGATTTATGAAAGGATTTCTGCCTTTATTATGGATGTCTCATGTTGAAGCCATGACCATGTTTACAGACATTCTAAATTAGGAGTTCTGTTTTTGTCATGGACCCATTTAGCAGGCTCATAAAGACCAGTTCTACTGCACTTTGTCACCTGAATTCTGAATTGAAGGAAATTTTAAATTTCAGCCCAAGGTTAATGAAAAGAAAGTCATAAATACAGATATATCTATATTCCCATGCAAGTTCATAGATGACCTTCCCCCAAATCTATCAACAGACAATTACTAGAGTCTAGCTGAAGAACCTCTGTAGTAGGTGGGAGAGACCTATAAAACCAGACCTTGGGATTTATCCCTGAGTAATGCAAAGCACTTTCTAAGTGTTTTATAATCAGACCTACTTCCCATGGTTAATTCACATGCATCCAAAGCCACTTCTCTTGTCCTTAAGACTTAGAAAAGGAATAAGACATGCTTTTCTGTGTGTCCTGGGAAATATACCATGCCAGTGGTTACTTATTAGGAGATACATAATTAGGAAATAAAAAACAATACTACATTTGTGTGTGAATATATATATATATATATGTGTGTGTGTGTACATAATACTCATCTATATTTTATATAGCACACATTCTACAATAGATGTGAGATGTATGTGTATATGTATGATATGTGTGTACATATATAAATAGGTATAGATATAAATATAGATGTTAATTGGGCTCACAATTAGCAGCTGAAGACATTCTGTCTTTTATGGTAATGATAAAATGGTGATATTGGTTCAGATTCCTATATTTTATTTATTTGTCTTATTTTTATATTTATTGCTTTTTCTTTAGTTTCACAAACACCTACATTTGGTTCTGCCATTCTGTTAAGGCTCTTTTTGAGGCAACATTTCAATATGTATCATATGTAAGAAGTTAAAATGGTCAAAAACAAAAAGATTTTTTTCACTAATATCCTGCACTGATGACTCCTTATGGTGTATAAAAGACTTCGGCCTATCACACCTTGTGTCCCTGAAGCATTGGCCAAATAATGGACTGCATAGCAGTCACCTGTGAATCAACCTTGCCAAGATCGAAGAGGCTGTCTCATGGTGCAGAGTGGACTGGCCTTAGAACCAGGAAGACCTGAGCCCTGACACCTGCCTTTACCACGTTACCCTGGAGAAATCACAAGATAATCTCTCAGTGTTCCAGGTAACTCTCCAAACTCTTTTGTCAGAGAAGGCACTAACATGGATTGGTGGAGAGAGGTTTCTCACTAGGGAGGCCCCTACCACAATGAAGTCCTAGTTTTCTTCTCTCTCCCCATCCCTATCATTATCAGGTTGAGATGAATTTTTCAGTCTCAGCATTCAGGGGAGACTATTGGCTAACTCATAAGAAAAACAAAGCTTGCATTGACAGAGGGAATAAATGTAATGAAAAATTCCACAGATCCTTGAAATGGTGAAAAGAATGATATTGAAATCAGAACCTGTGTGTTCTTTTTGCTTTCCAGTGGATAACTATTAGCATGTAACTTCCTAGACTTTGGTGGCTTCCTGCCATTTATCTGTACCCTTGGTGATACCTGGCCTGACAGAGAAAATCAGTGGACCTCTATTAAGCTCTTACTATATGGTAAGTATGCTCTCAAAAGCAAATTCAAAAATGTGAAAAGACACCCCTGCCATCAAAGAACTGCTACTCAAATAGGGGAGACAGAACATACAGGTGAGTCATAGCCAGGGAGGGCACCTTTGGTCAAGAAAGTTACAAGGATGATGAATAGGACCCCAACAAAATAAATGGCTATACCCCTTCAAGACATGCCACTTCATCTTCTAACTCCATGTCTCTCCTATGCCTGGAATGCTTTCCCTTTTCTCACCTCCACCACCTGACTTCTTTGGCCTCTAATGAGACACAGCTCCAATCCTGCCTTCTGCATAAAGCCTTCTTAGCCCTCTCTTTGTATCTCTGACATTATCCCCACCCCACACTTTTTTTGCTGTTTATGTCT
Organism: Vombatus ursinus; assembly: GCF_900497805.2. Taxonomy (NCBI): domain Eukaryota; kingdom Metazoa; phylum Chordata; class Mammalia; order Diprotodontia; family Vombatidae; genus Vombatus; species Vombatus ursinus. Next base: position 1,452 of record NW_020949233.1, on the reverse strand, counting down.
CATATGTACATAATTATATGCATCTTGTACCTCCATTAGAATATTAGCTTCTTGAGGGTAACGTTTTGCATCCCAGAAGCTTGTCCATTAGCACAATGCCTGGCACACGGAATGTATTCAATAAATGCATAGCCAATGATTCACTGAATGACTGGCTGCAATTAACATCTCCTAGGAGGCTGTCACTTAAAACAATTGAGCATGAAGAATTGTGAAGCATCACCAAAATCCAGAGTTTACCTTTCACTTGGCTTTGCTACAGGCGTTCTTTCCTTACTGATTATTAGCTTATATCAATTAACCAGAATGAATCGGCTTTTAGAAAAAGACGTTTACTAAGGTAATAGAAGAACAGCCACTGCAAGCAATCCCTAGATGTCTGTGAAACATGCTTCAACAAATGCACCCATGCAGAGTCAAGAGGATTATGGGCTCAAGCTTAGAGATTACATGTGGCAAAGGAATGACTCGCAGTTCCATGAAATCCTTTTCTATACTGAAGATCTCAAGATTATCCTCTAAGGTATGGTGTGGTTTTTGTTGGTTTATTTTTCTCTTTTTGTCTACTGGGTTCTCTTTAGAGAATTGAATCTACTTCTAATCATCCCTGACCCCCACTGCAGACATCACAGTCAATTGATGCTGTCAATGGGATTCTATAAAGATTTATGATGAAAAAGATACACATTCCAATCTTTTGAAGCTCACAAGATCTTTTTTTCTAGTGTCTCTGTCTCTCTGTCTCTGTCTCTCTGTCCTTCTGTCTCTCTTGTCTCTGTCTCTGTCTATCTGTCTGTCTGTCTCTCTCTGACTCTCTCTCTCTCTCTCTCTCTTTCTCTCTCTCTCTCTCTCTCTCTCTCTCTCTTTCTCTCCATCCTCCTCCTCTCTACTAATAGACCCTCAAGCCCCAGATTCCAATAACTCAATGGTTTTATAAAGGTTTTAGAGGCCATGACAAAGGCCCTCAGCCAATCTAATTAGACTTTTGGGCGCACCAAAGAAGCTATAAACCACTGATCTAGAGAAATATGAGCAGAATCTGGGAACCAATTTATATAATAAAAATTGCATTGTGAAAATAAACAACTTTGAAAGACCTAAAAACTCTAGTGCAATGACCAGCTCTGATACCAGGGGACAATTCAGTTGAGTAAACATTTATTAAACATCTATTATGTACCAGAATCTGAGCTAAGTGCTACAGATAAAAATTAGAAAAAGAGAGACAGTCCCTGCCCTTGAGGAGCTTGCAATCTAATAAGGGAAGATAACACACAAAAAAGAAGATGAAAAGGGGGGGATACACCAGATTATATGGCACAGGACATGTTTTCCATGGAGTTCAGACCAAGCTCTAGCTGGAAAGTGGAACAAATGGTATGTATATTCCTTACCTCCTTTCAGAGAGGCAATGGACTGAAGATGCAGAACGAGGCATTTATTTTAGGACCT
>NW_020949232.1:0-6249 GCF_900497805.2 Vombatus ursinus | reverse complement strand
TGTTTTTCAAAAGCTGAAGGAGGGAAGGAGAGAAAATAAATGTGTTAATTGAAAAAATAGACACATACAAGGTAGAGTGTGAAAATTTGGGAGTGATACAAAGAAAGTGCCTGGTGAATTCAAAAGAGACTGGAATCTATTCTGGCTGAGTGCCCAAAAGAATGTTTAATCAAATTATGCTGTGGGTGCCACTACCTTCCATATCATGGAGGAAGGGGAACTTTTTCATTTTAATTGGCTGATTAGTGTTTATGGACACAATGAAGCTTGTCCATCTGCCCAGCTCATATCTCTGCCCTTGTATGGGCTTCTCAATTGGCCAGTAGTGATAGAAGGTCTTGCCAAATAGACAGCTGTCTCTGACCCAGGAGCTGCAGGAGACGCAATGAAGTCCTGTACAACCACAATGGGAGGTAGTACCTGTTAATACTGGCAGTAATCTGAGTGTCCACTCAAGTCTGGGCAGACAGGGGCTGCTGCGAAATGTTCTTACATTCTAGAACACATGAGATTGGCCCCCAAATTGTGTGTTGGGAAGAAAGTTAATGGCAAAAAAGATTCCTTAGTGATATTCCAAGTGATTCTAAGTGATAATTTCACGGGTTGGGGAGAGGGGGCAATGCTGGGGTGGGCACAACAGCAAGGTGAAACCAGAGCCAATCTTCTCTTCAAGAAGTAAAACAATTCTCAGCCCCATTAATCTGAACTGCTCTGAAATGGGGTATTTTCCCCCATGTACACACACACACACACATACACACACATGCAAACATACATACATACAATATATGTCATGGGACACTTCCCATCTTCCGTCTGGTTGAGCTCTTATGCCCATTTATACTTGTCATTCAGGGTTAAAGCATGTTCTCAATATAGACTAACCCACCAGGGCACTTCATTAGACTGATAGCATGGTTCATGTCAAAACTAATCACACTTTGTGCTTAAAACAATCCCTCCTAAAGCTGAAGATCAGATCTGTTGGGGACATATTTTGACAATGCACGTATCTCACACCTGGTACTGTCACCTGGAGGGGCTGATCCAGAAAACCAAACCTGATCAAGGAAAAAAAAAATGTTGTTTTTTGAGTTGGTGTTTTCCATCCCCCCTTCCCCCCAAACACACACACACACACACACACACACACAAAGCCAGAACCAGCTAACAAGTCTGGAGGCCCTCATGGTCCCAAAATATTTTCAGTAATTTCTTACTTCAATAATGCTTTGTAGCATAAGTGAGACAATCGAGTTTCTGAGAGGTTAAATGACGTGTAGACAGTCATGGAATCAGTAAGTGATGGGGCCAAGGCTGACATACAAGTGTTCAGTCCCCTTTCAATGGCTTATCTCTTATATCATACAACATCTCGTAAAGTTGATCAAGCCAGAGAGAGACAACTGTATTAAATGGCCTCATTTATTTGGTTTAAGCCAAGTCAAAGCACTTTCTCACAAATCATCCTTTCTTAGTGATTCGAAGGTGCTCAGGGGATTGGTTACACAACTCACATGTCAAGCCTGGTGTCTCCTATGTGCCCATGCATGGGCAAGCTTGAGGGGTGCTCTATAAGAGAAGCAATATGCTGACATGGAGAATGCAAGGGAAATGGGATTGGGATTCATGTGTTGAATTTACAGTTCTTAGATCTTGAGCTGGGAGGGTCAGAGGCCTGCTGATCCAACCTCCTCATTTTACAGAAGGGAAAATCAGGGCAGTGACTTGCCTAAGGGCATTAAGGTATTCATTCTCTGAAGCAGGATTTGATCTGGGTCCTTTCCTTTCAGACCTACTACCAATTCTACCAGGCCATGTGACTCTCTATTCTTATAGGGCTTTAAGGTTTACAAAGTCCTTTCCTTCCAGCAAGTTGGTGAGCTAGCCTTATAATTATGGCAACACTAAAGAACAGAGAGATAAAGTGACTTTTCCACAGTTACTACTCCTCTTGGAATGCACAGGTCATGGGATTTAAAATTTCAAATGGCCTTGGAGGGTTTCTCAATCAGTCCCTTCCTTTTACTCAGGAAGAAATTGAGGCCAAGGAATTTAAATGACTTGAATGAGGTCAGCGACCTTAACTGAGGTCAAATAGAAAATACATTGTTTACCTCAATGGAATATAAGTTCCTTGTGATTAGGGATTGGTTCATTTTTTTTTCTTTGAATCTCTAGGCCTTGTTGTATTGCTAGGGATACAGAGAGTGGGAGAATCCTTGGGGGGCTGACATTCTACTGGGAAAAATGCCAAGTGCATGTACAGGTGAGCAGCTAGATGGCACAGTGGATAGAGTACCAGACGTGGAACCAGGAAGACTTATGTTCCTCAGTTTAAACCCTGAGCCTCAGACACTTCCTAGCTGTGTGACTCTGGGCAAGTCAGTTACCCCTGTTTCCTTCAGTTCCTTAAGTGTAAAAAAGTTGAAGAAGGAGATGGCAAACCCCTCTGCTATTTTTTCCAAGAAAAAAATAATGGGCTAGTGAAGAGACAGGCATAATTAAAATGATTGAACAACAACAAAAAACAATACCTCTACAGGTAAGTTAATGATACAAAAGTAAAGAAACCAAAATTTCTCACAAGGGGGTTGCCCCTGCTAACAACTGAGGGTCAGGACATACCTGACCTAAGGGTTGGTCCTTGAGCTGAGATTTAAGTGGAAGCTTGAATTCCAAGAGGCAGAGGTGTGAAGGGAAGACATGAAACCGTGGAGGTAACCTGTGCAAAGACAAAGAGGTGGAGGACTGAAAATCTTGTAGGGAGAAGAATGTAGAGCAATTAGCCAGAAACAAAGACTGCTTGAAAAGAAAAAAAAATGCGTGATCAGTTTGGAAAGACTGGTTGCAGTCAGGTTGTGAATGGCTTTAAATGCTGAACTAAAGAATGTTTTGTTTATTTTTAATCTTCAAAGCAACAGGGAGCCATCAAAGGTCCTTGGGGGGGGGTGATGTAACTGCACCTCTGCTTCTGGAATATTATCAGTTGGACAGCTCCATGACAGACAGGAAGATTGCAGAAGGCAGGGAATGGATAAACAGAGATGAATTGGGAAGTTCTTATAGTAGAAGACTACAAATGACGCAATGAAGCTTTATTTTAGAATGATGGCCAAGAGTGCAGAGAAAGAGAGAAAAGAGAGACCCTAGTCTGGGACCTGGGAAGGGCCTTAGCGACCACTGTTCCCAACCCCATCACTTCAATGATGAGGAAACCGAGATATGGAGAGTTGAAGTGGCCTGATGAGGGTCACATATCTAGTAATTATTTGAGCAGCTACTGACCAAGTGGATAGGTTGCTGGGCCTGCAGTGAGGAAGACCTGAGTTCAAAACTTGCCTCATACACTTACTAGAGATGTAACCCTGGGCAAATCACTTATTTTCTGTTGCATCTCAGTTTACTCATCTGTAAAATGGGGATAATGATAACACCTACTTCCTAGAGCTGTTGTAAAGATCACATGATATTGTAGTTGTAAAACAATCAGCACGGTACCTGACACATGGTAAGGACTATATAAATGTTAGCTCTTACTATTAGGTGGGATTTGAACTTAGATCTTCCTGACATCAAGTCCAGTTTTTTATCCTTTATACTCAGATGACTCTCAGTTTGATGTATAAGGGGGGAAAAAAAGAACGGTAATTAATTATGTGGAATGAGGGAGGAAGATGAGTGTAGAGTGATTCACAGGTTTCAACATCATATGACTGAATTGATCCTGGTCCTCCTGACAGGAAGAAATGTGGAACTTTGAGTGTTTGGGGGAAGATAGCATATTGTGTTTGAGACATGGACGGGAATCCTGGCAAAGACACCAAGTGGCTAGTTCAGCTTCTCTCCTCTTTTGTCATCTAAAGTTCCAGTTGCTTCTCTTCAAGTCTCAGGTCATCCAACCAACATGTGCTTGACGTCTGACCTTTCTGGTGTCCTCTCCTTTGTTGTCTTTCTTTTACTACTTCTGGAATCTCTCATTCCTTAGATGTAAAAGAAACTGACAGATAAGCAAAATGCCTCCCCAGGGTATCATTATCCTGCCCTGCCCCGTCAACCGAGGCCTCTAGCTAAATAGCCTCTTATTTCTCACAACATATTTTGGGGGGCTTTGCTTGTCATAAACTCTTGGCTTAGCAAGTACCCTCATCTGACAAATAAATGGATTAGATCAAGCACTCTCTAACTAAGGTTCCTTCCAGTGTAAAGTAATTTCGTTTCAGGCTTCCATCAATCTGTGCATGTTTCAGCAGTTCAAAGACTTGCTTCTTTACTTTGTCCCCAATTACTTGGCTGCTCTTTCACATTCTACCAAATGTAAAATGGCTTTAAAGCTGAGCATTGTTCCCACCTTCCATGCGCTCAGTTCATATATTCTTACTTATATTATCAAAGGAATTTTCAGTGAGAATAATGGCATTTAGAAAAAGAAAATCACAGATGCTTAGCATTGAGCTTTTCATATACTAAATATGCCTGGGCCTTTGACTAGGATACTATCTCAGCATGAAACAAAGAGGTAGGAAAAAAAAAATCCCCTAATGATTAGTGGGAGAAAAAAGAAAAAAAAAACACCAAATCTTAAATTTGTTCTAAGAATTAAAGACAGTGACAGGTATTGATGTCCACTTAATTAAGGGCCATTTTGTAAGAATTGTGTGATCTGTTTATTAGGTAGATAGTAAGACAAAGAAAAAGAATCAAAAGCATTTCAGAAATAACTTGATTTGAACTAGTGAATAGGGTGACATATGGGGCCCATATGGGAGGGGAAACAGGAAGAGAGCGCCTTCCTGGCTCAGAGGAGAATTGGAAACACAACCAGATCTTCACTGAAGCAGCCAGGCTAGAAGCACACAGATAATTAGTTTCCTTGTACCAAATGACTTAGGTGAAGATAACTTGATATAAATAATTGATAAATGCACAGACATTTAACTGCTTTTTGAGAAGGAGCTTGGAGATAAGAGAAATCTAAGACAGGAAATATCAAAATATGGGCACACAGGATAGGATGGTAACGTCAAATTTCTGGAAAAGACCTCAAGAGGTCATTGAGTCCCATAATTTCCAGGCAAGGGTATGCGTAAGAACCATTCATTATTGACTCCATTTTAAAAAGATCCCCAAGGACAAAGATCCTGCAGACTTTACCACTAACTGTTTTAGCCAGTCATCATTTTGGCACAGTTTGCTCCTCTGGTCTATTTTTTTTTTTGTACCCACTTCCTCTTCCTTATTTCTCCGTCTGCACAAAGAAGATGCATGTATGTTCACATGCATTACAGCCACCATCCATTGCCACTTAGACTCCTCTTTGCTGGACCGAACAGCCCCAAACCCTTTTGGTCTTTGGTTTTTGACTCTAGTTTCCCCCCTTTCAATCATTTTTGTGTTCCCCCATCCAAGCCCCAGGGCCTTTGCAGCTTCTTTATATCCTTTTTAAAATGTTTAGAAGTGAGAGTCAAGATAGTGGAGAAATGGCAGCGACTTGCCTGAGCTCTCCACTAATCCCCTCCAAGAATGTTTAAATAATGCCATAAAACAATTTCTGAAGGAGCAGAACCCACAAAAGGAAGGGGTGAAATTATTTGTCCAGCCACAGATAACTTAGAAGGTCAGCAGGAAAGTCCTGTCCCACCTGGATGAAAATGGAGCACAGTAGAGCACAGGCCTGCCCAGCACAGATCAGGACCCAGCAAATCAGGAGCAGCCCTTGGGAGCCAGTAAAGCACCAGTGGCAGCAGCTGCTTCTGGAGCTCTCAGCTCACAGACAGTAATGGGGTGGAACAACGGGTCAGAAGGAGATTACAGGGGTCTTTTTGCTAGCTCTAAGGCAAGACTCTGCTGCTTTGTCCATACTCAGATCTGGGTCTGAGTCCTGGATGGCAGTCACAGGGTGAGGAGGAACATTGGCACAGCAGAGCTTGCAGCCACAGTGGAGGGAGGACCTTCCTCACAATTCCAAGGAAGAAAAGACTACTTGTGGTCTCTCATGGACCAGAGCATAGGCCAGGAAAGTAGTAAATACACCTCTCCTTATAAGGATCATACCAGCTTGCAAGAACTGAAAGCTTACAGGTCCCTAGAAAGTATCTCTGAAAACAGCTGTACAAAACCCTGAAGCTTGGGACAGTGCTTCCTCCACCCTGGAAGCAGAGCTCTAATTTAACAAAGAGTTCAAAGTCAAGAAATAGATTGGAAAAAAAAAACAAAACAAGGAACCAAGAGAAAAAAATATGACCCTAG
>NW_020949231.1:0-6254 GCF_900497805.2 Vombatus ursinus | reverse complement strand
TGTTTTTCAAAAGCTGAAGGAGGGAAGGAGAGAAAATAAATGTGTTAATTGAAAAAATAGACACATACAAGGTAGAGTGTGAAAATTTGGGAGTGATACAAAGAAAGTGCCTGGTGAATTCAAAAGAGACTGGAATCTATTCTGGCTGAGTGCCCAAAAGAATGTTTAATCAAATTATGCTGTGGGTGCCACTACCTTCCATATCATGGAGGAAGGGGAACTTTTTCATTTTAATTGGCTGATTAGTGTTTATGGACACAATGAAGCTTGTCCATCTGCCCAGCTCATATCTCTGCCCTTGTATGGGCTTCTCAATTGGCCAGTAGTGATAGAAGGTCTTGCCAAATAGACAGCTGTCTCTGACCCAGGAGCTGCAGGAGACGCAATGAAGTCCTGTACAACCACAATGGGAGGTAGTACCTGTTAATACTGGCAGTAATCTGAGTGTCCACTCAAGTCTGGGCAGACAGGGGCTGCTGCGAAATGTTCTTACATTCTAGAACACATGAGATTGGCCCCCAAATTGTGTGTTGGGAAGAAAGTTAATGGCAAAAAAGATTCCTTAGTGATATTCCAAGTGATTCTAAGTGATAATTTCACGGGTTGGGGAGAGGGGGCAATGCTGGGGTGGGCACAACAGCAAGGTGAAACCAGAGCCAATCTTCTCTTCAAGAAGTAAAACAATTCTCAGCCCCATTAATCTGAACTGCTCTGAAATGGGGTATTTTCCCCCATGTACACACACACACACACACATACACACACATGCAAACATACATACATACAATATATGTCATGGGACACTTCCCATCTTCCGTCTGGTTGAGCTCTTATGCCCATTTATACTTGTCATTCAGGGTTAAAGCATGTTCTCAATATAGACTAACCCACCAGGGCACTTCATTAGACTGATAGCATGGTTCATGTCAAAACTAATCACACTTTGTGCTTAAAACAATCCCTCCTAAAGCTGAAGATCAGATCTGTTGGGGACATATTTTGACAATGCACGTATCTCACACCTGGTACTGTCACCTGGAGGGGCTGATCCAGAAAACCAAACCTGATCAAGGAAAAAAAAAATGTTGTTTTTTGAGTTGGTGTTTTCCATCCCCCCTTCCCCCCAAACACACACACACACACACACACACACACACAAAGCCAGAACCAGCTAACAAGTCTGGAGGCCCTCATGGTCCCAAAATATTTTCAGTAATTTCTTACTTCAATAATGCTTTGTAGCATAAGTGAGACAATCGAGTTTCTGAGAGGTTAAATGACGTGTAGACAGTCATGGAATCAGTAAGTGATGGGGCCAAGGCTGACATACAAGTGTTCAGTCCCCTTTCAATGGCTTATCTCTTATATCATACAACATCTCGTAAAGTTGATCAAGCCAGAGAGAGACAACTGTATTAAATGGCCTCATTTATTTGGTTTAAGCCAAGTCAAAGCACTTTCTCACAAATCATCCTTTCTTAGTGATTCGAAGGTGCTCAGGGGATTGGTTACACAACTCACATGTCAAGCCTGGTGTCTCCTATGTGCCCATGCATGGGCAAGCTTGAGGGGTGCTCTATAAGAGAAGCAATATGCTGACATGGAGAATGCAAGGGAAATGGGATTGGGATTCATGTGTTGAATTTACAGTTCTTAGATCTTGAGCTGGGAGGGTCAGAGGCCTGCTGATCCAACCTCCTCATTTTACAGAAGGGAAAATCAGGGCAGTGACTTGCCTAAGGGCATTAAGGTATTCATTCTCTGAAGCAGGATTTGATCTGGGTCCTTTCCTTTCAGACCTACTACCAATTCTACCAGGCCATGTGACTCTCTATTCTTATAGGGCTTTAAGGTTTACAAAGTCCTTTCCTTCCAGCAAGTTGGTGAGCTAGCCTTATAATTATGGCAACACTAAAGAACAGAGAGATAAAGTGACTTTTCCACAGTTACTACTCCTCTTGGAATGCACAGGTCATGGGATTTAAAATTTCAAATGGCCTTGGAGGGTTTCTCAATCAGTCCCTTCCTTTTACTCAGGAAGAAATTGAGGCCAAGGAATTTAAATGACTTGAATGAGGTCAGCGACCTTAACTGAGGTCAAATAGAAAATACATTGTTTACCTCAATGGAATATAAGTTCCTTGTGATTAGGGATTGGTTCATTTTTTTTTCTTTGAATCTCTAGGCCTTGTTGTATTGCTAGGGATACAGAGAGTGGGAGAATCCTTGGGGGGCTGACATTCTACTGGGAAAAATGCCAAGTGCATGTACAGGTGAGCAGCTAGATGGCACAGTGGATAGAGTACCAGACGTGGAACCAGGAAGACTTATGTTCCTCAGTTTAAACCCTGAGCCTCAGACACTTCCTAGCTGTGTGACTCTGGGCAAGTCAGTTACCCCTGTTTCCTTCAGTTCCTTAAGTGTAAAAAAGTTGAAGAAGGAGATGGCAAACCCCTCTGCTATTTTTTCCAAGAAAAAAATAATGGGCTAGTGAAGAGACAGGCATAATTAAAATGATTGAACAACAACAAAAAACAATACCTCTACAGGTAAGTTAAAGATACAAAAGTAAAGAAACCAAAATTTCTCACAAGGGGGTTGCCCCTGCTAACAACTGAGGGTCAGGACATACCTGACCTAAGGGTTGGTCCTTGAGCTGAGATTTAAGTGGAAGCTTGAATTCCAAGAGGCAGAGGTGTGAAGGGAAGACATGAAACCGTGGAGGTAACCTGTGCAAAGACAAAGAGGTGGAGGACTGAAAATCTTGTAGGGAGAAGAATGTAGAGCAATTAGCCAGAAACAAAGACTGCTTGAAAAGAAAAAAAAATGCGTGATCAGTTTGGAAAGACTGGTTGCAGTCAGGTTGTGAATGGCTTTAAATGCTGAACTAAAGAATGTTTTGTTTATTTTTAATCTTCAAAGCAACAGGGAGCCATCAAAGGTCCTTGGGGGGGGGTGATGTAACTGCACCTCTGCTTCTGGAATATTATCAGTTGGACAGCTCCATGACAGACAGGAAGATTGCAGAAGGCAGGGAATGGATAAACAGAGATGAATTGGGAAGTTCTTATAGTAGAAGACTACAAATGACGCAATGAAGCTTTATTTTAGAATGATGGCCAAGAGTGCAGAGAAAGAGAGAAAAGAGAGACCCTAGTCTGGGACCTGGGAAGGGCCTTAGCGACCACTGTTCCCAACCCCATCACTTCAATGATGAGGAAACCGAGATATGGAGAGTTGAAGTGGCCTGATGAGGGTCACATATCTAGTAATTATTTGAGCAGCTACTGACCAAGTGGATAGGTTGCTGGGCCTGCAGTGAGGAAGACCTGAGTTCAAAACTTGCCTCATACACTTACTAGAGATGTAACCCTGGGCAAATCACTTATTTTCTGTTGCATCTCAGTTTACTCATCTGTAAAATGGGGATAATGATAACACCTACTTCCTAGAGCTGTTGTAAAGATCACATGATATTGTAGTTGTAAAACAATCAGCACGGTACCTGACACATGGTAAGGACTATATAAATGTTAGCTCTTACTATTAGGTGGGATTTGAACTTAGATCTTCCTGACATCAAGTCCAGTTTTTTATCCTTTATACTCAGATGACTCTCAGTTTGATGTATAAGGGGGGAAAAAAAGAACGGTAATTAATTATGTGGAATGAGGGAGGAAGATGAGTGTAGAGTGATTCACAGGTTTCAACATCATATGACTGAATTGATCCTGGTCCTCCTGACAGGAAGAAATGTGGAACTTTGAGTGTTTGGGGGAAGATAGCATATTGTGTTTGAGACATGGACGGGAATCCTGGCAAAGACACCAAGTGGCTAGTTCAGCTTCTCTCCTCTTTTGTCATCTAAAGTTCCAGTTGCTTCTCTTCAAGTCTCAGGTCATCCAACCAACATGTGCTTGACGTCTGACCTTTCTGGTGTCCTCTCCTTTGTTGTCTTTCTTTTACTACTTCTGGAATCTCTCATTCCTTAGATGTAAAAGAAACTGACAGATAAGCAAAATGCCTCCCCAGGGTATCATTATCCTGCCCTGCCCCGTCAACCGAGGCCTCTAGCTAAATAGCCTCTTATTTCTCACAACATATTTTGGGGGGCTTTGCTTGTCATAAACTCTTGGCTTAGCAAGTACCCTCATCTGACAAATAAATGGATTAGATCAAGCACTCTCTAACTAAGGTTCCTTCCAGTGTAAAGTAATTTCGTTTCAGGCTTCCATCAATCTGTGCATGTTTCAGCAGTTCAAAGACTTGCTTCTTTACTTTGTCCCCAATTACTTGGCTGCTCTTTCACATTCTACCAAATGTAAAATGGCTTTAAAGCTGAGCATTGTTCCCACCTTCCATGCGCTCAGTTCATATATTCTTACTTATATTATCAAAGGAATTTTCAGTGAGAATAATGGCATTTAGAAAAAGAAAATCACAGATGCTTAGCATTGAGCTTTTCATATACTAAATATGCCTGGGCCTTTGACTAGGATACTATCTCAGCATGAAACAAAGAGGTAGGAAAAAAAAAATCCCCTAATGATTAGTGGGAGAAAAAAGAAAAAAAAAACACCAAATCTTAAATTTGTTCTAAGAATTAAAGACAGTGACAGGTATTGATGTCCACTTAATTAAGGGCCATTTTGTAAGAATTGTGTGATCTGTTTATTAGGTAGATAGTAAGACAAAGAAAAAGAATCAAAAGCATTTCAGAAATAACTTGATTTGAACTAGTGAATAGGGTGACATATGGGGCCCATATGGGAGGGGAAACAGGAAGAGAGCGCCTTCCTGGCTCAGAGGAGAATTGGAAACACAACCAGATCTTCACTGAAGCAGCCAGGCTAGAAGCACACAGATAATTAGTTTCCTTGTACCAAATGACTTAGGTGAAGATAACTTGATATAAATAATTGATAAATGCACAGACATTTAACTGCTTTTTGAGAAGGAGCTTGGAGATAAGAGAAATCTAAGACAGGAAATATCAAAATATGGGCACACAGGATAGGATGGTAACGTCAAATTTCTGGAAAAGACCTCAAGAGGTCATTGAGTCCCATAATTTCCAGGCAAGGGTATGCGTAAGAACCATTCATTATTGACTCCATTTTAAAAAGATCCCCAAGGACAAAGATCCTGCAGACTTTACCACTAACTGTTTTAGCCAGTCATCATTTTGGCACAGTTTGCTCCTCTGGTCTATTTTTTTTTTTGTACCCACTTCCTCTTCCTTATTTCTCCGTCTGCACAAAGAAGATGCATGTATGTTCACATGCATTACAGCCACCATCCATTGCCACTTAGACTCCTCTTTGCTGGACCGAACAGCCCCAAACCCTTTTGGTCTTTGGTTTTTGACTCTAGTTTCCCCCCTTTCAATCATTTTTGTGTTCCCCCATCCAAGCCCCAGGGCCTTTGCAGCTTCTTTATATCCTTTTTAAAATGTTTAGAAGTGAGAGTCAAGATAGTGGAGAAATGGCAGCGACTTGCCTGAGCTCTCCACTAATCCCCTCCAAGAATGTTTAAATAATGCCATAAAACAATTTCTGAAGGAGCAGAACCCACAAAAGGAAGGGGTGAAATTATTTGTCCAGCCACAGATAACTTAGAAGGTCAGCAGGAAAGTCCTGTCCCACCTGGATGAAAATGGAGCACAGTAGAGCACAGGCCTGCCCAGCACAGATCAGGACCCAGCAAATCAGGAGCAGCCCTTGGGAGCCAGTAAAGCACCAGTGGCAGCAGCTGCTTCTGGAGCTCTCAGCTCACAGACAGTAATGGGGTGGAACAACGGGTCAGAAGGAGATTACAGGGGTCTTTTTGCTAGCTCTAAGGCAAGACTCTGCTGCTTTGTCCATACTCAGATCTGGGTCTGAGTCCTGGATGGCAGTCACAGGGTGAGGAGGAACATTGGCACAGCAGAGCTTGCAGCCACAGTGGAGGGAGGACCTTCCTCACAATTCCAAGGAAGAAAAGACTACTTGTGGTCTCTCATGGACCAGAGCATAGGCCAGGAAAGTAGTAAATACACCTCTCCTTATAAGGATCATACCAGCTTGCAAGAACTGAAAGCTTACAGGTCCCTAGAAAGTATCTCTGAAAACAGCTGTACAAAACCCTGAAGCTTGGGACAGTGCTTCCTCCACCCTGGAAGCAGAGCTCTAATTTAACAAAGAGTTCAAAGTCAAGAAATAGATTGGAAAAAAAAAAACAAAACAAGGAACCAAGAGAAAAAAATATGACCCTAG
>NW_020949230.1:0-3743 GCF_900497805.2 Vombatus ursinus | reverse complement strand
GGAAGGAAGGAAGGAAGGAAGGAAGGAAGGAAGGAAGGAAGGAAAGAAGGGGAAAAGAAGGAAAGAAAGAAAAAGATATTTTTTAGGAAGATTAATTTGGTGGTTATGTGTAGAATGGACTAGATTAATAGTAATAATTTAGCACTTTAAGGTTTGCAAAGTGCTTTATGAATATTATCTCATTTTATCCTTCAAAAACCCTAGGGATGTAGGTATTATTCTTTATTCCTATTTTCAGATGAAGAAACTGAAGCAAAGAGAGGTTAAGTGAGTTGCGTAGGGTGACCTAGCTAGTAATTCTCTCAGTCTGGACTTGAACTTAGGTCTTCCTAACTCCAGATCCAATACTCTATCCACTGTACCACCTAGGTGCCTATAGAACAGAGTCAAAGAGACCAGGTAAAATGCTACTGCAATAATCCAGGAATGACATAATGTGTCAAGTGATATGGTAATGAAGAGACAATTACAAGAAACATTATAAAGGAAGAATTAAGAAAACTCTTAATTGACTGATTAGAAACGAGAGGTGAAAAAAAAAAGGAAAAAGTCAACCATTATAGAATGTTTAAGCTGAAAGATCATCTAGCCCAACCCCAACCCACCATTTTATGAGTAATATAAGTAGGCATGGTCTTTGTCTCTAGGAGAGCTCTCAAGTAAGACTTTAAGAACCCCCATAATGAATAGGCAAGCAAGCTAACTTTCATTAAAGGAAACTTCTTTATGTCAGAATTCAGTGGGTTTGGGGTCTGGACATAGGAATTTTGTCAAAAGGAGAAAACTTGAAAAATGGTTTGCTCTCAAATACTTTCCACTTTCAGGGGAGCTCAACCATAGTATATTACTATAATTCAAGAGATGGAGGTGGACTCATGGCAAGGAGAAGGGGTCAACACTCTACTGATCCCAGATACTTTCCCTTATTGTTAGACCCTCAACTATAAGGTAGGCTCTGGGGAAAACAGACATCTATCAGAAAATGAAGAAAAGTTGTTTTGACTATTTATGAGTTTAGGGATGAAATAATTAGATTGATTCTATGTCTCTGAATTTAATTCAGAAATTTAGCTGGGCTGTAATGAGTTATATTTAGAAATTCAACTCTTCTGTTAATTACTGTTCTTTTCTTTTGTCAAGGAAATCTGTTACCCTTGATGGAAGCAAGTGTACACCAGGGAGTCTGGTCTAGCATCTTTATACCACCAAGATATCCTTCAAGCATGTCTGGTTTGTTATCCAGAGAAGTCTGGTTTGCTACCTCTGTCCTTGCAGATGCAACTGGACTCAAACAATGAACATTTCTTAGTCACAGGAGAGAAGGAGGGAGTTGTTGCTAGCCCTCATTCCTAACTTCCATCCAATCATATTTTCTTCCATCTATGATGCTAGCCTTCCTATTTTCTGTACATCACAAAACTACAAAAGTGTTGTTTACCTCATAACTGTGTCTTAGTTTTGCTGGGGAAGCTGAGAACCTATTTATTGATGAATTCATGCTTTAACAATAAATTGATCATGCTTAGAACTTTGGGATAAGTCCTTTCAGTTTTTCATTTTTGTTGGATTAAATTAAACCTGTCTTATGATCAATATATTGTTAACCTGAATACTTGCATAGGAATTGAGGAGGAGTCTTCTACATTTTTTTGTAGATAACTATGTACAAGGCAAATTCTGTTGTCCCAAGGAAAACACTGGGTAAGAACACAAGCCAAGAGACTGGTTTGTGAGACGCTCCTAAGGTTGAACTCAGAGTGTATAAATCTGGAGCTTCGGTTCTACACCTTAAGTTGTACTCAAGTATTTATAAAAGGAAAAGGAAAAAAGAGTTAACTGGACTGTAGCATAATTAATCCATTGAAGGGAGTTATATTAAGGATCAATTTGTAGTTTGACTAGATGCCACACAACAATAATTAAGATAGTAAAATACTATACATTGGCCATTCAGACATATGATAAAGTTACAACAAATAGTTAAGCTTTATTTACTTCCTTTATTGGTTTGTAACAGAATGTTAAAAAAAAAAATAGCCCCCACCAAATGACATTACCACATTCAATACAATTTAAAATATCAACTAATATTGTAGATATGATAGTGAGCAGCCACTCATTCTCATTCATGATATTTCATATATTTATTCACTGAATCACTCTGGAGCTTAAAAATAGAAGGTATTAATAATTCACTGGGATGTTTTTTTTTTTCTATTTGAACCTGTGACTGGTGAAAGATAAAATAATTGAGGGGAAAAAAAGGTTTGGTCTTCTGAGCATATCGATTTATTTAGCAATGAATGGCAATTGCCATGAGAATTAGGACCAGGCCCCTTCCTGAGCTTAGGGCTGGACCCCAAATACAAGGAGAGACAGACTTTTATACATTAAAAACAATTAACCAAAAAATGCAAATTAATAAAAAGGAAACAATTTCTAATTGTATGAATCAAAGGAACTTGGAAGCAATAACTGACTGATCAGTATGGGGCCAGTTTTCAGATGAGACATATGGGTTGCTTGAGATGTACAATTGTGAGAAAATTCATTGCATTAATCTTAGGATCTGACTGAATTTCTGGTCAACATAACCTAGGTCCTTCATTATGGATCTCTAAGTAGCAAGTAGGAGTAATTTAGTTTCTCAGCCACACAGGGCAAGTGTCAAACAATATGATAAGATTTTCACCCAGTTCCCACAATTAACCACTTCCTGTCCTAATCACCTGAATTCCCTCAGTTTCCTCAGTTCTTCCTTTTGATTTATGGGAGAGTGGGCAGCCCACTCCTCCCACGATTTACTTACCCAAAAGTCAAATTATAAGGCTTTTTTTCATATATTCATAATCAGAATTGCATAAGTCAGGTTATAGATCACACTACTTAGAGGACTCACAATGAACTAATTTTGAGAATAGAGATTTACATGTCACCAAGGTAACCAAGAAAACTTAACCATAAACACCATGAAACAAAAGGGCAAAGCAATACAATAATCATCAATATTGACTGACATCAAGTGTCCTTGTATACTAGTAACCCATTCCCAATGTCCATTTAATCTCATGTAGCTGTCTGGTCCCTAGAAATATCTTATCTTGGACATTCTGAAATAGGCCTCACTCTCAGGGTAGCTGTGAAAGGGGCTCTGCTTCTCTGGTTCCTGCTGAAATCTGCCAGTAACAAGACTTAATACAGTTTAGTACAGTTTCTTAAATTTGGTACTCCAAAACTGAAACTTCAAAAAATGTCAGTTTATATGCCACTTGCCATTTGTATCTTTACCTGAACCCTGTACCTGACATAAGATTCTTTAAAAAAAAAAAAAAATAATGAGGGTCTAACTTGTAAAATAAACTCCTTTGCCTTTTCAAATTATCAGATACTTTAAAATGGGGAAATAATTTCACTTTCTTTACAATTATCGATGAAATTTTATATGTAAAATCCTAATTCCAGTCTTGAGAACTTATTACTAAACACCTGAATTTCCATGCTAGATACATTTGGAAACCAATTATTTACATATGTGTATAGTTCTTAGAGAAACCATTCTAATCTTGTTGCTTTCTCAAATGTTACTATTCCATTTAATTAAAAAACTTTTACATTACATCTTTATCTTATTACTTTGTCTTTTCCCCACCTCTTGAAGGATATCATCCCCATATTATAATTTGACCACAAATACATATTAAAATTGTATGATTTTTCATACTTGCTTCTTATTATAGTAACTC
>NW_020949229.1:0-3743 GCF_900497805.2 Vombatus ursinus | reverse complement strand
GGAAGGAAGGAAGGAAGGAAGGAAGGAAGGAAGGAAGGAAGGAAAGAAGGGGAAAAGAAGGAAAGAAAGAAAAAGATATTTTTTAGGAAGATTAATTTGGTGGTTATGTGTAGAATGGACTAGATTAATAGTAATAATTTAGCACTTTAAGGTTTGCAAAGTGCTTTATGAATATTATCTCATTTTATCCTTCAAAAACCCTAGGGATGTAGGTATTATTCTTTATTCCTATTTTCAGATGAAGAAACTGAAGCAAAGAGAGGTTAAGTGAGTTGCGTAGGGTGACCTAGCTAGTAATTCTCTCAGTCTGGACTTGAACTTAGGTCTTCCTAACTCCAGATCCAATACTCTATCCACTGTACCACCTAGGTGCCTATAGAACAGAGTCAAAGAGACCAGGTAAAATGCTACTGCAATAATCCAGGAATGACATAATGTGTCAAGTGATATGGTAATGAAGAGACAATTACAAGAAACATTATAAAGGAAGAATTAAGAAAACTCTTAATTGACTGATTAGAAACGAGAGGTGAAAAAAAAAAGGAAAAAGTCAACCATTATAGAATGTTTAAGCTGAAAGATCATCTAGCCCAACCCCAACCCACCATTTTATGAGTAATATAAGTAGGCATGGTCTTTGTCTCTAGGAGAGCTCTCAAGTAAGACTTTAAGAACCCCCATAATGAATAGGCAAGCAAGCTAACTTTCATTAAAGGAAACTTCTTTATGTCAGAATTCAGTGGGTTTGGGGTCTGGACATAGGAATTTTGTCAAAAGGAGAAAACTTGAAAAATGGTTTGCTCTCAAATACTTTCCACTTTCAGGGGAGCTCAACCATAGTATATTACTATAATTCAAGAGATGGAGGTGGACTCATGGCAAGGAGAAGGGGTCAACACTCTACTGATCCCAGATACTTTCCCTTATTGTTAGACCCTCAACTATAAGGTAGGCTCTGGGGAAAACAGACATCTATCAGAAAATGAAGAAAAGTTGTTTTGACTATTTATGAGTTTAGGGATGAAATAATTAGATTGATTCTATGTCTCTGAATTTAATTCAGAAATTTAGCTGGGCTGTAATGAGTTATATTTAGAAATTCAACTCTTCTGTTAATTACTGTTCTTTTCTTTTGTCAAGGAAATCTGTTACCCTTGATGGAAGCAAGTGTACACCAGGGAGTCTGGTCTAGCATCTTTATACCACCAAGATATCCTTCAAGCATGTCTGGTTTGTTATCCAGAGAAGTCTGGTTTGCTACCTCTGTCCTTGCAGATGCAACTGGACTCAAACAATGAACATTTCTTAGTCACAGGAGAGAAGGAGGGAGTTGTTGCTAGCCCTCATTCCTAACTTCCATCCAATCATATTTTCTTCCATCTATGATGCTAGCCTTCCTATTTTCTGTACATCACAAAACTACAAAAGTGTTGTTTACCTCATAACTGTGTCTTAGTTTTGCTGGGGAAGCTGAGAACCTATTTATTGATGAATTCATGCTTTAACAATAAATTGATCATGCTTAGAACTTTGGGATAAGTCCTTTCAGTTTTTCATTTTTGTTGGATTAAATTAAACCTGTCTTATGATCAATATATTGTTAACCTGAATACTTGCATAGGAATTGAGGAGGAGTCTTCTACATTTTTTTGTAGATAACTATGTACAAGGCAAATTCTGTTGTCCCAAGGAAAACACTGGGTAAGAACACAAGCCAAGAGACTGGTTTGTGAGACGCTCCTAAGGTTGAACTCAGAGTGTATAAATCTGGAGCTTCGGTTCTACACCTTAAGTTGTACTCAAGTATTTATAAAAGGAAAAGGAAAAAAGAGTTAACTGGACTGTAGCATAATTAATCCATTGAAGGGAGTTATATTAAGGATCAATTTGTAGTTTGACTAGATGCCACACAACAATAATTAAGATAGTAAAATACTATACATTGGCCATTCAGACATATGATAAAGTTACAACAAATAGTTAAGCTTTATTTACTTCCTTTATTGGTTTGTAACAGAATGTTAAAAAAAAAAATAGCCCCCACCAAATGACATTACCACATTCAATACAATTTAAAATATCAACTAATATTGTAGATATGATAGTGAGCAGCCACTCATTCTCATTCATGATATTTCATATATTTATTCACTGAATCACTCTGGAGCTTAAAAATAGAAGGTATTAATAATTCACTGGGATGTTTTTTTTTTCTATTTGAACCTGTGACTGGTGAAAGATAAAATAATTGAGGGGAAAAAAAGGTTTGGTCTTCTGAGCATATCGATTTATTTAGCAATGAATGGCAATTGCCATGAGAATTAGGACCAGGCCCCTTCCTGAGCTTAGGGCTGGACCCCAAATACAAGGAGAGACAGACTTTTATACATTAAAAACAATTAACCAAAAAATGCAAATTAATAAAAAGGAAACAATTTCTAATTGTATGAATCAAAGGAACTTGGAAGCAATAACTGACTGATCAGTATGGGGCCAGTTTTCAGATGAGACATATGGGTTGCTTGAGATGTACAATTGTGAGAAAATTCATTGCATTAATCTTAGGATCTGACTGAATTTCTGGTCAACATAACCTAGGTCCTTCATTATGGATCTCTAAGTAGCAAGTAGGAGTAATTTAGTTTCTCAGCCACACAGGGCAAGTGTCAAACAATATGATAAGATTTTCACCCAGTTCCCACAATTAACCACTTCCTGTCCTAATCACCTGAATTCCCTCAGTTTCCTCAGTTCTTCCTTTTGATTTATGGGAGAGTGGGCAGCCCACTCCTCCCACGATTTACTTACCCAAAAGTCAAATTATAAGGCTTTTTTTCATATATTCATAATCAGAATTGCATAAGTCAGGTTATAGATCACACTACTTAGAGGACTCACAATGAACTAATTTTGAGAATAGAGATTTACATGTCACCAAGGTAACCAAGAAAACTTAACCATAAACACCATGAAACAAAAGGGCAAAGCAATACAATAATCATCAATATTGACTGACATCAAGTGTCCTTGTATACTAGTAACCCATTCCCAATGTCCATTTAATCTCATGTAGCTGTCTGGTCCCTAGAAATATCTTATCTTGGACATTCTGAAATAGGCCTCACTCTCAGGGTAGCTGTGAAAGGGGCTCTGCTTCTCTGGTTCCTGCTGAAATCTGCCAGTAACAAGACTTAATACAGTTTAGTACAGTTTCTTAAATTTGGTACTCCAAAACTGAAACTTCAAAAAATGTCAGTTTATATGCCACTTGCCATTTGTATCTTTACCTGAACCCTGTACCTGACATAAGATTCTTTAAAAAAAAAAAAAAAATAATGAGGGTCTAACTTGTAAAATAAACTCCTTTGCCTTTTCAAATTATCAGATACTTTAAAATGGGGAAATAATTTCACTTTCTTTACAATTATCGATGAAATTTTATATGTAAAATCCTAATTCCAGTCTTGAGAACTTATTACTAAACACCTGAATTTCCATGCTAGATACATTTGGAAACCAATTATTTACATATGTGTATAGTTCTTAGAGAAACCATTCTAATCTTGTTGCTTTCTCAAATGTTACTATTCCATTTAATTAAAAAACTTTTACATTACATCTTTATCTTATTACTTTGTCTTTTCCCCACCTCTTGAAGGATATCATCCCCATATTATAATTTGACCACAAATACAGATTAAAATTGTATGATTTTTCATACTTGCTTCTTATTATAGTAACTC
>NW_020949228.1:0-13003 GCF_900497805.2 Vombatus ursinus | reverse complement strand
CTTTTCTTGGGAGAGTGATAGTCTTTTCACGGAACCTTTTTTTTTTTTAAGGCAATTGGGGTTAAGTGACTTGCCCAGGGTCACACAGCTAGTAAGTGTCAAGTGTTTGGTCTGAGGCTGGATTTGAACTCAGGTCCTCCTGACTTCAGGGCTGGTGCTTTATCCACTGTGCCATCTAGCTGCCCCATTCAAGGAACCTTTTGATGAGGATAGAATCACCACACTGAAGTTCATGCACAAGACCTTGCTAATGGGGAGGATGGGTTTCCTTGACCTGTGGAGAGACAGAGTCCACAAACATCATTATGCAATACTCCCATAGGAAGGTGGTCCTTGATAGTTGTCATCTAAGACTCAACCCTAAGAGAGATAAAAGATATTCCATGACAGTCTCAAAGGGTATGGATTTCAAGGTTCCTAAAGGTGTGTTTTGGATATATATTACTACTAAGGGCAATAATCTGACCAATTAATCCCTCTTTCTATGCAAAGTCTTGAGTACAGAAGTCTTTATGGTTTTGGTCAATCTTTTTTTATATAAGCTAATTGGTTCTCTCATCATTGACACTGCCCTGTGAGTGGTTTGGGATATGCAACCTCTAAGGGACACCTAGGGTGGTGCATACCTTTCAGAGAACTTGACCAATGAAATGGTCACTATATATTTGACCAAATGTAAAAGGGGACTGACTTCATGGAAGAGTTTCTAGGCCACAGCAGCGGCATTTCTGGGAAAGGAGAATTTCAAGCCTGTTCACTAAACAGATAGACCATAACCAGTACATGTTTACATCAATATGAAAGTAGATCAATAAAATATATTTGGAGGTGGATGAAAGGCCAAAATATTCTTAAGCTTGATATATGATTCTAAAGTAATAGGTTTCCTGGCATTTACAGAGGTAAGAGGTACCTAGGTGTGAGATATTGCATATACTTTCAGATTTTTTAAATGTATTGATCAATTTTGCTGGGTTTTTTTTTTCTTTTTTTCTCTTTTTTTACTTGTTTTTTTTTATTATTATTTAGGATGTCTCTCTGAGATAGAGAAGGAAAGGAATATCAGGAAAAGTTTTAGCCACGTAGAAACAAAAGGTATCAATAAACTTTATTTTTTTTAATATATTTATGTATTACAATTTGTTTCACCACTCCCCAATTGATGGGCATCTATTTTGTTTACAATTCTTTAGCGCAACCTTCGAATGAGACCTTAGGAATCAGGATATATTGTACATACTGTGACAGATACCCCTGCGGCATCAGCCTTATAGATTTAGTTGTAATGCTTAGCCATATAATGTGGGACTCTCATAGAACCCAGGGAAGTTAAGTCCAAGTTAACTGAATGAAACCAAATTAACAGACAAACTGGACTGAGTCCCAGTGAATGGAAATAGGAAAAAAAGCATTAGATAGGTCCAGTCAAGTAAATTTCTTTTCAGAAAATACCATAACTAGATACTGTCAGGTATAATAACTAATAACAAAATTATTAATAGGACTCAAGTCAGTGAGAAAGAGCTGTAGCCAGGATGAATTGGAAGTAACACAGCCATCACCACAGGAATATTAGAATTGGGTAGATCAAGAAGAACCTTTAGAATTACATGTTATTTCTTCTCTCAATTCACACAACAGCTCTCTTCCCAGTAAACATAAACCATTGTTGTCAGAGTATAAAAGCATGTTCAGTCCTAAGTGGATGAGCTTGTGCTGAAACAAGAGCAGGGTAAAGACAACTGATAGACATCAGGTCAGTGTTGCTGGCCAAATCTTGTCTGCTGTGGCCAGGACTCTTCTGCAGAAGTCAGAGGAAAACACAGGATGAGTCATCCAAGAATCAGTTAGAAAGATGTCTGAAATTCCAGGCACAATCAAAGGAATATGGAACTCAGGAAAAGGGAAGCTGAAAAATGAAGTGGGTCCCTGTGATCCTGTCATCGGTATATATTGGGTCATTGCAGATGAGAGAAGCAACTGTCTCACCAGTATCTGGTAGTTTTTTGTTTGTCTTGTTTCGTTTTGCATGGAAAGTTGGCAGGGGTCTTTTAAAATTATAGCCAGGTTTTGGTAGATCCCTTCAGTGAACCTCTTCATTTTGAACTTGTGGAGCCATAAATTTGGCCTGGAAAGAACTTTTTTTGATTTCTGCCCCTTTGTGATAAAAATGCCCAGCTGACACATTGACCTCAAAAACGGGCTTTGCTTTCCACTCTCTAATGCAAGAGGTTCTTAATTTGTTTTGTGTCGTGGTACCTTTTGGCAGTGTGTTGAAGCTTTTGGACACTTCTCAGAATAACATTTTTAAAATGAATAAAATAAAGCATATAAGATTGCAAAAGAATCCAATTATATTGAACTAGTTATTAAAATAATGGGAAAAAATGTTCATAGCCCCAGGTCAAAAACCTCTGCCTTTACAGTATTCTGAATATCCTGGAAAACAGGCAGTCTTTTGGAAAGAAATTCCGTAACAGCAATGATTGTAATGAATTCTTTGAGTTTGCCACCCCCATACACCTATTGACTTTTCATATTTAAATGTTCTTGGGGTTTTTGATTGTGGTTTGTTTGAATGGGTGGGTGGATGTTTTGTCTTGTTTTGTTTTGTTTTGTTTTGTTTTGCGATACACTGGGACTAATGCAATTGGATTTTTTTTTTTAATTTTTGTTTTTGAGAATAGCAGTCAGTTTTCTCTAATCATGAGAAGGGTATTTGTCAAGCTTCTGTTTACAGGCAAGAGTTTGGCCCCAGTCAATGCAGGGAGGGCATACTTAAGAAAAACATCAAGAGGGCATTGGCACACATCCAAAAGATGTGTAGAGGTGTGGTATTTGATCAATTAACAGTTATTCACAGAGCTGTCTATTACTCAGTGGACAGCAGACCAGATAGTAGTTCATTAATGTCAACCTAGGTAGACTGGTATACTGAAAATATTTGCCCTAATTTATTCTTGAATTCACCTGGATTTCAGCACAATTTAGGAAATGAATTTGAACAGCTAATAATATCAGAAAGTCACCAGGACAATAGACTAAAGTAATGGTGTCAAACTCAAATAGAAACTGGGACACTAATAATACATAAGGATCATTATGGGGCCACTTAGTTTTAAATAGTAATGTTACCTGTTTTATTGTATTTTTACTTATTTTGTTCAATATTTCCCAATTACATTTTAATCTGGTTTGGCCCCATTAAGGGCATGGGCAGCTAGGTGGAGATAGGTGGTAGATAGATTGCTGGGCCTGAAGTCAAGAAGACTTGAATTCAAATTCAGACTCAGACACTCACTAGCTGTGTGACCCTGGGCAAGTCAGTTGATCACATTTGCCTCAATTTCTTTACCTGTAAAATTAATGGGAGAAGGAAACGGCAAATCATCCCAGTATCTTTGCCAAGAAAATCCCAAATCGAGTCATTAAGAGTTGGACACAACTGAACAACAACAGCAAGGGTACAGGGTCACAAATTTGACACCTCTAACCTTGAGTTAAATTCTTCCTTCCCTCCTTCCCCTTCCCCACACACCCTTGAGGGTTGGATATTACCAGAGGGGTACCTGGATTTGCAGGCTGATCCTTGTCAGAATCAGCTCTGGGAACTCTTATCAACCTTGGTTATCTGTGGATTGATTAGTTATCTAAGGGTTAAATTTAATGGAGTACACTTGGATCTGAATCACAGTTGACTAAAGTGACATCATTTCCCAATTCAATAAACCCCAGTGGTTTTCTATTACCTCCAGAATCAAATATAAAAGCATTTGTCTGGCTTTTAAAACCCTTACAACTGGGTCCCTTCCTATCTTTTCAGTCTTCTTGCATTTTACTCCACTCCTCATAATCTACAATCCAGTGACACTGAACTACTTGCAATTCTTCATACATTCAACACCCTGTCTCCAGATTCCAAGCCTTTTCACTGGGGGTTCCCATCCCTGGGGGCAAGCTCTCCCCTCCCTCTACTGGCTTTCCTGGCCTCCTTCTGCCCAAGACTCTGCTCAAATCCCACTTCATGTCTGAGGCCTTTCCCTGTCCAATCCCTATCTCCTCTTCCCCGCCTTACCCCCATGCTAGTACCTTCCCGAGGAAATTACCTTCAGCGACGTGGGTCAGTGGATAGCGTTCAGGGCATGAAGTCAGGAAGATGTGAGTTTAAATTTAGCCCCAGACACTTACTAGTGTGTAACCCTGGGTGAGTCACTTAACCTCAGCTTCCTCATCTGTAAAATGAGGATAGTAATAGCACCTCCCTCCCAGGGTTGTTGTGAGGATCAAATAAGATAGTTGTGAAGTGCTTAGCATAGTGCCTAGCACATAGTAAATGCTATATAAATGTTGTGTTATTATTATTTACTTACACATCCGTATCTATAAAATTATTTGCTCAGTAGTACTGTGGTAAGTATTGTCATGTGAAGCCAAAGATATACAATTAGGCCTCTATTAATGAACAAGATAGGCTGCAGCTATACATTTTTGTAAGACATTTAAATATTCATGGTTGAAATATTATATAATCCTGTCTTTGGTAAGAATTTGCTAATGGCTAATCAATAGCTGAGGATTTAAACTCAGGTCCTCCTGACTCCAGAGCAGATGCTCTATCCACTGTACCACCTGGCTGCCCCAGTCATTTACTTCTAACTTACTCCCAGCCTTGGACAATCTATTCAAAGAATCTATTCCCACCCAAACCTGAATGGAGCACAATAGCCACTCCATTTGGGTGGGTTCTGAACAAAAGAT
Source organism: Vombatus ursinus (assembly GCF_900497805.2). Taxonomy (NCBI): domain Eukaryota; kingdom Metazoa; phylum Chordata; class Mammalia; order Diprotodontia; family Vombatidae; genus Vombatus; species Vombatus ursinus. Next base: position 8,245 of record NW_020949228.1, on the reverse strand, counting down.
AGTCTAATCTCATTATCAGCAATATCCTTCAAGAAACTAAACTTTTAAAATCAGGACTTTAGGAAAAAAAAAAAAAGGAGGGGGACTCTGGATCTCCATAATAATTTCTCTCAGACTATTTACCCATACTTCATAAATGGAGTAACAATGACATCATTCTTGGGTAGCGAGCAAATGGTGCCTCAGTGATATCTGGTATTTTGTGGCTAAAAAAAGCCTCAGTGCAGTAAGGGGAAAAGTTGATGGTAAGAAGTAGTGGTTAATATTCATCATAATGTACTAGCAGAAATGTGGGGCGACAACCATGAGAGTCCACATAAAACTTCTTTCCCTGGTTTGAAGTAGGAATAGCATGGATTCCTGGTATCTTGTCTCAGGTGAAGGATATACTCTTTCCAATAGAGATAGATAGATAAAGAGGAAGAGGTAAGGAAACCTAGAAGGAGGTTGAAGATAAGAAACTAGGGATTCTAGATGTAGAAATGATATGAACAAAATCGAGAGGTAGGAATTAATCATTATATGATAAAAGGATCAAACAGAATGTTACAGGAAAGTCAGAAGTAACGAAAGAGTGTTAGAAAGAAGTGGGGGCAAATTGGCATTCCCCTCCTACCCCTGCACTGGACTTGCAGGCCTCCTTTGTGAGTGTCTCCCTGGGACTTCCCTCACTGCCTGGGGACTCCTCATCCTGGAATATTCACAATCTCTGAGGACTTCTCACCCTGGAACACACCTCTGCCATGCTAGTCCTCTTCTCCCATCAGTGAGCTCTTCCTAGGGTCTCCATTTTGGGGAAGAGACCAGGTAGACCAATCTATACCTCTCCTGTTTTTGTCTCTGTGCCTGACACATAGTAAGTGCTTAATAAATGCTCGTCTTGCCTTGGTAGATGACCAATAATGCTAAACTGTATAATGTGATTTGATCTGCTAGGTAAGAGTGACATAGTGAAAGTGATGTTCTCAAACATTTTTGTAGCTACATGATAAATGCCCTAGAGAGAGGCTTGAATGGAAGCCAGGAAAGCCGTTAAGATACTGTAACATTTGTCCGGGTGTGGGTTAAAGGTGACTGTTGAATCAGAAAGGAAGGGACACATCTGAAAGTCAGTGGAGGGAAAGAGCAGGCAAGATCTACTAATGAAATTCATGTGGGGAGCAAAGTGAGGAGGAGAGTTCAAATCAATTTCATTGTTGCAAACCCTGGGAGCCAAAGGGAACAGGAGCACCATGGATGACAACAATGGCATCCCAGGGAGGAAATAAGAGGCTGACTGCCATTTGCTGTAATTGCAAGCCCACTGCCAGTAATGACATTGATTATGTTGGTAGTAAAGCCATGTGACCATTTGATGAAAATGTAAACAGTATATAACTGGGACTAGCCTCAACAAATAGTGAACAGTTAATTCCGCTAGACAGGTGAACTGTATGCTTAGATTTTAATCGCGTGAACTCAGAGCTCATCCAGAATACGAACCAGCTAACCTCAGGCACAAATTTCTCTGAACTAACTCTCAGAGACCTGCTTAAAATGTTAAAGTTAAAAAAAAATTCTAGATCTTTGGACCAAGTTACAGGTACACTATACCTTTTAAAAATGGCATATTCAATTGAGAGGAATAAGAACAAAACCTGGGATTCCTCAGTAAATAGAACTCTCAGTTTAGAAAACTCCCTCTAATGGCTAATGTAGAAGTCTGTTTTGCATGACTTTATATTTGTAATGAGTTTTGTAGTTCTTCTTGTTTTCTCCATGAGCGGGAAGGGGAGAGAAGAGAGAGAGAGAGAAAATCTAGAACTGAAAATAAAATAAAACTGAATTTTTTAAAAATAAAAGTCCTTTGTAACAAAGAAAAGGAAACTCCCTCTATCAATGCAGGGTGGTACCTTCTTCATAACATAAAGTGTTAGAAAGTTTCCTGGGCCACTGAGAAGTTAGGTAACTTACCCAGGGTCACACAGACAGTATTCTCCAGAGATAGCATTTGTACCTAGGTATTCTTGACTGTAAATCTGCCTCCATAGCCACTACACCATACTTCTAGTCAATTGAAAATGTAGCTAAAAATAAACATAGCAAAAAGGCACTTGAGGAGGGGGGAGAGGGAAGCACTAAAAAGCATTATAGAAGAACTTCCAGGAAAAGGACAAAATTGTAATGGTATGGGTGCCTCCTACTAACCAAAAGCCAAAAAACACAATGGTAACATCTGAAAACAAAGAGAAAAAATGACAAAGTGCTCATTACACACACAAAACTGTGGATAATCACAAATCATACTTTAAAAGTCACTTAATTTGGTGATAACAAATAATAATATATTAACATTAGTGATAATAAATAATAATAAAATAGGAAAGACGAAGGAGAAGAAAAGATTGCCAGTTAGATGTCATGGTGTACCACTGTCTGTCCTACCTTTAATACATCGAATTGCCAAAGTTAAAGAAAATTCTTTCTTTAAGATGCAGTTCAAGCACCATCTTCTAAAGGAAGCCTTCCTTGCCCCTGCCTCTGCCATGTTGTAGTACCCTCCCTCCCAAACTGCTTTGTATTTCACTGTTTCTTTTCCTTATGCTTCTGTATATACTTGTCTCCTCCATTAGAATGTAAGCTCCATAAGTGCAGAGAGATTGTTTCATTCTTTCTATTTGTATCCCCAGTGCCTAGAATAATGCCTGGCTCACACTAGGCACTTAATAAATGCATATTGATTTTACTCTTGGTAGAAATTGTCTTTGTTAGATTGAATATGATTAGATTAACATGAAATCTTTAGCAGTGTTTCCCCAATTCCTTATCATAGGGCAGCTAGGTGGCACAGTCGATAGAGCACCAGGCCTGGTGTCAGGAAGACCTGAGTTCAAATCCCACCTCAAACATTTACTAGCTGTGTGACCCTGGGCAAGTCACTTAACCCTGTTTGCCTCAGTTTCCTCATCTGTAAAATGAGCTGCAGAAGAAAATGGCAAACCACTCTATTATCTTTCCCAAGAAAACCCCAAATGGAGTGAAGAGTCAAACCAAATTGAAATTACTGAACAACAATAATTCTTCATCAAAGTTTCTAAAAAAGAGGATTCTTCTTTCCCAACTTCCTTAGTTGTCTGAGTACCTCTTCTTCAAGCTTTTATGCACTCTCCTTCTTTCCTCAATGAATTCAGTGCCTGGTTCAGTCTTTCTTTACTCACCTGCTGTTGCCCTCACACTAGAAGACTTCACCACTGCAATGACTATACCAGCTCTCCTACCTTCCCTATCTCAACCCCTTGGCAAAGCAATTCAGCTTTGCACTCTCCTTCTAGTTCAAGTCCTGCCCCCCTTATCCTATCACCAATTTCATCAGAACAAGCCTTAGCCTGTGATTACTCCCACTATTCTCTTCCTTAGACCCTACTCACATTCTGCGGAACAAAGATAGAGAAAATAAAAATATGTTGACTAAGTTCACTACAAATTTATGTTAAATAATCTCAACTGGACCCTCCTAAAAGCAATTCTTTTAAGCCTTCCTAATCCATTCACTATCTTGCTCACCGCGGCAGCTTTTCCAAACATTTTTACCTCTTCTGAAACTCCTACGGCCTCTCCTCCTCCGACCCTCTCAGCTGAGTAACTTGCTTCCTATTTCACTAAAAAAAAAAAAATTGAGGCCATTCACTGAAGATTCCCTTCTCCTCATCTCACATCACTCAGATGCCTTCCTCAACTATCTCCTCCTTTGCCCCGTCTCATATCAAGAGCTGTCCCTTCTCCTTGCTGAAGCAAACCCTTCCACATGCACAAATGATCCCATTCCTGCTCATCTCCTCCAAAAGATTGCCTCCTTTCTTATCCCCAACCTCTCACTTAATCTTCCCCTAATGACAGTTTCCCTATAAGCCTACCCACGTCTCCTCCAACCCCTCAGAATCTTCACTTCATCTGTCCATCCCCACTAGCTTCCAACCTATACCCTTCTTTCCTTTGGTGGCTAAGCTCCTTGAGAAGGCTGGCTCCACGTGGTGCTTCTGCTTCCTTTCCTCAGACTCTTCTTAGCAGCAATCTGTACTCTGTCTTCTCAAGGAGCTTAGCCACCAAAGAGAAGAAGGCTATCCAACCAAAACAGCCCTTTCCAAAGTTACCGATGATCTTGGAATTGCTAAATCCAAATGCCTTTTCTCAATCCTCATTTTTCTTATCCTCTCAGCAGCCTGAGAGCAACATTACTGATTGCCTTTTTCTTCTGGATACTCTCCTCTCTGGAGGTTTTCATGACACTGCTCTTTCCTGTTTCACCTCCTACCTGTATGACCACTCCTCTTATTGAGTTTCCTCTGCTAGATCTTCGTGCCAACTGTGAGTGTCTCCCAAGGTTCTAGCCTAGGCCTTTTTCTCCCTACCTACTATTTCACTTGGTAATTTCATCAGCTTCCATGGATTCAATTGTCATCTCCATGCAGATGATTCTCAGATCTATTTATCCAACCTTAACCTTTCTCTTGAACTCTCAGATCTCCAACTGCCTATTAGAGATTTAAATTGGATGTCACAAATTCATCTTAAATTCAACATTTCAGTCTAAAACTGAATTCATTATCTTTCCTTCAAAACCCTCCTCTTTTCCTAACTTTCCTACTACTGTTGAGGCTAACACTACTCTCACACAGTCATCCAGTCCCACAAACTAAGTGTCATCTTCAAACTCACTCTCTCATCTGTCATATCAAATCAGTTTGCCATGGCCAGTTGATTTTATCTTCATAACATCTCTCATATATGCCCTTCTTCTCTCCTCTGGTGCTGCCAACCACCTTGATGCAGGCCCCTATCACATCACCTTACATATATATATATATATATATATATATATATATATATATATATATATACACACACACACACACACATACACACACACACATATGTGTGTGTATGTATGTATGTATACATGTATATGTATGTATGTATATATATATACTGCTTCAATAATAGACTTATATAGGTATACTACTTCAATAATAGACTTCTAATTGTTCTCCATGCCTTAAATCTATTCCCATCCTGTTCCATTCTCCACTTAGCTGTCAAAGTGAACTTCCTAAAGCTCAGTTCTGATGACATCACCTTCCCTGTCCCCCATTCAACAAACTCCAGTGTGTCCTATTACATCTAGAATCAAATATAAAATCCTCTGCCCTTCATAACCAAAATCCTTCCAACTTTTCCTCTTTACATCTGGCTTCCTTGCTTTTCTTCACATAATACTACTACATCTATTAATTCCATCCATGAAATTTTCTCCTTCCTCATCTCCACTTCCTAGCTTCCCTGAATTCCTTCAAGTCTTAGCTAAAATCCCATCTTCTGCAAGAAGCCCCCAATTGTGTCTTAGTGCTAATACCTTCCCTCTAACATCTCTGATTTATTATACACACACATACACACACACGTACATGCATGTGTGTGTATATGTGTGTATATATGTGTGTTAGAGAGATATAGACAGATGTACCTAGATATTTGAATTCTGTCTCCCTCATTAGACTATGATCTCCTTGAGAGCAAGGATTGGTTCTCATGGCGGGGTTTTGTCCTTCTTTGAATCTCCATAGTTTAGAACTGTACCTGACATATAGCAAGAGCTTTGTAAATTCATATTGACTTGAGCTGACTTTAAATAATCATTTTAGGCTTGGCAACCTTTCACATGTGATATGAGGAAGTGATTTTGTCAAAATAAGATCCACAAACATGCACAAAAAAATTATCCGGAAGCCTAAGGGCAATAGGAAAGGTGGCCTCCAGTAAAGCCAAGGTAGTGCAGGCAAACTGGTACAGCACAGGCAGAGACAAGGCAGAATACATGTGTAGCTTGTAAAGCTTTGTGTCCAGAGGTAACAAGAATGGAGCCCCACCTCTAAGAAAGCACCACAGTGGATGGAAAGACCAGGGTAGCAAAAATCCCAGAGCAGCGACTTTGGAAAGAACTAGGATCAATAGTAACCAGTGTGATACAGCAGGGTTAATATTAGGACAGTCCAAATGCTCAGGTGCTGCTCCTGAATCTCTACCATGATCTGAGAAACCATAGAGAACCCTGAACATGAATGTCAAATATCCATGAGGAATTAACACGTTAGTTGTGAGAGGTGGAGATCAGTGCAGGAAGCCATGTGACCTAGGTTGAGACCAACAAGCATCAGATAGTAAGGGGTTGAGCCCTAGCCCTCACACAAATGCCAAGTTCAGGAACTACAGCTAGAGAGATGAATAAGCCAAAATAGACACCAACCAGTATCAAAAAGCCCACTTATATGTAAAGATCATATCTGTAATAACTACAAGCTGAGATTCAAAAGAAAAAAGGGATTTTCCCCAAGGACTATATGAATACCCAGGAAAAATGAAATAAGATATGAAAATGAAATTAAATCTCCAGAGGAAAAATTGGAAGGTGAATAAATAGTTTAGAAAATGCTAAATGAAAAATAAAGAATCCCTGAAAACTAAAAAGAACCAAACAGAAACCAATGACTCCATGAGACACCAAGGTACATTAGAATAAAATTAAAAGATTGGAAAATAGAAGAAGATATAAGCTATCTAATATCAAAAATAGTTAGCTGGAAAATAGTTTAAAGAAAGATCATTGAAGAAGAATCTCTGAAAAACGTGATTTTTTTTTAAATCTAAAACATCATATTTCAAGAAGTTTATTTCTAATTTCCCACCTCTATGGGAACCAGAGGAAAAATAAAAAGAATCTACTGATCACCTCCTGGGGGACAAAAAAACCCAAGAGCACAAATCCCAGGAACATAATTACCAAAATCCAGAGCTCTTACATCAAAGAAAAAATGCCACAATCATCCAGAGAGAAGTCTAAGAATCAGGGGTCCACATTCAGGATTATACAATACCTGGCATCTTCAAGAATAAACAAGAGGCAATCTTCAAATATAACATTACCAAAGGCAAACTACAGGCTTAAAACCAAGAATAGCTTATCCTGAAAAACTGAATAAAAACTCTATGGGAGGAAAAAAATATATACTTTTAATGGACCTTTCTTAAACTTTCAAAAAATTCTGATGAAAAGATTAGAGCTAAGTAGGAACTTGTAAATGCAAACACAAAACCTAGAAAGGTAAATGCATTTGAGCAATTAGAAAGGTCTTTATGGTGATATAGTGCTAACCTTCCAGTACAGGGAGAAGAAACAAGTGTCCCTTTAAAGTCTTAATGTCTTCAAAGGGCATTGAGAGAGTTGAATAAGGAAAACTGACAACCTGGGCATGATTTGATTCTGTTCTGAGGTTCTGAAGATGAGAAGACAAGGGACAGTAAAAGGAGGAATATACCAGTATAGAAAGGAGGAAGAAGGGGGTAGAACTTGCTATTTCTCATAATTAGAATTCATGAAAAGAATATGCAAATGTGGAGAAAGGACAAGAAAGAGCTGAACACATATATTAACAAACAGTTTGGTAGAGAAATACATCAAACTCCACAGGGGAATAAGTAGAAATGGGGAGTGGGGAGGGAGTTAAAAGGGAATATAATACTAGAATAGTCACAAGCAAAACAAATTTCTTAAGAATGAAAGAAGATTTATAAGGTCGAGGAGATAATCAAAGAACAGAATCTGAGGAAGATGCATATCAATTGGGTAATGATTGAACAAATTGTGGTATATAGATGTAACGGAATATTATTGCACTATAAGAAATGAGCAAAGAGATTGTTTCAGAGAATTTTAGTTAGTATGAACTGACTCAGGGCAAAGCTAGTAAAATCAGATAAATAATTCATACAAGACAACAAAATTTTCAAGAAAAATAACTTCAAAAGACTCAAGAACTCTGATCTATGCAAAGACCAACCATGTCTCAGAAGGACCTATGATGAAGCATGTTAATCACCTCTTGGCAGAGGGATGATGGACTCACGGTGCTGAAAGAGTCATACATTTTTGGATTGAGTCATTGTGTGCATTCAATTTGCTTGACTGTGTTTATTTATTGCAAAAAGGTTTTCCCCCACTGGCATTTAACTGAAGATAGAGGAGAAGAGCAGATTAGCAATAGTGATGCCAAAAAAAAAAAGACAGCAAACTATTGAAATGTTTTTCTACAATGCACAGAAGAGAAAGTTTAGAAGGAAGCACAGTTAAGCACAGATGTTTTTAAAAATGAATAGAAGGAAGGAAGGAGGGAAGGAAGGAAGGAAGGAAGGAAGGAAGGAAGGAAGGAAGGAA